>NC_067476.1:113509231-113852205 GCF_947179515.1 Apodemus sylvaticus
TGCTAAGCCCTCTAACAGATCCAGGTACTGTTCTGCTCAAACCCTCTCCTGGTTTTCATCTCAGAGCAGAAGCTGAGGCCCTTCCAGTGGGCCAGGCAGCCCTGTACCCTCTGACCTCTCACAGCACAGGGGGGATTTCATTACCCCAGCCTGTCCCCTAATCCCAGCACGCAGGCCTCCTGGATCCTCTGTGAACACGCCAGGCATACCTCTACTCGTTCCCTCAGGCTGAGCTCCTTTCCTCTGGCATCCACCTGGCTGCCTTCCTTCTGGTTTCTGCTCAAGTGTCACTTTGTTGGGGTCTGTGGTGCTGGGATGGGACTCAGAGTGCTGCACATGTTAGCCGAGTGCTCCACTCTGAGCCACGTTGGGTGGCATCTTGTGGAGACGTCTGGTGCCTTTACAGACACCGCCGTCGTGGCGCTGCTCCTTGTAGCCCTGTATCTCCCTCCCACAGGCTTCTCTGAGTGCGCTGACTGTCAGCTACAGCCTCGCCTGCTGCTTTGTTTTCCTCATTATCAAAAGGTCTGAGTCTATGGAGAGACATCAAACCTGATGGCAGTCGGGCAGGTCAGGTGGACCAGCGCCTGTGTGGGTCTTAGGGAGAGCAGTGGGGGCGGGGCTGGGAGCGGTGCAGTGTGCCAGAGCTATGTCCTGAGCTCCTAGGAACAACTCACCTAGAAAAAGGCCTTGGCTTTATCCCAGATTAGAACATCCTCCTCGGTCCTGCCCAATCATCAGAGCCTCAGGGAGGACAGGCTGTCCTCAGTTCTAGAGCTTCCCCATGGGCATCTTATTGGGTGTTATTTACTTGTGTTTCATTTTATAGATGCTCTCACTAGGTGGCCCAGTGGTGGCTTGGAACTTGCTACCTAGAACATGCTGGCCTTGAACTTGTGGAATACAGCTTCAGCCTCCAGAGTATAAGGATTACCAGCCTGGGTCACTATGCCTGGCTTGCACTATGGTTGGCTTGCTGAAGAAACTGCTGAGTGAGTCCTAGCTGGCTCCTGCTCCCTGGTTTCTCTCCTTGGATCTATGTGCACCAATATCTAGATTAGTGCTTATGTGGCCTGGCTGCAAGAGAACCCCAGACACTGCTTCCAGGTGTATGTGTATACCATGTGGGGAGACCTTTGTAGCAACAAAATAAAGGATTTATTTATTTATTTTTGGTTTTTCGAGACAGGGTTTCTCTGTGTAGCTCCGGCTGTCCTGGAACTCACTCTGTAGACCAGGCTGGCCTCGAACTCAGAAATCTGCCTGCCTTTGCCTCCCAAGTGCTGGGATTAAAGGTGTGTGCCACCACCGCCCAAAAAATAAAGGATTTCTGAGAGGAAAGGACTTCTGTGAATTCAAGGCCAGCATGGGTTAGGTAAAAGGCTATGGAACAAGGCCAGTCTTTCTGTTTGTTTTGTTTTAGATGTATTTATATCAAGATGGTTCAATTTAAAAAAAAAAAAGATCCCGTTTATGACCACATCTACTTCACTATCACCTACTATATTCCTAAATGCTTGGCAACTATACATCTGACTCTTAAAAGTAAAAGAGCACTCTAGGAGCTGGGGGCATAGCTTAGCTGCTAGCGTAGAACCAACAGTGTCAATTCCCTGTAGTAAACTGGGCTTAGTGACATATGCCTATAATTCCTGCATTTGTGATGTAGATCACAAATTCAAGATTATCCTCAGCTATGTTTGAGGTTGGCTCATAAGAAATGAGGCCCTGTCTCAAAAATGAAACAAAAAACAAATAAAAACACTTTACTTTTATTTTTGAAACAACAGTTCTCACAGTCTCTGAGATGGCCCTACACTGAGTGGAAACATGTCACTTTGCAAACTAAAAAAAGCTCTGTCCTATATCGTAAGTTTTTCTCCAAAGACCTAAGTAGTATTGATGATGGGGGAGGGGCGGCTGGAGAGATAGCTCAGCAGTTGGGAGTATTTGCTGTTCTTCTAGAGGTTCTGAGTTTGAAAGGCAGAAGTTGCCCTGGGTAGCTCACAGCCTCCTGTACCTCTAGCTCCAGAGGATCTGCTGCCCTCCTGGGCCTCTGTAAACACCAGCATACACGTGACCTACACAGATATTCACACATTAAAAACCCAAAAGCAAGACAGGAGAGACAGCTCTGAGGTCAAGAGCACTTGCTGCTCTTTCAGAAGACTCAGGCTCAGTTTCCGACACCTACATGGTGCCTTACAATACAAGTCTCTAGGTCTAGTTCTAGTGGAATCTGATGCCTTGTCTGGCCCCCCATGTGGACACTGCTTGCATATGGTATACAGACATACACAGAAGCAAAACACTCATACACAATGAAAAATCTTCAAAAAAAAAATCAGAGATATACTGATGAAAACCGAAGCTGAATTTGAGAAACAAGCCAAGTGTTACAGTGCATCTGCAATCCTAGCGTTCTGTAGACTGAAGCAGGACGATCACAAGTCTGAGGGAAAAAATTCTTGATGTGAGGAACCCCTGCCATCCTCCTTAACCAACAACTTCAATCATGCTTAGTGTCAGGGAGTTTTACAAGCTGTAAAGAGGTAACTATATGTTATCTTTAGGATTAAAAAAAATGGACTGAATCTAT
The DNA here is from genome assembly GCF_947179515.1 of Apodemus sylvaticus. Taxonomy (NCBI): domain Eukaryota; kingdom Metazoa; phylum Chordata; class Mammalia; order Rodentia; family Muridae; genus Apodemus; species Apodemus sylvaticus. Next base: position 113,511,831 of record NC_067476.1, read on the forward strand.
ACATGCCTTAGTAAAGAGCTGGAGCACTTAGCTGCTATTCTAATGTAATCCAGGCTGGCCTTGAACTCATTATGTAGCCAAAGGTTGATCTTCCTGATTCCACCTCCCAGGTCCTGGATTTGTAAGTGTGTGCCGTCATGGCTGGACATAGCTGTCACGCTGACTGGAGTCCACTAGGGTATCCACTGATGTCCCTCATATCCTGTGGTATGACTAGGGGAATGTTGGGTCTAAAAGCAGGCACATGTCCAACATTTTTACAAACTTGTAGGGACAGATAAGGAATCAATACTATTTTCTAAAATAATAGATAATGGAAGTGACTTTATCTGTGTATACTGACAAGCTGGCAAGTTCTCTTCCAGGTCCCCACTCCCAGTGACTCTGAGTTCTAGCAAGGGCAGAAGGTAGGGATGCTGGGCTGATCCATTCCTCTGACTAGTACAAGCAACAGAAAACCTGAAGAAAACAAGCCAGATTCTCCCTTTGATGATGACATGGCAGAAAGGGCTGGCAGAAGGGAATTGCAGATGGGGTCGTCAGACTTCAAAGGTCTTTGAGAGCAGGGAAGCCCAAGGACGCACATTCCACATTCGCACCTGCCTCCCTTCTCATGAACACCGTCCTAGCTCCTTCCGGGTCCCATCATTACAACCAGGGGCCCAAACAGAGCTCTGGATCTGGGCCCGTTCTTTCCTGGAAACAACCAGCCTGCTGCAAACACCAATTATTGTGAGAATAGCACAAAGCTTCCTTACAACCACAACACCAGGAACAAGCCCAGCCCTGTTCTGTGTTCCTGAGTCTGGGTGATACAGGACCTGTGAGGCACCCTCCATGGAAGGGTGGTAAACAGGAGTTCTCTGCAGCAGCGGTGAGCACTCTGCCCAATCTCCCCCTTGGCTGGGGAGAGGCCTTAGAGGATAAAGCGTGGGTCAAAAAAAGATATGGCTGTGCCCACCTGTAACCCCAGTGCTGCCTGTGATAGACAGACAGGAGGCTGCCAGCCTAGCTCCACTTTCAGTGAAAGACACTGACTCAGAGGAAGTCAGAGATATGGCAGGGACACAAGATGCAGTCATTCTATGTCCTCTTTTGGTCCATGGGTGAGCACACAGGGAGGCACATATATACATACACATCCATCTATATAGTATACACACACACACACACACAGAAAGAGAGAGAGAGAGAAAGAGAGAGAGAGAGAGAGAGAGAGAGAGATCCACATTCCCTCTGACAAGAAAGGAACTTACCAGGGACTTAGGACATAAGTTAGAAAGCAGAAACACCTGCTCAACTGTACTCCACACATTTCTCCCTGTGGGTCTCATGAAACCCTCCTGGGATAGCTACTGGGAAAAGGGCACAGTGCTTTTCCATACGTAGGTGCTAGGTCTGCAATTCCAGAAGAGGGAGGAGTAGAACAGATGAGGCTCCCATGTCTAGATGGCAAGCAAGGTTAAAGACTATCACTCTGAGAATTATTAGAGAGCCTTTACCAGATCCCCTAATTGCTCACCTCTTGGAGATACTACAATATGGAAGCCAAAATGGAGACATGTAGCTATGAGGTACCCTAGCCACAATATGGCAACAGCATCCTGGTCTTTCTGAAGAGTGTCCATAGCATAAAGGCTATGCTATGTAGCTATAAAGGCTATGCTATGTGCTATAAAGCACAAAGTAACAGTGACAAGGTCCCCATCCCCACTCCGTTCCCAGGTCTCCAACACTCACCCTTGTAGCACCACCAGCAGCCTGGTCTTCTTACGGATGTAAGCTGATTGGCGGGCAGAGCGGTTCTGTTGGGCCTCCAGGGCACTGGAAAGGTATTTTTGGAAGTGGGCAGCATGGAAACACTCAGAGCTGTCCATGACCTGGCGGTACACCATCCACCTGGAAGCAGCAAAGGTTATCTAAGCATAAGGCTGCATACGGCCTGGTCCTGAGAAGCCCCGTCATGGATGTCAATGTCACCAAATTCTCAAAGACATGCTGCCAATGACTATGGAGAGAGAGCTACTGTGGCATCACAGAAAAAGACAGAGGGCACTAGCCGGACTGGAACCTCAGTAACCTGAAACCCAAATCCATGGAGTTTTTGATAGGAAATATCCTTTCACAGGCAGAAACAAGACAGGAATGCATGGCCAGAAAGCCTCAGCAGGGAGAAAGCCTTCTGACCTGGCAGTTATTTCCTGAATAAAATGGCTTTAGTTTCATGCTCCATAAAGCCAGTAAGAAATGGGAAGGTCAGGAGTTCAGACTGTTTTAGAATAGACCCAGGAATGGTGGCACATGCCAACAGTGCCAGCATTCAGAAAGCTGAAGCAGAGGACCGCCAATCAATGTAAGTCACTGTGGTGATTACCTCAGAGAGACAGAGGCAAGACTGAAGAGAGGGAGCAGGAGAGGGAAAAGAGGGAGAAGAAAGAAAGGAGGGAGAGAAAAAAGAGGGGCAAGGAGAGAGAGGAAGGGAGGGAGAGAGAAACACACAAACTGGGCATTTGTAAGATGCAAGCAGAAGATCAAGAGTCCAAGGTCACCTTCAGCCATAGCAAGTTCAAGGCTATCCTGAGTAATAAAATTCTATCCCCCAAATAAAAAGAAAGCTTATAGGACAAAAATCCTAGATGTGAGGATCTGGTTAACCTGGAAACACAGTGTGTTAAATGAAGAGATAGTGGATAATGGCTGTGTCAATAAAGTCATCTAAATGCCAGTAGATGTTCAATGTTTCCCTACACCAGGGCAGGCCCAGGAACACGATCTCTTTCCCCAAAGCAAATGCAGACTCCATACTAACCTGCCATACTCCTTATGCAGAGTGACCAGGAACGCACAGAGCTTGCTGGCATGACAGCCTGGGAGACCAGTTACAATGCTGATGACGACCTACAGGGAAGAAAGCCACGTGGGTTTCGAACTCAGCTGAGGAGCCCTGCAGAGGTAAAGAAACCCACATCCAGAGCAAGGCTTTGTGGGTTTGAACTTCAGCACCACTGTTCATAGTTACTAGATTTAGAGTCAATGGCAAAGTCTGAGATCCTGGAGAGTTTTCTTTCAATCTGACAGGAGCCAGAGTCAAATGGGAAGAGGTATCTCAACAGAAAAAATATCTCCATCGGATTGGCGGGCAGGCAAGTCTATGGGACATTTTCTTAACTGCAAATTGATAGAAAGCCCAGCTTCCGGGGGAGGTGCCACTTCTGGGCAGGTGCTCCTGGGTTCTACAAGAAAGCAGGCTGAGCAAGCCATGAGGAACAAGCCAGTGAGCAGTGCCCTTCATGGCCTCTGCATCATTCTTGCCTTCAGGTTCCTGCACTGACTTCCTTCAGTGGAGTGTGATCTGAGGGCTGAAAGTGGTCCTGGTGCTTTATCACAGCACTAGAGAACAAGCTGAGACACCTACTGACCTTCCAGGGTCAGTGTGAGGATTCACGGCATTCACTTCTGTAAAAAGTAACCACGTTTCTCCACAGCATTTGTCCCTGTTCCACTGCAGATACAGAGCGTTGGAGAGCCTAACTTGCTTCTAGTAGGGAAGACATTGGGGATATTAAGTTGTAACAGCATTTCTTAGAGAACAGAAAGGCAGTCTGGGCACTAAGCGCCCCAGCACCATTGGTGTGGAAGGAAGCATGGTGGGCAAGGGGAGTTATGTTGAAGGTGTTTCTGGGGGCTGCTTGTGTCTGCCAAGCCATAAGTCCTGTGCTGAGTCAGAACTCCCCTGCGTGATAAGCTCTCTTACAGCCTTTCCTAGAGGAAGAGAGGAGCTGCACCACACCAGCATGACAGCAGGTTTCCCTCAGATAGATATTCTAAGGCCGGCTACAGAATTTACTGAGCGAGGAAGAGTAGCGGAGGGCGACAAGAATCACGCACTCACAGAATGATTACGACAGCCGAGGAAGGCCTGTCTCCTGGATGCCTTTCTTTCTCTTTTCAAAAAAAAGTTTTGGGCTGGAGAGATGGCTCAGTGGTTAAAAACACTGACTATGGGCCGGGCGGTGGTGGCGCACACCTGTAATCCCAGCACTCTGGGAGGCAGAGGCAGGCAGATTTCTGAGTTCGAGGCCAGCCTGGTCTACAGAGTGAGTTCCAGGACAGCTGCGGCTATACAGAGAAACCCTGTCTCGAAAAAAACAAATAATAAAAAAAAAAAAAACAAACCAACCAACCAACTAACCAACCAACCAAACAAACAAAAAACCACTGACTACTCTTTCAGAGGTCCTGAGTTCAATTCCCAGCAACCACATGGTAGCTCACAACCATCTGTAATGAGATCCGATGCCTTCTTCTGGTGTGTCTGAAGACAGCTACAATGTACTCTATACTATATATATATATAGAAAATGTTTTCTTCCTTCCTTCCTTCCTTCCTTCCTTCCTTCCTTCCTTCCTTCCTTCCTTCCTTCCTTCTTTCTTTCTCTTTCTTTCTTTCTTTCTTTCTTTCTTTCTTTCTTTCTTTCTTTCTTTCTTTCTTTCTTTCTTTCTTTCTTTCTTTCTTTCTTTCTTTCTTTCTTTCTTTCTTTCTTTCTTTCTTTCTTTCTTTCTTTCTTTCTGTGGTTTTTCGAGACAGGGTTTCTCTGTGTAGCCCTGGCTGTCCTAGAACTCACTCAGTAGACGAGGCTGGCCTTGAACTCAGAAATCCGCCTGCCCCTGTCTCCCAAGTGCTGGGATTAAAGGCTAAAGGCGTGCACCACTGCTGCTCAGCGAACAACTCTTTACTCAATGCTTCACAGAGCACACATGTAACCCACACTGTTATTCCTCCTTCCCCTTCCCCAGTGCTCTCTATCTTGTTCTCAACTCCTCAGTCCCTTGAATTACATGCGCACAGTCAAATACTTACTTTTTTTAAAGCACAGTTAAAAGTTATGATCAAAGCCTAGCAGCTTAAGTGCAGGTGGAAAGAGAAAGGGATTTGTCTATGGTACACACAAAGACGGTGGACGTGGCTCCTGTGTTCATATATATAATTATTAGTTAATTTATGTGGTGTATGGGTGTTCTGACTGCATGGATATTCATGCACAGAATCCTCTGTAATTCATGCACCGAATCCTCTGTAATACTGAGGAGTATTCCTGCATCTCATCATCAGTATTCAGGAAGGGACACACTTATGGAAGGACTGCACCTGTGCCCTGGTAACTGACCCAGGCCTGCAGATTATCCCACTGTAAATTAGCACACACTTGGTGAACTCCTCTACCTTGTCACTTTCTGATCCGTGAGTGGGGCTGATCTCAGCTTGCTGCAGCAGGCCTAGAAGATGGGCTCGCATCACAGGCTCCTGACCAATGCTGCCAATGGCAAAATGCTGGAGAAACCTACAAAACAAAGACAATTGTCACATCACTGTCACCAGCCTTGCTTGACATGCGCACTCACATTTAGTAACTTCTTACCTAAGTGCTACAATGTGACCCTTAGAGAGATGCTTTCTATGAGACTAAGTATATATGTGTGGTAGGTGACTACCTTTTCCAGGGGTCTGTAGGAAGCTATAATAAAGGAGCTCAGAAAGGACCAACACTGAGGTCTCCTACATTTCTTTTTTTAAAAAAGATTTATTTATTATTATATGTGAATACACTGTAGCTGTCTTCAGACACTCCAGAAGAGGGAGTAAGACCTTGTTACGGATGGTTGTGAGCCACCATGTGGTTGCTAGAATTTGAACTCAGGACCTTTGGAAGAGCAGTCAGTATTCTTAACCACTGAGTCATCTCTCCAGTCCCATGTCCTGTATTTCAAAAGCAGAAACAGTAAACATCTAGAGCCAGATGCATAGAACTCACCGGTCCAACTCAGGGAGTTTAGCTGAGAGCAGTTTCGGGGAGCTCCAGTCCTGTGCAGGATGGCTCAGGGCATTGAAGAGCTTCTGTGCATTAGAGTGCCTAGATCATCAAGGGCTCAGATTAGTGCTGCACCTCCCACAGCAAAGGCTCCTTACACAGCTAGTTCCAAGGCTTCCAAGCCAGAGATGTAACAGTCAAGCCCTTCAAACTGAAGCACTGCACTGACTTAAACAAAGCCTGGTGCCAGTGCAGCTGGCACGCCCATTCAAGCTGGCCTTGTGCTTTTGACAAGGTCTCAGGTTTTAATTCTGAGTTATAGTGGTTTAAACAAGATGTACGTCCCCTAAAAGTCTTGGGCATCTGAATACTTAGTCCCCAGTTGGTGGCTGTTTGGAGAGAATATGAAAGTGGTCGTGCTGGAGGAGGTGTGTCACCCATCACTCTCTCTGCTTCCTGTCTGTGGTGTAATGTGTGAGCTCTGAGCTGATGTTCTAGCCACCTCCTGCCCAACTCCACCATCATGGACTCTTATCCCTCTGGAACTCCTTCCTTCTGTAAAGTGACTTGGTCATGGTGTTATCACAGCATCAAAAACCTCGAAAGGACATCACCGGATTTCCTCCCCCCCACTATTCTTTCCAGGGTCTTAGTTACCCTAGGCTAGACTCTAACTTGGTACATAACTGAGTATGAGCTTGAGCTTCTCCTCTGCCTGCCTCTACCTCTCATGTGCCACCATGCCACTTATGCATGCTAGGCAAGTGCTCTCCCAACTGAGCCACAACCTCAGCTTGGATTTCATCTGTCTGTCGCTCTGCTTCCTCAAGCACACCTACCACCTGCATGTGGGCAACAATGACATGACTCTAGGCCCTTTCAGAAGGCAGGACCCCTCTTACATAATGTGGTCACCCTGCAGAGAAAGCACACCCACAAAGCTGCTTAGGGAATCAGCATAAACACTGGGACGGCCACTTACAGTCTCTTTTGTTCCACAGATAATCCATCCTCCTGGATCACTCTTAAGGAAAGCCCTGAGTTATCCTGCTGCTGCCAGGGGGTGAAGACCTAAACAAAACAAAAGTTAAACAAAGAACACTTTAAAGCAATAACAGGATATGGAATCCACATGGGATCTGATGACTGCTGAAAATCAACACTGTCTGTGCAGAGAAAACATCATCACAAACAAGTTTGCTTCAAAATGACACCGGAAAGCAATTCTGTTTCGTGTTTTTCAGAGTCAGAAATGCCCTTGTGGGTTCCTGTCCTCAGAGACTATGACATTCTAGAAGTAGGACGCCTGGAAGCCAGTGTCAGGAACAATGTAGGCTGCAAGAACATGTTCCCCCCTGGTGAAAGGACCAGAGGGCAGTGGTGGCCTGAGGGTAGAGGATACCTGAAGGACTGCTTTAATGGCTACGTCTAGGTTCCCAGGTGGACCTCAAGCACATGCCAGAGGCAGGCAGGACGGCCCAGCAGAAAGGGAGAGAGAGACACACAGCTTGAGAGAGCTCTTCAGCCGACAGCCCTGTTCCTCTGTATTCTATGACTGTCCTGAAGAAGGGACACTGCTCATGAGCTGATCCACATCCTTCAACAAGTTCTACAAGTCACAATCCTAGCCACTGTCCTGGCTTTGGCTACGGTGTGGTTTCTAAGCGCATAATCCATTCATTCTTTCTCCCCCTTCCACACCCCCTTTTAGAAAAAGGGGTTGTATGCTTGCTCTGTAGCTGAGGTTAGTCTTTTAACTCCTGGTGTTCCTGTGTGGGAAGCCATCCTGAGCTATTCGGACTAATGCTTACTCATGGCCCTAAGGTGGTGGCTGCTAAAATATAAGAACAATTAACTAGAGCCTTCTCCTTGAGCTATCGGTGTGAGAAGATTCAGAGAATACCACAAGATGTTCCTGCCCTAACCACGGAATGTACCTGCCGGCGTTAACTCCGGGTGTCCTCTCCAGATGACCAGATGACCTCCTTGCTTGCTTCTCTGCCCTTCTCTCCTTTGTCTGGTGTGAAGGTTAGTTCCTTCTCTGTAAGCCTTAAAACCCACTTACCTCCCCGACATTAAATGAAGCCTTGACATAACCCAGACTGACTTGTCTTTCTTAGCGTGCTTGGCTTCCCTTTTCTCTCCCCCCCCCCCCATTTTTGACCCTCAGTTAGTGCCTCTTCGAGACCCTGGAATAACTGGACCTGCTGGATGGGTCATTCCTGCAAAGGGCTAGAATTATAGTCATATGTCACTATGCCTTATGGAGCCATGGGATCCGTGGCCAGTCCCTTCCCTCAGAGAATGTGTACTGAGCACGACTGTGAGCAGACTACCATGTAGAGCTAGTTAGAAAGGCAAGGAGGGGGCTGCAGACACAGGGAAGGAGAGCCGAGGATGGGACAGAGAGCTCTAGCCCAGTAAGTTGGGCTTGTTACTGAACATAAGAGGAGACAAGCAGATTTCATTTCTGTAGGCCCCTATCCCTCACTACTTAAAAAGCAAATAGATTATCAAAACGCCTGCAACTCCTCCATTCCCTAAATCTTCAACATTGTTTTTAACTTTATTTTATTGTTATTTATGCTTTTAGAGAGTGTCTCACAGAGCCCAGGCTGGGCTTGAACTCCATCTCTATCTAAAGCTAGCCTTGAATTCCTGATCCTCCTGCCTTGGCCTCCTAGGATTACAGGTTGGCACTACCACACCTGGCTTCAACTATCACTGTTAGTTCTTTCTAATTAGAAAAACAAAACCCAAACATGTACAGCTATTTGTACAGGTGTTCCATCTGTATGTTTGGTACCACACGTGTGTACTTCCCTCAGAGGCCAGAAAAGGGCACTGGATCCTCTGGACTGGAGTTATAGATGGTTGTGAGCCACAATGTGGGTGATGAAAATCAAACCACAGTCCTTTGCAAGAGTAGCCAGTGATCTTCCCCACTGAGTCATCTCTTCAGGCCCTACTCTGTATCTTTTTTGGGGGACAGGGTCTTACCCTGTGGCTTTAGGTGGCCTAAAATTCACTATGGAGACCTCAAACTCACAAGAGATCCATCTGCCTCTGCCTCCCAAATGCTGGGATTAAAGGAATAATCCACTACTGGCTTTACATCATCATTAGTTTGTTCTAAGACACTATCTTACCATTTAAATTGCTATGAGAAAAAAATGTAGCTATTTTGCTAATTAATAACCGATGTTACCTCTGAGTAAAATGCTTGATATATCTTTGATTTGGGGAAAAGGGCGATCATCAGGAAATTGCTTGATCCGTGGAAATGAACTGGGAGATGAGGCAGTATGGAGCTTCGGAAGTCTATGAGAAGGGCCGCCACTATGCTGGTGGAGTCCTGGAGAGAGAAGAGGGAGGAGCTTCAGAAAGAGCCATCTGCAGGATCTCAGTCCCACTGGGGTCAGATTCACAGGACCAACTGCTTTTCAGTTATTTCCACAGTTGTTATCCAATGAATTTAGAAACAGATACTATACCTGAGGTGGTGGCATACGCCTTTAATCCCAGCATTTGGGAGATAAGAGGCAGTCTGGTCTACAGAGTGAGTTCCAGGACAGCCAGGGCTATACAGAGAAACTCTGTCTCAGGGAAAAAAAAACCCAAAAAAAAACCAAAAAACAAAACAACCGCCCCCCCCCCCCAAAGAAACAGATACCACTTTCCAACTCCCACCTACAGGATGATATAGAGGATGACCTTGAATTTCTGATAGGCTTGGGTCCCCTCTCCCAGGTAAGGTGTACATTCCGTATCCTATAAAGCATTTCTGCCGCTCAGTGGGCTGTTGTTCATTCTTTTGCATCTCCTTTGATGCACAGAAGCTTTTTAAATTTAATCATTATTTTTTTTGAAAAAGGTCTTGCTATGTAGCCCTGACTGACCCGGAACTCACAGTGAACCTCCTGCTTCAGCCTCTTTACAGGCAAATGTCATCAAGCTCAGCTAGCAGAGTTTTTAAGAATTATCTGAGCCTGTGAGAAGGCTCAGCTGGTAAAAGTGATTGCTGCCAAGCTTGACATCCTGAGTTTGATCCCTGGAGATCTACAAAGTGGAGGGAGAGAATCACGTTCCTCATGTTTTTCTCTGACTTCCACGCATACCCCACGTTAAATTCTACTCCAAGGAACAGCAAATCTCAGGGTTCACAGTCTGATCAAATATGCTGCAACAGTACTTAAACTCACAAAGTTCTGTGACTAAGGGCCCATGCCACCATCACGCCCAGTCTCAGGCTAAGCAAGTAATTTAAACACTGAGTCATCTCTAGCCCTTCTTTTAAAGATTTACTTATTTTTTATGTATATGAGTATACTGCAGCTATTTTCAGTCACACACTAGAAGAATACATCGGATCCCATTACAGACAGTTGTGACCCACCATGTGGTTGCTGGGAATTGAACTCAGGACCTCTGGAAGAGCAGCAATCAGTGCTCTTAACCACTGAGCCATCTCTCCAACCCATCTCTACCCTTCTTTAGAACTTTAATTTTTTAAAAAGACATAGTATGATGTTTCATTTTTGTTTGTTTGAAACAGGGTCTATTATATAGCCCAGACTTTTGTAGAGAACTAGCTATGTAAATGAGACTGGCCTTGAAATCACAGAGATCATCCTGCCTTAGCTGTACTATCACACTGGGATTAAAGGTCTGTGCCTGGTGTGATGGTTAGTTTTCAATCTGTCAATTTGACATAATGTAGAATCACCTAGGAAGAGTCTTAATTGAGGAATTGTCATAACAAGTTGGTCTGAGGGTGTGTTTATGAAGGATTGCCTTGATTAGTAACTGATACGGGTAGTAACCCAGACGTGGGTAGCAGGCATTCCCTGTATGTGTATGAATAGAGACTGTATGAGGAGAAAAAGCCATGTGACCACGGGCAAGCAGACAAGCAAACAAAACTAGTAAGGATGAGGGTAGATCAGGCGTATGAACTCATCTGTGGGGGACTGTCTTATTAACTGCGGTAAAACCCTGCCCACTGTGCACCAGAGGCATCATTTTCTAGGCAAGGGATCCCTAATAGTATAAAAAAGGCGAAGTCAAACAACAAGCAAGCAAGCAAGCAAGCAAGCAAGCGGCCATCTATCTCTGCTCTTGTTATTTTAAGTTTATGTGTATGAGTGTTTTGTGTGCATGTCTGTCTGTGCACTATGTGTGTGCATTACCCATAGAGATCAGAGGAAGCCACTGGATTCCCTGGGAATGGTCATGAGCTGCCACGTGGGTGCTGAGAATAGAGGTCAGGTCCTCTGGAAGAAAGCCAGTAATTTTAACTGCTCAGCCATCTCTTCAGGCCATTCTTTGCTCTTGACTATGAAGGTAATATGACTATCTGCTTTAAGTTCTTACCACTGTGACTTCCCTTTCTAAATGAACTGTAACCTGTTTCTCCTTTATTTGCTAAAAGTTGCTTTTTGTCAGAGTATTTGTTACAACAACTAAAGGAAGCTAGAGCACAAGGTCTTTCTATGCAGCCCTGGCTGTATGAACTTCTATGTGGACCTGGCTGGCCTCAAACTTATGCAATCTTTTGGCATCTGCTCCTGAGTGCTGGGGTTGCAATTACATATCACCACCACATGTAACCTTAACTTACTCCTGAACACTACCCTCAGATCTCCATGTGTGTACTGTGTCGTATGAGTGCCTCTTCCTTACCAGTAATAAGTTAAAGAAAAATTAAAAGTTAAATCTATTAGACATTTATTCTGATATAGAGGATTTCTTCAATTATTTATATGTACATGTCTGCATTTGAGTGCAGGTAGCAGGAGAAGCCAAAGGATAGGCTGAATCCTCTTGGAGTCTGAGTTAAAGGCCATTGGGAGCAGCTCAACATGGGAACTTGATTCTACAGAAGAGCAGCAAGGACTTTTAACCACTGAGCCATCTGCTAAGACCCTTCTTTGAATTTTGTTGTTTCGCAACATTTCTCTGTGTATCCCTGGCTGTCCTGAAACTCCGTCTGTAGACCAGACTGGCCTCAAACTCAAAAAGATCCACTTACCTCTGCCTCCCAAGTGCTGGGATCAAAGGCATGCTACACCATTTCTGGCTAAATTTTTAAAAATCATTAATCAATCAATCAATCATGTTTTTCAAGACAAGTTTTATCTGTATAATCTTAGCTCTCCTGGAACTCAGAAGCTAGGCGTGGTAGTGCATGTCTTTAATTCCAGCACTAGGGAGGCAAAGGCAGGTGGATCTCTTCCGGTTCAAGGTCAAGCCTGGTCTACATAGAGTTCTAGAACAGCCAGGATTATATAGAGAGACCCTGTCTCAAAAAGCCAAACCAGACTAAGCCAAACCAAAATACTACTCCCTACAAGTTAGCTAACCTTTGCTATTCCAATACTGTTTTTTTTTCCATTTTGTTTTAAAGATTTACTTTATGAATTTACTTTATGAATTGTTGGGTAAAGTGGAAATTTCTGGTTTCTTTGGAGACTCAGCTGTGTCATGTGATGTTTTTCTGGAAACTGTCTAATGAGAGAATGTTTTTGCTGAAGCACACACGTGGGAAGATGTTTTGCTAAGAACAGACACGTGGTGTTTTTCTGGAGGCAGCTTGGTGAAAAGGCATGTGATGTTTTGCTAGAGCAGATGCTTAAGGGGACATGTGACATTTAGAAAGGATATAAGTATAGCCCAACAGACAGTGGACGATGTTGGATGGTATTGGTACACCTTGCCATTCTTTACTGGTCATTGTTGGGCTTTGCTGACACTGGTCTTCACTGACAATGCTGGTATTGGTACATCTTACCATTCTTTGTTGGTCATCATTTGTTGTGACTTCATAGAGAGAAACACACCAAAAATCTTCTGGTGGTATTCTGGCAGCTTCTGGCAGCTTCTTGCCGCTTCCTCAGAATAAGGCAGATTGGTAGAGCCTTGTGGTTTCTTCTGGATCAACCTGACATTGCTGATTTGTGAATGGTGTTTGTGAGTGGATTGAGCTGCCGCTGCTGACTCAATGAAATTGAACTGCTGATATCTTGACAATGTAGATTGGATTTGCTCCAAAGAAGCAATGTTTAAACAGGTTTACATCCTCTTTGCTCTCAACCTTTCCTTTACACTGTCTCTGGTTGGGTGGTGGCTAGAAGGGAGGTTTAAGCACTTAAGAACCCTTATTTTTTAAAGTAAGGTTTTGAAAAATCTAAGCCTATGGTTGGGGGTTGATTTGGTGCTGCTATGTATTCAAATGCTAAATTCTGTGCCCCAAGATCTGGGGCCCCAAGACAAGTGAATTTTTACATACATTATCTTTTGTTGTGCAAACCTTGCACCCCAACTTAAAACTATTGGTTAAATAAAATGGCTACAGCCAATTACTAGAGGGAGTAGGGTTAGGTGGGTTTTCAGTTATCTGGCTAGGGGTCACAGGTAGGGGAGAAACGAGGAGAAAGAGGAGGTAGGGGAGCACAGAGGAGGAGAAGACAGCCAGAACAGGACTCCATTAGTCATGATGGACCAGCGGCAGATGCCACAGTGAAATGCCTCCCCAGAACACAAGACTGCTGGAGCAGAAGTAACTTAGAAAAGTTCAAACAGCAAGAATTTGGGAAGCACATTTGAGAAACCAGCCAACTGTTAGAGAATGAGATTAGGGGTCATCTCCCAGTAATGGTGCAGAGCCTAATAAACACATCATAGTATAAATTTCATTCATTTGGAAGCTAGATAGAGATAAAAATAATAATATGAATTTACAATGAATGTTAGCCTGCACATATGTATATGTACCCCATGTGTGCCTGATATCCATGAAAGTCAGAAAAGGACCTAAGATCCCCTGACACTAGGATTACTGATGGTTGTGAGCTGGCATATAGGTGCTGAGAACTGAACCTGGGTCCTGTGCTGGAGCAACAAGTCCTCTTTTTCTTTTTTCTTTCTTTTTTTTTTTTTTAAATTTATCTATTTTATGTATATGAGTATACATAAAATGTATACTCATGAGTATACTGTAGTTGTCATGTCTTCAGACACACCAGAAGAGGGCATCAGATCACACTGCAGATGGTTGTGAGCCACCATGTAGTTGTTAGGAATTGAACTCAGGACCTTTGGAAGAGTAGTCAGTGCTCTTAACCACCGAGCCATCTCTCTAGCCCACAACAAGTCCTCTTATCTGCTTAACCATTACTCTAAACCCCAATTTTTATTATTAAGGAAAAAAAAACTTTAAAAAAATGTATTCCTATGTGTGTCTGAGTGCCTGCCTTGTACTTGTCATGTCAGAATTCCTGGAGTTGGTATTACAGGTGGTTGTGAGCTAACACAGGTACTGGGAAACAAACTTGAGTCCTCTGGAGCCTGTATGCTCATAACCACGGAACCATCTCTCTAGCCTTCTTTGCACTGTTTCTTATATGACTTACACTTTCTGGATGATGAAAGGAGGAGGAGAAGGAGGAAGATCATGAAGAAGAAGATCATGATGATGGTTTTATTTTTTGATTTTTGTTTTTGTTGTTTTGTTTTGTTTTTGAGACAGGGTTTCTCTGTGTAGCCCCGGCTGTCCTGGAACTCACTTTGTAGCGCAGGCTAGCCTCAAACTCAGAGATCCATCTGCTTTTCCCTCTCAAGTGCTGCGATTAAAAGTGTGCACCACCACTACCCAGCTGATGTTAGAAGACTGTTTATAAAAACAACTATTAAAGCACTTTTAGTGGAGAGATGGCTAAGTGATGTCAGAGTGCTTGCTGTTCTCCCAGAGGACCCGGGTGCAAGCTCTAGCACTCCGTGTTAGCACTCCATGTTTATAAGTCCCTAATTGCAGCTGTCTGGATTCAATGCTCTCTTCTGACTTTCGCAGGAAATTGCACTCACGTAGATTCACACATATACAGGCAATTTAAAACAAAACAAGAAAACAAGCCAGGTGGTGGCTCACATCTTCAATCCAAGCATTCAAGAGGAAAAGGAAGGTGAATCTCTGAGTTCAAGGCCAGCCTGGTCTATATCGTGAGTTCTAGGACAGCCAGAGCTACACGGAAAATCCTGTCAAAACAAAAAATGAACAAAGCCCTCTCTCATCTAATAACGTCATCCCATCTGCCTAGCTGATACTCCCAAGTTTCTAGCAGTTTTTTTCTTAAGGAAGATTTGATCATCAATTTATCTGTTGAGCCATCCAGGCAAACTACTTTACTCCATGTTGTTCTAGTTGAGGCTGAAACCAGAGCAGGTGGAAGGCCCATCCCTCTCCTCCACTACTGCACTGAGACCAGCCATGTTCTGGACAGTGAGTACAGAATGGGGAAAACCTGGATCTAACCGCTTCTCCCTCAGGGGTAGGTAATGTGGTGTAGGTGGTTCTTAGGGAGCACATCTGTGGAGGCAGAGGTTAAACTTGATGTTAGACTCTCATGGAGGAAGTGAGCAATTTTTATATCTCTGTTGTGTGTATAATTCTTTCTTGAGGCTAAGGGATAATGTTAGAGCCCCATCAATTCCACAGGATGGACCTTCCAGCTCTGAGGTGTGTGAGTCTTGGGTTCCTGTGCGGAACCACGGGAGGTCTTTTTCAACTATTTCCTATGTGTCTTTGGAAATCAAAGAATTGGCCATGGGCCATGGGGCTAGGCTGACTCTTCTGACCTTTCTAGGCAAGCATGGGTGTGTCTGGGAGCGCGCAGCCTTCGCTCATTCTCCTTGACAGCTTGCTCCAATGGCTACTGTGGTTCCTGGCATTGCCACACAGTCATGGGAAAGAAAAACGGGATGCATTTCAGAACACTAAAGCCAGGGCTGAAAGACCACATACCCCATCATAGAAGGAGACAGAATTCATGTGGTCCTTGGAAATGACGATACTTCCGTGATGACGGTGAGAAAATAGAAGGCCACCAGAGAAGAAATACACATTCCCTAGAAGAAAAAGAATGCTGGTCAGAGCTGGAGCGCTAGTTCCTTGGGCTAGATTCTTGAAGGTACTAGAATGATAATGTAACCTTCCTGGAAGAAGAAACAGCCTAAAGAAAGACATTTATGTTCCTACTTTTGTTTTCAAATAATATATCCCAAAGAAGTAAAATTTCCCAAGGAATCATATGCTGAGAAAGGGAAAGACTGCAGTCCTGAAAGCAGACTTTGCATAGCTCTGAGAACTTATCCAACAAGCAGGACAGAACAGAGCTGAGACAACGATGACATTCATGATGAGTGGGACAGCACCGTGGCCAGGCTCCTTACTCAAGCCTTCTCCTGCCTCCACTTGCCTTATTATGATTTTTAAGACAAGGTTTCTCTATGTAGCCCTGGCTGTCCTGGAACTCTCTATGTGGCCCAGGTTGGCCCCAAACTCAGAGATCCACTTGCCTCTGTCTTTCAAGTTCTAGATTAAAGGTGTGTGCCACCAAGCCTGGCTTCTTGCCCACTCTTCAAACCTAAGTAAATCTTCAGATAAAAATGTAGCTCAGTTCTCAGAACTGTATAAAATGGAGTGTGGTGGAAGTCCATGCCTATAATCCCAGGGCTCAGAAAGTGAGGGCAGGAGAATTGGGGAGTTCAGCATCACCTTTGGCTGTACAGTAAACCAAGGCCTGCTTGTACCACATTAACACACACACACACACACACACACACATACACACACACACACACCCTACATACACATACACACATACACATACCACCCACACATCACCTACACATACACATAACTTCTCTCTAAAACAAAACCAATGAAACAGAACCCTGAACCCCTGGAAGACAGACTTAGCATTTCCATGATGGGTGATTTGATCTTTTCTAGTGAGACTACATGGGATCCATCTCTATTTTCTAATGAGACTACATGGGATCCATCTCTATTTTCTGCCTGTCTCTTTAACTGATGTGTGTGGAGGGTTGTGGGGGGGGGGTGGCCCAGCCTATCTTATGTGGTAGCTTGTTGTGTGTGTCTCTGAGACTCAGGGCAAAGTAAACCAGAAAGCAGCCATACACCCATGTAGGCTGAACAATGAACGCCCTTGAATGTACATGAACCTGACCACACTGCTCCTGCAACCCAGTTTAGCAAGAGACCTTGAAGGAAGGCCAGAGAGGCTGCTATATAGTTTATTCTCTGCAAAAATGCTTATGGAGACCTTGCTACACCCCAAGTGGCCTTTCCTTAAATTATAAGTCAAATTATATATGAGATTGTAAAAAACATTTAAAAAATTGAAGCTTCCTATTAAACACCATAAAAACTTTGCTATGGAAAGGAATTCAAAACTTTTTATCTCCCCCGGTAAAGCCTTCACACTAAAGGCTTAATCCTCTCACTGGTAACACCTTTGTTTAGTTAGACAGGCTGCTGCTGCGTAGTCAGAACTTTCTTTCCCTTTCAGTGACTCTAAAAATTAGCCAGTCTCAAAACTGCAGTTGACCACTCCACCCCCAAGATTCCTAATGATATGCTCAGCATAATTGAGAGCTGTTTTTCTGAAGACGCCACACCCCCTCATTAGGTTTCACCCAATAACTCCAGTAGTAGTAACTAGACACCGCTATCAGGTGCACTTACACAACCTGCCAGCCTGGCCGATCCTTCCAGTCTGGGGAAGCTCAAATAACCTTCCAAAGTCTCAAAAAAGACAGCACAGACACAGTTTTTGCATACGAATGGGAGAAAGGAGGGTCGGCTGCTCAGTGACACTGTGGAAACTACAGGAGGACCACTGCCAGCAGCTGGGCTAGCATGGGCTCCACAGAAAGACCCTGTCCCCAAAAATCTCAAAGAGAAAACAAAAACAAAACAAACAACCCCCTAAAACAAAAACCAAAACTCAACAACAACAAGCAAACATATATATTGCCAGCTGATGTGAGAAGCAAAGTTCACATTCCCTTACAGGGTGTCTGCAAAGGAAATATGTTTAAAACTACTGAGCTATGTCTGCTCCATTTGTGTTATTGTTATTATTTTTAATCTCCCTTACCTTGTAGAGCCTATATGTAAATCTTTTAATCTTCCCTAACTGGTAAAATGTTTTTTCACAGAGATCCTTCGGTATTCCCAGAACTTGACAGAACCTGACCACTGCCCCCCTTCTCTATCATTTCTTTTGTGGTGATCATTTTAAAATTAGCCAATCTTGAAAGATTGTGAGTTTAGACCCATGCCAATCAGAAAAGATACTGTGACCATTTGTATTAGAATAAAGCCCAAAGTTAGATCTCAAAGTCAAGACAAGTCTCACTCAGTCCCTGGCTCCCAAAACCCCAGGCCCCGCCCCTCCCAGGAACCTCTCCTTCCAGGGGCCTGGGCTTCTGCTTCCTTCCCCTGGCCCGGCTCCTACAGGATTCAGACATTTTGGTGCCTGGGCTGCCTCTCTTGGTTGGGGGCTCCTCTCTTGCTCTCCCCGCCCCCATCTCTTTTCATATCTGGTTTAGTTCAGCCTGGGCTCTGCCAGATTTCTCCTTTTCTTCACTACAAAGTCTCCATGCTTTCTTCAGAGGAGTCACATCCTCCTCTCCCCTCATTCCACTCTTTCATTCACACACATCCCCCCCCCTTTTTTTTTTTTATAAAAAGAAACTGCCTTGTCAGGTTTTGTTTGCTCTCCTTGCATGTTTCTTTGAGCCATGAGATTATTCTTTAGAATCTAACACTTGGTGAGTTCTCCAGGTTTAGCAGAAGCTAGGTCATATGATCTAAAGAGATCATATAGGAGATCACTACACCTAGGGCCCAAAAAGATGCAAAGGCCACAGTTACTTTACAAATATTTAATCTTTTCTCCCTCTCTTTTTTTTTTAGATTTATTTATTTTATGTGTATAAATGTTGGCTTGCATGTATGTATGTGTACCACACGTATACCTAGTGCCCACAGACGTCAGAAGAATGTCAAATATAACTGAAATTATAGATGGTTATCAACTATCAATATGCATAGGTTATTGCTCCAGTCCCTGGAAACATTCTTTTAAATTTCTATTTTTCTTTTATGTGTATGAGTGTTTGCCTGTACCTATGTATATGCACCACGTGTGTGTGCAGTGGCTCTAGAAACCAGATCTTGAAGAGACCTTAGAAAGAGTCCTTGAAGGAAGGTTAGAGAGGCTGCTATACAGTTTATCCTCTGCAAAAATGCTGGATATGCTGGGCGGTGGTGGCACATGCCTTTAATCCCAGTACTGGGGAAGCAGAGGCAGGCGGATTTCTGAGTTTGTAGACCAGCCTGGTCTACAAAGTGAGTTCCAGGACAGCCAGTGCTACACAGAGAAACCCTGTCTGGAAAAAACCAAAACCAAAACCGAAACCAAAACCAAAACAAGTGCTGGATGCCCTGAGACTGGAGTTCCAGATAATTTAAGTCATCATGTGTGTTGTGATCATAAAAAGAGAAAAAGGGTGTTCTGCAGCGGTGTGGGGAAGGGGGTGCCTCAGCTGGCCCATGCCAAGGCATTCCTTCCCCCTGAGGGACCAGAAACACACAGAATAGAGTTTATTCAGGGCATGGGATGGGAGTTAAGGGGGGTAGTAGAGGCAGAGAGAAGGAGAAAGTAGAGAAGCAGAGGCCGGCCATGACCACTCGGAGAGAGGGGGAGGGGAGGAGAGCCCAAGAGGGGCAAGAGAGAAGCTGAGAGTGAGAGAGGTAAGAGAGAGATAAGAGAGAGAGGAGGGGGTGAGCAGCCTCCTTTGTAGTAGGCCAGGCCTACCTAGCTGTCACCAGGTAACGGTGGGGAGGGGCATACCTGGCTGTTGCCAGGTAATTGTGGAGTGGAGCTTAGACTGAATCCTAACAATGTGGGAGTTAGCAATTAAGCCCAAGTCCTCTGTGAGACTAAGGGAGAATAAGGTAGACAAGACCAGTTATGATATTCTGGCTTATTAGTGATTTACGTAAAGCACTGCTCATTTCTGAGCAGGACTCCATATGTTACCTGGAATAGTGACCTGGGAAACAGCTGAAACAATGGGTCATTGCCCCTAATAAGATGACCATAAAAGCTTAGAGCTCACACCAGCCAACTATAACATAGGCCTGGAAAAAGATGGCTGCCACGTACACTGGTGTAAAGCCTCTCCTGCTTGCTCACCTATATTGTGGTTTTAGAGGACAAAATGAGCGTGCAGACTGGACCCAGAGCCAAGCCCTTTCAGGAGCTGCCCTGGCTTCCTTCAGTCTTCCTGTGACATCTCCTGTTTTCCACTCCTAACCAGCGTCAAAGCATTTATTCCAGAAAGACTGTCACAAGGTGAGCCAGTGCTCTTAACTGTTGGGCCATCTCTATAGCCCAACTTTCTTTTTTTAAAGTATCTGTCACCAGCCTCCTGTGGACATAAGAGAAATGAATAAAGGCAGAGTTAAGGCAGACCTTTACGCCCGACTACCCTGTCATATAGGTAAAGGCGGCTTACAAGGCCTTCACTGTCCAATGCATGTGAGCTGTACCTTTGTTCCTCATGGCTGAACAAACTATCCCAAAAGAAAGGAAGAAAGCTGGGCAGTGGGGGCGCACACCTTTAATCCCAGTACTTGGGAGGCAGAGGCAGGCAGATTCCTGAGTTCAAGGCCAGCCTGATGTAGAGTGAGTTCCAGGATAGCCAGGGCTATATAGAGAAACCCTGTCTCGAAAAAGAGAGAGAGAGAGAGAGGGAGAGAGAGAGAGAGAGGGGAAAAGAAAAGAAGAAAAGAAAAGGAAAGAAAAGAAAAGCAGCAGCAAACGCTGTCACATTGATCACTGTAGGAGAGGAAGGAACATGAAGCAACCATTCCCTGGGCCCTACCAGGAACAATAAACCTATGTATAGACATGGTCAGTTGATTTTTAACAAAGGTAATTAAATAAATGCATTTTCAACAAAGACAAGTCAAAGGAGAAAGGAAGGTCTTTTCAACAAATGGTGCTGTAAAAACTAGATATTCATATGTAAAACGAGCATTCACAAAGACCCCTTACACTGGAAATTCTACCTGCTGCCACCAGCCACACAAGGAGATTTCACAGGAACAGTGAGGACTGAGAAGGATTCCAACTTAGTTAAGGCAAAATTCCTGTCTAATGAACAAAGCTTCAGAGTGAAGTCAGACATCTGGTATCTGGGCCCACACCTTTAATTCTGGCACCTGGGAAGCAGAGGCAGGGGATCTCTGTGAGTTCTAGGCTAACATGGTCTACAGAGTGAGTTCCAGGTCAGTCAGGGCTACACTGAGAAACCCTGTCTCAAAAAAACAAAACAGAATCCCCAAAAAAAATCAAGGCACAGATGAAAGGACAAGGGAAAGAGACAACAGGACAGCGGCAGAGCTGCGACCACAGCACCTCAGGGGCAGGGCCTGACCAAGCCAATGATTATAATCAGATTCTAGATGTTCAAGAATCTGATGGAACTACATTAGCTTGGTATATAATAAAGAATTTTTTTTTTAAAAATTCAAAATGAACTTTTACAGATGAAAAATACAGAAACATACAACAGACAAAGTTAGTGGCATTATGCAAGGCACATGTCAGTTCAAATCTCAGGGTCCACAAACTAGTTCAGGGGGAGGACAGTTTATAGAACAAAGGCTGTGCTTCTGCTCAAGGAGAGATACTGAGTGGTTAGACATATAGTGGTCACTCCTGCTCTTAACACACACACAACCTTTTATGGTCATTCCTCTAACCATTACAGGCCAACAGCTATTTACATGTCATCTACATGGGATTAAATAAACCGAAGCGTGCAGCACGGATGCTGACTTACAACACAGAAGGTTTATGCAAGGACGACCCCACTTTATTTATGTCACTTAAGCTTCCTCAGATTCTCATGAGCACAGAAGGTTCTAAAACAATACATAATATGGAGAAATGGACAGACATAGAAACAGATACAACACAAGCTGGGTGTGGTTGCACGTGTCTACAGCCCAAGCATTCAGGAGGATTCGGGCGTTCAGACCTGAGAGGCTGCTCTAGGAAGATCACCAACCATTCAAGGCCAGCCCTGCTGCACAGTGAGTTCTATTCTGAAGTCTGAGCCACAGGGAGAGATTCTGTCTCAAGGATAAATGGAATAGAATCTATGCAACATAAAATGCTAAGAAAAAAAATACTCAGAACAACTGCACAGAGCAAGAGGGAACAGTAGAACTTCAATGAACCCAACACGGATGCCACCGGATGGAAAAGGTTAGTGGTGGCACGTGCCTGGAGGCTAAGTCAGTGGCAAGTTAGAGGCTATATTGGGCTACACGGGAAGACTATCTCAATCCCTAACTGAAACAAAAAGAACAGACAGAAGAATTTCCCAATTCTATTTTGTGGGAAAGTATCAATGTACTGATCACAAAGTTAAGCAAATCCTGAGTACAAACAAATCAAGGAGCCCGGAGACAGTCACATCCAGACAAAGTGCCACATGTGTGCTGCTGGGGTGTTAGCATGCACAACGTCTCATTCCCAGCACCTCACAGAACAGAATAAAATAATAAGCGTCAGTGCTAAAATGAAAAATCTCTAAAACAGAGGGGAGATGATACCACAATAGTAGATTTCTGCTCAAGAACAATGTTCTAAGATGACACTAGAACACCAGGGGAAACTATGTAACAGCCCTGAGAGCTGTGTGGACAGCTGGATCTCTCTACTTTTTAATTTATTATTATATTGACTTTTTGAGACAAGATTTTTTTTTGTTGTTGTTTTGTTTTGTAGACAGGGTTTCTCTGTGTAGCCCTGGCTGTCCTGGAACTCACTCTGTAGATCAGGCTGTCCTCGAACTCAGAAATCCACCTGCCTCTGCCTCCCAAGTGCTGGGATTAAAGTCGTGCACCACCATCGCCTGGGCGAGTCTAGGTCTTCAGGAAGAGCAGTCAGTGCTCTTAACAGCTAAGTCATCTCTTCAGCCCCTATCTCTAGCTTTACAGAGCAGGAGAGGAAATGCGAGGGAGCATCATCAGTAGATGGCCAGAAGCAGAGAGGCTGGGGAGAGCTAAACCCCAGGATCAGTGAGAGGCATTTCAATAAATAGCACAAAGAGGGGAGCCAGATAGCAGTGAGTGCAGATGACAAGGGAGGATCATTGAGTCAGCGGGTGGCATGGCAACTCTGCAACGCCTGTGGGCCGCACTTCTGGAAATTTAAGAGCAAATGCCATCAGAATATATGCTAAAAGCTGACCAAGAGAATATCTAAAGACTGGGGGAAGAAACTTTAACCCAAACTGACAAGGTTCAGGAAGGTATAATCTTGTTTAGAGCCAAAGTCTATAGGAGAACAAAGACTCAGGCTGGAAGAACCCTGGATTTCAGGAAGGGCTGGTGAAGCCAACATCTACAACCCAACTAATGAGAGCAGCGTCAAGACCTTGTGAGGAGCTTCCAAGCTCACCATCAGCATTCACAACCAACCAGAGGCATCACCAGGGAAGGACTTTCTACTGACTGGGCCAGCATCTGTAGCTTGATCTCAGATGACTGCCTGGAAGACTGCCCAGGGCCATACCCTGCCCCTAAAACCCAACTCAGTAAGGTTCATTCAGGCATGTGCCAGGCACAGGCACAGGCGCTGGGGAAGGACATCCCAGAGCGCAAAGCCTGGAAACAGCAGGCAGGCAGACAGCATGCTTACTCAGCAGCCCGGCCCGCGGCCTTTGTGTCACATGTGGTTTCTAATTATGCAATATCCAATGATAGGTACAGAAGGCGCTGTGTGCCTCTGTGGTCTTGTAATTCCTAACAATGCTTTTTATTAGGCCATTACTGTACTTTCATAGTAAGTATACCATTCGCTAGTGTTTGTGGACAGTATTCTACTCTCAGTGAGCACTGGGGATCAACCTTGTAACTCAGACACTGACTGAGCAGAGGAGAAGAGCACCTACACCATGACTATTGAATATTGTAAATATTTCTACTGAAAGAATTGAAAGAATTTCAACAAAATATCAGATATGCAAGTGCCAAAGCAAAACAAAACAAAACAAACAAACAAAAAACAAGAAACAGGAAAAGCCAAGGTCAAAGGACCCCTCCAAAATTACTAATCCTGGTAATAAAGGAATCTCAGACACAGAATCCAAGAGACTAGTAAAAAGTCTTTTTAAAGAAATCACAGAGAATATAAATAAACTGCTGGACAAATTCTAAAAAACACAACTAACAGCTGAATGAATAAATAAAATCAACATTATATGAACATGGAATTCAATAAAAATATCAAAAACCAATCAATTTAAAAATGAAAAATTTGGGCTCATGAGATGGCTCAGTGGTTAAGAGCACTGATTGCTTTTCCAGAGTCCTGAGTTCAATTCCCAGCAACCACATGGTGGCTCACAACCATCTGTAATGGGATCTGATATCCTCTCTTCTGGTGTGTCTGAAGACAGCTACAGTGTACTCATATACATAAATAAATAAATCTTTAAAAATATGGAAAATTTAGTAATTCAAATGAAAGGTTCTATGTAGAGTTTTACCTATAGAATGAATCAAGAGAATGACAGGAAATCAGAAAAAAAATCTTGAAAAAAGATGAGATTAGAACATTAAGATGCAAATAAAACAAATTAATTAGAAACATAATCATAACACTGGGAAGCAGATATCCGTGAGTTTGAGGCCAGTGTGGTCTATATAGTAAACTTCGGGCTGGTCGGGGCTATACTGTGAGATGCTGACACCATCAACCAACCAACCAACCAACCAACCAACCAACTAACCAGTCAATATCAAGACAACCCCCTCCCCCCAAAAAAAACCCAAAACCCCAGGAGAATGAGAGCCAAAGAGCTGACCCTTCCTGTGTAGCCCTGTATACATAGGAGAAGTTGTTGTAGCCTCCTATAAGAAAAGACTAGCAGTCTCAAAACAAAACCTACCTTCTCTCTACTTTTAATTTTGGACTTCCTAGACTCTAGAATTGCCTAAGAGATTTATTATTAAGTCCCTGTCTTAGTTAGGATTTTACAGTTGTGACCAGACACTATGACCAAGGTAATTCTTATAAGAACAACATTTAGTTGGGGCTGGTTTACAGGTTCAGAGGTTCAGTCCATTATCATCAAGGTGGGAGCATGGCAGCATCTAGGCAGACATGGTGCAGGAGAAACTGAGAGGTCTACATTTTCATTTGAAGGCCTCTAGGAGAAGAATGACTTGCAGGCAGCTAGGATGAGGGTCTTAAAGTGCATGCCTACAGTGACACACTTCCTCCAACAAGGCCACACCCATTCCCTCAAGGCCATACTTCCAGAAAGTACCACCCTGGGCCAAGCATATTCAAACCACTGCAGTTACACTGTCTAAATGTATTAGACATCTAACTTGAGATGATATGGAAGAATTGAATAATGGAACAGAGCAGAGGTGCTACAGAACAAGACTGGGTTTAGGCGTTGGGGATTTAGCTCAGTGGTAGAAGGTTCACCTAGACTTAATTTATGAGAACCACTGGCATTTACAGAGCAATTGGCAAAGAATTTTAGTCAAAGATTGTTGCTGGAACGGGCGCTTACACCTCTATATTGTAAATTGGCCTCCTATCACATACCACTTTCAAAGGTCAAAGCAGAAAAAATTTCTTAGTGTCGGGTCCAGAAGAAAACTCCAGTTCCCCAGACTCCAAAAGGCAGTGCAAATAATCAGAAATGGGCTACAGAAGGACTTTTGGCAGTTAGATAAAAGCCAGCATTCCTCAGAAACGTGTGAAGGTGCTTCCCCTCTACCAAAAGGAGTCATTTCCCTTCCCTCTGCAGAAGGTATGCATGGCTACGGGTGGCACCTGTCAGCACGTCAGGCCTCCATGGTCCCTCAGTACCTCAAGTACCAGGCACACACTTCACAGTCCACACTAGCATCCTCTCAACGTGCTTCTTACCTCCTCCCCACACTAAGCTCCCTCAAGCTCACGGCTTCCCTCCCCACTGTCACTCAATCTCCTCACAACCCTGCTATTCTGCTGTTTTCTCTCTGCTCTGATCCTGCTTCTGTTTCTCTCTTCTCTGGCCTTTGCTACTCTGTCTCACAGACAGCCCTGCCAGGTCCAGGCTCCGGCCGTGTTCAGTCTCCTTCCCTCTCTCTCTGCTTTGGACTCTTCCAGTTACCTCTGGCTGTTCTTTCTCGTATCTACAATAAAAACCTGGACCTTCATCATACCATGGAGTGATCATATTGTCAATTTTTATACTTAGGAGACTTCAATATGAAATTGGTCTGCCTCTGCCTCCTCTCTGGGAAAGAGTTTGTAGAGATAGCCAGACTGTTTTAGAACTCATAAGAGTTTGTCACAGCCTCCTAAGTGCTATAATTACAAGTGTGCACAGCCAAACTTAGTTAAAATTTTTTCTGCTTTCAAAAATATTATGAATAGGCCTAGGGATGTAGTTCAGTATAGAATGCTACATGCAAAAGACCATGGGTTCAATCCCCAGTAAACAAAACAACGAATACCACAAACAAAAATCAAGGATGGTGGGCACCTCCCTGGCAGGCAGAGCAGCTGCTGGTCATGGATCATCAGCAAGGCTCCAGCCAATCCCTTGCACCCACTCTCCTCCCTCCAAAGAATAAAAAGAATCCAGCTAAAACATGTCATAAACAAAATGAAGATACACCACAAGGAAAAAAACTGTGATATATTATCTGACAAAAGATTAGTACCTTGCATCTCTAACTCCTAAAAATAAGCAAGGAATTTCTATAAGAAACCAAACAAAAGATTAGGGCACAGCCAATAACTGAGAATGTGGCCAACGCTAAGAATCAGAGACATCCAACCCGAATCAACCCTGACAGCACAGCACCACATTCTCACCAAATGTCAGAACACCGCACTCCACTCTGCAAAGCACACTGTAGCACGAATGCCCTAGGGAACTGGCTGGCTGCTGCTCTCCATCAAATCTGGAGAGACTGGGGTTTCTATGACTCAAAGAGGCACGCAACAATTCAGGTCAGGCGGTGGTGGCACTCTCCTTTAATCCTAGCCCTGAGGAGGCAGAGGCAGGAGGATCACTGTGAGTTTGAAGTCAGCCTGGTCTAGGACAGTCAAGACTACACAAAGAAACCTTGTAATAAAAAACAAAAACAAAAACAAAACAAGACAAGACAAAAAGAATTCTTAAGAACTGGCTAGTCATAGTGGTTCACACCTTTAATCCCAGCACAAGGAAGGCAGACTCTGAGTCCAAAACCAGCCACCCCTCTACACCAATAAGAAAAGAAAAAAAAAAAAAAAAAGAATGCTACTAACTACTGCTGCAATAATAAAAAACAAAGCAAAACTATAAACAAAACAAATGATCACCAAGAATAAAAATGAGGAACTGTTGGGAATACTTTCAGAGGACTTGCATTCAATTCCCTGCACCCACATGGGAGCTCGCAACCGTTTGTAACTCTAGTTCCAGAGGATCTGACACCCTCTTCCGGCCTCCTGGGCATCAGGTATACACATGGTACACAGACATCTATGTAGATAAAACATCTATACATGTAAAATAAAAATGATAAATGCCTCATTTTCATATAAAGGAATACTTTGGAACTATGAAAATTAACAAACTATATAAATATGTAGATCTGTGAATGGTTAAAGTTTTAAGAATCTAAATCAAGTCCTTTTATATCAACCCTTACAAAAGGGAAGTAATGTCAAATTATGAAGAATTTTTAACCATTATAACCATTATTCTGTGATATGGCTATCACAGAAGAGTGCCAGAGCCACAGCTTGTACAGAGTCCACTATACCCTTAAATTAAAAAGTACTTCTACAAGGACATCTACCTAGCAACTGTCTATTTCACTTTAAACTGATACCTGGTTTTGTTATTAATCAGCAATGTCACAGTTGTCTTTGAAATATCTTCGTTTTTGTTATTAAAACATTGCCCTTGTCTCAGCCTCCTTGGACACAGCAGCAGTCTGCTGCCCAAGCACATCCTCCCTGCAAGCTCTGCTCCCCACCACACTGCTGTGCTGCCCCAAGTAAACACAACACAATCCGGATAGGTTCTAGCAGCATAATACCAAACCCCAAAGCAAGCCTGAGGACAACACACAGGCATGCAGTGATTTTATTTGGGTTAAGTTAAAACCAGAAAATGTTTAAGGATAATGGTCTGAGGCTAAAGCACGTTTTTAGGGATTAGTTCCTGGGCAGCCTGCCTGACCAAGGACACAGGAAGGACAGGGACAACTGGAAAGCAGAGCAGTGACAAGTCTGTGACAGGAAAAGGCCTGGGCTGGGGGAGGAAGCAGCTCCTGGAGAAGTGCTCTCCTCAGCTGTAAGCATCCTGAAGGGCAGGACCACGGTCTGGATCTCCACTACCACAGATGCTCTGCCAACTCCTACAGCCACAGGCAAGTGTTCACCTTCAACAGAGCTCAGGATCTGACCAATCACACTAAGGAGCTCAAGACAGTTTTAAGGATGAAACTCATCATATTCCAATTACAGGCAGATTTTAAGATACTAACAACATTTGAATTTCAGGGCCTTTTATCTTTGCAATCCCCCTTCTAAAGCCTGAGGAAAGCCCTGGGTATTTTGTGTTATTTTCTTTTAAGAGATTCCCTAGCAGGATATGGTAGTACATGCCTAAGATCTCCTGAGGCAGGAGCATCTCAAGTTCAATGCCTCTCTGTATTATAGAGTGTGTTCAAGGCCAGTCTGGGAAACCTGGAGAGGCCACATATCAAAACAAAAATTAGCAATGATAAAATCACCCAGAACATATAGCTTAGTGGAAGAGTTATTACCTATTATGTAAGGCTTTTAGATCAACATTTAGTACCATAAAAGGGGGGCAGGAGAGAAATAAACAGAGGGCAGGCCTTGATCCTAAATGGTCAAAACTTAAAGCTTTATTAATCCTGTGACATTAACTCTAAACTAGTAAAATGCTTAATACACAGAGTAGAGAAACTCTTGTTAAAGTTTTCTGCTTCTATAGAATTGTTCTACAGCACAAACTATATACACTGGTATAAATGTCAAATCTAAGTTTTCTAGACAGAGGGTTGAAAAGGGTTTTGCTATCCAGCCTTGCCTTGAACTTAGTATGTGGACAGGCTAGCCTTGAAATGGTGATTCGCCTACCTCAATTTTCCAAGTGTTAGGAGCACAAGAGTGCTGGATTACAAACCATACCCTGCTGAAGTTTAAGATCTTAAAATGGCGTGACTGGGTTGGAGAGTGGCTCAGGGACAGAGTGTTTGCATAGCATACAGAAGAACTGGAGTAGTGCAGAACATAAATAATGTGACTAATAAGGACACAGACATTTTTAGTTGTATTCTTCCTTATTACACAGAGACTGGATACGTTAAATCTTGTTAGATAATACAATAATGCAAAATCGGTTTTCTAATGAGCCCTTTGCTGGGAAGATGGGTGGCAAAGTCGGTAGACCTTCAGCTCCAGGGCACCTCTGTCTCCAGGGCACCCCTGGGAGACACGAGAGCTCCTCTCACACCCAAACAACCCCCCATGTGATCTTGTTCCAAGGTTAGCACTACAGTCATACTACATGATCTCCACAATGTCTGACTTCCAGGTCTCCACCAACAGGATCTGGAGGAGCGAAGAGGAGAGCAGAACACAACTCTGCAGAACACTGTGGGCGAAAATCAGTGCTCGGTGAGCTTTGTCTTCTATGTGAACAGAGAAGCTGCATCAATGATCTAAGAACAGGGAGAGGAATTTGCCACCAGCTAAAATATTTTCATTAAGAACAAATCACCCAGAAAGAGGATTTGCTTTGTAGAGGCTGAGGAATTTGTAAAGTCAGAGTTCAAACTCCACAGAAGTACAATATTCAACAGGGAATGAACAGGACTCAGATAAAAATGTTCTTTGTGGGACTGGGGTTACACCTCAGCAGCATAGTATTTGCCTAGCATGCACAAGGCCCTGGGCTAGATCCCCAGCAAATCTGTCTCTATTTCCCTACCCCCCCCCCCACACACACACACAGGAGATGAAGGAGGGAGAGGGAGAGGAAGGGAGAAGATAGAGACAGAGATGGAGAGACAGAGAGAGAGACAGAGAGAGGGGGAGAG
Organism: Apodemus sylvaticus; assembly: GCF_947179515.1. Taxonomy (NCBI): domain Eukaryota; kingdom Metazoa; phylum Chordata; class Mammalia; order Rodentia; family Muridae; genus Apodemus; species Apodemus sylvaticus. The sequence goes on from NC_067476.1 coordinate 113,541,666, forward strand.
AGAGACAGAGAGAGAGAGGGAGAGAGAGACAGAGAGAGAGGGAGAGAGAGAAACAGTTATTCTGAGGAGTCCAAAAAAGGAACTGGGAAATGAATTCCATGAAATCCACTGAAGATATTTAGGAAAACCCACATTTTCAGGATATTTCTTATTAGGGAAAGCACTGCTCTCTCACATTGAAAAGGACGCACTATAGAAAGGAAGGGAGAGAAAAGGATGGTCAGCTCCCCAAATCCTACTGGTAAGAAGCAGGTACATGAAACTATTAAGCTACAAAGTAAGATCTACCTTACTGAGATGTGAGGAAGGCTGAGATGTGAGGCCCAGGGTGAGATCGAGAACTGTGAGGGCTGGGATGGCCAGACTGCTCAGTGGGTAGAGACGGCTGCCACCAAGCCTGAATGTTAAGTATAATCTCCAGAACCTCTGTGGTGGTCGGAGAGAACTGATTCCCTCATGAGTCCTGTGACCAGCAAATGAATACTGTGGCACATGCGTGGCCATGTATATACACACAATAACTTCTTTAAAGGAGCCCTGAGGGTGAAAACAAGATCGGGGGCGGGGCTGAGACACAATGATTTCTAGGTCTTGATGCCTAGGGAAGGAACTGCTAACTTTCATGGAAAACAAAGGTGCCACAGAGTTCAGAGTTTGTGCCGAAAGGAGCCTAGAAGGTAAAGCTAACAGCTCAGAGGGCAGAGCTGAAACCACAAGGAACCATTTCCAGGCCTTGACCATAGTTAAAAACCCTAAAATGTGACCACCTGATTAGACCCTCATATCCCTGCACTGGGTACTAACCCAAGGCAGCTGGACTCAGAGCATGTTGGGCAAGCACTGAGCTACAGCCCCCAAATTATTATTTTTTCTTAAGATTTTATTTTGACTGGGAAGTGGTGGCAGATGTCTTTAATTCCAGTACTCTGGAGGCAGAGGCAGGTGGTAGATCTCTGTGAGTTCAAGGCCTGGTCCATAGAAAGAGTTCCAGGACAGTCAGGGCTACAAAGAATAACACTGTCTTGGGAAAAAAAAAGATGTATATAAGTATTTTGTCTGTCTGTCTATAAGTGCATCATGTACATGCAATGTCTTGGAGACCAGAAGGGGGCATGAGATCCCCTGGGCCTGGGATTACTGACAGTTGTGAGCTATTGTGTGGGTGCTAGGAACTGGATCCAGGTCCTCTGGAAGCTCACATGCATTTACTTTTATCCTAAGATGAGCTAGGGTTTTATTGTATTGCCCAGGGGCTAGTCTTGAACTTGAGATCCCCTGACTGTCACCTCCCATGGCTGAGGTTAAAGGCCTGAACACCAGGCTCAGCTTGTTTCCCAGCTGGGTCTTGAAGATGCTTTAGGCTTTTCACTTACTCATCCTCCTGCTGAGCCTGATGCTATAGTGGTTATCCCAGGCTAGCTCTGCCTTTTATTGGGAGAGCAAGGCATAAGCGTTTAGTCCTCTAGTTTCATGAGTTACATTATGGATCTGTTCTTGGTTACTGTCCTGAGCCTTGTCTTTACAGGGTTCAGGTGTGTCCAGCATTAACACCGCAACTCAACTGCCATCTGTGAAGGTCACACTTGAGAACCTTAATATCAAGTTTCTTGGACCCCACACAATTTGCATAGACAAATCTCAATGTCCCCCCACCCCCAACTTCGTGATTCTGTGTTGGGCTGCATTCACAGCTACGCTATGTGAGATGCCTCATGACATGCCTGGAGATGTTCTGTCTTTTAAAAAGGTTTTTATTCCCTCTCCCTCCCTCCCTCCTTCCCTACCCCCCCCTCCCCCTTTGTCTGTCTTTTGAGTTTCTCTGTATAGTCCTGTATGTCCTAGAACTCACTCTGTAGACCAAGCTGGCTTTGAACTTAGAGATCCTCCTGTGTCTCTCTCCTGAGCGCTGGGATTAAAGGCATGCACTACCACCATCTGGCTAAGGTTTTCTTTTAAAAAATATTTTTTATTATGTATGTTTATGTGTGCACTTGAGTACAGGAGCCCTTGGAAGCCAAAGGTACTGGATTCCCCTGGAACTAAGAGTGACTTGAGTAGTGTGACACGAGTACTGAACTGAACCTGGATCCTCCGCAAGAGCAGTAAGTATGCTTAACTGCTGAGCCATCTTTCCAGTCCCTGAAGATGATCATGATGGTGAGATCTGGAATGTCTGAGCCCATGAGATTTAAGGCTGCCACAAAAGGATGAGACACTTGCAACTGAGTGCCTGTAAGGAAAGCAGCAAGCACCACAGAAGCCAGAGAGTAGACTGATGTGAGAACGATTCAACACAAAGGCCATCCTTGGTGGCTGAGGGCTCAAGGGAGGGTAGGAGACCAGTCCGTATCCAGTAGCCAGGCATAAAATGGGGGCTTCAGTCCTATAAGCAGTGGGAAGTGGTGGACCCTCAACTCAGATAAGCCTGGACAGCAGGGCAGTGGTGGCACACGCCTTTAATCCCAGCACTTGGGAGGCAGAGGCAGGCGGATTTCTGAGTTCGAGGCCAGCCTGGTCTACAGAGTGAGTTCCAGGACAGCCAGGACTACACAGAGAAACCCTGTCTCAGAAAAAAAACAAAAACAAAACAAAACAAAAAACAAAAAATAGATAAGCCTGAACATAGGCTCTTCCCCAGAGTCTCTAGATTAAACAGTCAGGCCTGGTTGATCCTTGATTTGGGCCACATCAGAGCTTGCCTGGTGTTCTTTTTTTGTTAAGACTATTTGATTAACAGACCTGTATGGCACCAGACTCACGATTGTAGTCCAGGCTGCCTTTAACACATGGTCAGAATGTCCTGCCTCTGCCTCCCTGATGCTGGGATTATACTCATGTGCCACCAGACTCCTTTTGCTTAGGTTTTTGACTTGCAAAACTCTGAGGTAATAATGATGTGTCGTTTTAAAATATGAAGTCATAGTGGTTTGCTACACAGGAGAAAGCTGTGTGGGTCTGTGGCTTCTCTGCTGGAAGCACTGCTGCTCTGGGCCACTCTAAGAACAAAGCTCTGGCAGCAGCAGACCAGGTGCAGTTCTGGAACCAGGCCTCTGCTCCTGAGACTAACACAAGGTTCCTCATCTACAAGTGGTTGAGCCAAAGGGAAACAGCCACAGGAAAACAGCACTCTTTCAAAGAGCAGGTGTATTATTAACCACAACAGTTGTGCTAACCCCTGCAAATGAGGGACTCAGAAACAGCCAAGAACACAGTCATAGCTGCTTACCTTCTTCAGGTCCAGACTGGGGACTGTTGGAATAAAGATACGCTCCCTTTCCTCCTGTTAGCAAAGTGCCCAAGAAACAGTCGTCCCCCTTTAAAAATATTAGCAACAACAATTAAAAGCTGGTGACTTACAGCATAAAACAAACAGAATCAAACTCTTAGCCATTTTATCAGTACTAAAAACATGAGTCAGACCTGAATATACCAAAAACATACCATGTGCTCTGGAATCCTCTGGTTCTTTGGCACAATAGTGACATTCTGAATTCTGAGTTTTGGTTGTGTGTTTTATTTATTTATTTATTTATTTATTTATTTATTTATTTATTCTGACAGAGTCTCACTGTAGCCTAGGTTAGCTCAGAACTTGCAGTGATTCTCCTGACTCTGCTTCCTGATTGCAGGGACAAGTGAGTACTCCCTATTACATCTGGCTTCTGTACCCTATTTGTGGTGTTCTTGTTCTAGTGCACTGGATGTCTGTGAAAAAGAAGTCACTTCTCCTTGGCCTAATGCGTTGCCATCTCAGCTTCTGTGCAAGCCAATTTGAAATCTGCTTTTAATAGTGCTCAAGACAGGTGGGGAGGTAGATCCCTGGTAGAGAGTGCTTACCTAGAATGCACATGGCCTTAGGTTTGATCCCTAGTGGAATCCCTCTCACTTTGTCCCCCATAAGCATTTTTCTTCCCCTAGAGGCCTAACAGGAAGTGGGAAATGCAACTAGGAGTCAAAAACAAAAAGTACAGAATCTTCTGCTTATCAGTAAGATGAAATATTTTAAAAATAGTTTAATTTTTTTATTTATGTATTTTACACATATGAGTGTTTTCATGTGCATGTATGTCCGTGTATCATATGAATGCTTGGTGCCCTTGAAGGCTAGAAGAGAGCATAGGATTCCAGGAGCAGAGTTACAGATGGTTGTGAGCCATGTAGGTGCTAGGAACAGAACCTGGGTCTTTAGGAAGCGCAGCTAGTGCTCTTAACTGCTGAGCCGTCTCTGCAGCCCCAAGATGAATTGCTTTATCATTACAAGTTGCTTATATTTGGGCCATCTTACAAAACTACAAAACATCATAAAGTGTATGAGCGCTTTGCTTGCATGCATATATGTACACCACATGTTTATTTGGTACCCAGGGAGGCCAGAAGAAGGCACTGAATCTCCTGGAACTGGAGTTACAAATAGTTATGACCCACCATGTGGGTGCTGGGAACCCAGCCCAGGCCCTCTGCAAGAGCAGCATGTGACCATAACTGCTGAGCCATCTCTCCAGTCCCATCTCTCATGCTAATAATGATTTTATCACTGGAAACAAAAGTGTTCCTTACCTTTGTTGCTTGCAGGGTTTTCTCAGATAATTTTATTTCATTATCTTCTACCTGTTCAACAGAAATGAACAGTGTTTACTTCAATGCTTCAGGGATAGAATCCTGCTGTTTCTGCCTAGGTAGTCTCTCTACTATATCCAGTTCTCTTAGGCCCTGACATACTGGCAAAGATGCCGATGTCATCAGGGCTCAAGCCCTAGGCCAAAGTGGGTTTTCTTTCGAGGACCTTAGGCTCAGCTAGTAAGCCTCAGATACATGGAGAAGATGCCTAATCTCTATTTACCTTTCGCTGTAGGGGAAGATTACTTTGCTATGAATGGGAATATAGTAAAATATTTCTGGTGTGTACTCAGACAGGGTCTTTATGTAGCCCTGACTGGCCTAGAATTCACTATATAGTCCAGGCTGGCCTCAAACTCATAGAGATCTGCCTGTCTCTGCCTGCTGAGTGTTGAGATTAAATGTGTGTGCCACAATGCCCGGCCTGAGTGCACTCTTTTTTTTTTTTTTTTTTTGGTTTTTCGAGACAGGGTTTCTCTGTGTAGCCCTGGCTGTCCTGGAACTCACTCTGTAGACCAGGCTGGCCTCGAACTCAGAAATCCGCCTGCCTCTGCCTCCCAAGTGCTGGGATTAAAGGCGTGCGCCACCACTGCCCAGCCTGAGTGCACTCTTAAATAATGTTAGAGGACAGGCGACTTTGTGTTTTCCCCATAGCTACATCAGAACTAGAGAAGCAGATTCTAAAACAAGTTCTAAGACCTTGTCTTTGAAAGGCGGGTCTTACTCTCAGTCCAGGCTGCTGTAGAAATCACTATGTGATGCCACAGAATCCCAGCGAGCCTCACACTTGTAATCCTCTTGCTTCAGCCTTCCAGTGCTTGGCTTGCCTGTACTACCTTGCCTGTTTATGGTATGTAAAGTGTGCTGTGCATGTTTAATCTCAAGTGACTTAGACTTAATTACTAGGAGCAAATTACACGCTTTCAAGTAAAGCTTTCAATAAAAAAAGAGTATGTGCCAATGCCCTCTGCAAACTGAGCTGGGACAAAATGAGACAACCCTTTAACCTTGTCCTTTCCTAACACGATACCTGTAGTGCCCTGGAACACAGCTCAGAAAAAGGGAGACTGCAGGCTCTGTGTGTTCAAGTCACCTAGCTGCCAGCATCTGAAGTTGCTCTACCAGCCCGTCTGCTCACACCCTTCTTTTTGTGGCCTCAGAAGCTCTCATCAAGAAATCTGTGCATCACGAACTTGAATAAAAGTTCAGTACTTGAACTTTTTGTTGTTTCATTTTGTTTTGTTTTTCAAGACAGCATCTCTTTTGTAGCTCTGGCTGTCCTGGAACTCGATTTGTAGACCAGGCTGGCCTTGAACTCACAGAGATTCATTTGCCTCTGCCTCCCCAGTGCTGGGGTTAAAGGCCATTACCACAACACCCAGCTAGTACTTAAACTGTTTTTTGTTTTTTTGTTTTTTTTGTTTTTTGTTTTGTTTGTTTGTTTCTCGAGACAGGGGTTCTCTGGTACTTAAACTTTTAAATACAAGATTTCCTGCTAACATATTTTCTATGTCCCAAAACACTAATCTGGAAATGGCAGTGCCATGTAGTTGTAGGCTTGAAAGGTGGAGGCCGGAGGGTCAAGAACTGAAGGCCCCTGAGTGCACAGTGAGTTTGTGGCCAGCCTGAGCTACATGAGACCCAGTCCAAAACAAAACAAAGCAAAACAACTAAACCAAACAATGAACCCAAACTGTATCTCAGACCTAGTCTCATCAAAGAAAATGAGGTTTTTCTACATGTAGAAAGATACTTAGGAAAACAGCAGCAATCATTCTGACCAGAGGAGGAGTCAGCGTCTCAAAGTCTGTGAGCCCCTGGACAGGCCGAGCCTTGATGAAGCACTGGAACCAGACCCTGGATATCAATCAGTCTAGGCCTTGTGTTCTTCTCATCTCCAACATGGGGTGTTTGTGTCTTCCTTGCATGACTTTACAAATAACTTAGCTCCCTTCTCTGAAGCTTTCTAAGACTATTATTGGATTCTCTTCCCTTAATAAAAGCTAGATCACAATCTAAGGGCCCCCAGGGACCCCATAAGGAGGTTCCTCCTTAAATGTTTGCCCCAGGATTTTCTGGTTAGGTCCACCAGGACCCCATATATAATACTGACCAGCCAGGAACAGAATCTGGGGATGGCAGCTGTCAGGATGATGTAGCTGGTGTCTGGAGTAATAGTGCCATCTGCAGGAAGAGCAAAGACACGTCAGCTATGTCTAGCCACCTTAGCCCCCCACTGTGCACCCACTTGCACAAACATCACCAGGTATTAGACAGCAAAACTGTAAGGCAAGAGCCATCTGAGTCCTTTGACATCAGAGCCACAGGATTTGGAGTTTGCTCTGCTGGGTTTTGGTTTTGCTTTGGTCAAATATTTCCTCAGTGTGTCCTGATTCCCCTCTTTTGAAATGTATATTCTGTGCCATTATACGTTGGACCTATGTAACTTTCTTTTTGATTTTACAGGAGCTTATAATTAGGAGATTGCTTTGAGGGGCTGGAGAGCTGGCTCAGCGGTTAAAAGCACTGGCTGCTCTTCTAGAGTACCAGGTTCAATTCCCAGCACCCACATGGCAGCTTACAACTGTCTGTAACTCCTGTTCCAGGGGACTGGATACCCTCACACAGATATCCTTACAGTTAAAACACCAATGTACGTAAAATAAAAATAAATAATTAAAAAAAGAGATTGCTTTGAGTCTCAGAAGAGACTTAAGCTTTGTATCGTTAAGCAATATTGAGATTGAAAGACTATGAAGACTTTTGGAATTGTGCGGAATGCATTTTTACATGAAAAAAGCCCATGGAGGTCAGAGAAAAGAGCTCTGTGGTTTCAGAATGGCTTCCATAGGCTCGTGTGTTTGAATACTTGGTCCCCAATTGGTAGAGCTATTTGGGAAGGTTTAGAAGGTGTGGCCATGTTCAAGGGTATATATGTGTGTGTGTGTGTGTGTGTGTGTGTGTGTGTGTGTGTGTGTGACTTTGTGGCGTCAAAAGCCTCCCTCATTCCCAGAGTTCTTTTTGCCTCCTGCTGTCAGCTCTCAGCTGTTCCTGTTGTTCTGTCTTTGCTTTATCAACATGGACATCAGCACTCTGAAACCACAACCCCAATTAAACTCTTTCTTCTATAAGTGTCCTTGGTCATGGTGTTTTGTCACAGCAAAAGAAAAGTAACTAAGAGAGCAGGATAATTTTACTGAGACAGATAAAGTTAAACTCTGAAAAATCTATTAAAATCCTATTTCATGATAAGTTTGAGCATTTTTTTCCTTTTGCTCTTTGAGACAGTGTCTGACTATGTAGTGATAGCTCTTTTAGATCTTGTTTTGTAGACCAAGCTGGCTTTGAGCTTGTGAGAGTGATTCTCCAGTCTCTGACCCAGAGTGCACTGTACTCACCACTACAAATAAGTTCCTACTGTAAGTATTTCTGATGTTTCATGTTCTTGTAAACAAGCCAATCTGGACAGGATAGGGCTAACTGAGTAACTGGTAGTTCGGGACTCCCCCTTGCTGCCCTGGATATTTTGAACAGGACTTCAAGTCAAATGGCCACCTAGAAGACTCCTATGCTAATGTTCTGAACACCCCACTAACACCTCAAGAAAACTACAAAACTGTCACAGCTCACTTCTCTGGCTCCTGAAGGTGCAGCCTCGGCAGTAACTATTCGGTTTGTACCAGACTTTGCTGTCACACACCTTGGAAAACTCTAGATGACCCTGCAACCATTTACTTAGGTCAAATGTGGGCACTTCCTCTAGTAGCCTAGCAGAGGGAGTGCTGTGATTGGTACCAAAGACAACGTGTGAAGAGTGAAAACACTCCTTTGTTTACATGCAAAGCAAACTGTGACTGGTGTAAAGCCTTCCTCTTAGGTTATATGACACGCCTGCTAAAGTGCCTGGAAGAGACCCTCCTCTGCTGCCTCTGCAGGTACTGCAACACTGAAGTCCAATAAGGCTTCTCTTAAGAGGCCTTTCCTTGTCTGCTTTTAATGGTGTTGGCTGATGTGGTATGAAGAAGGAAGCAGTCAAGACTTATGACAGTGACAACAGAGGCACAGCAACACTGCAGAACTCATTGGCCAAGCCACAAGAGCAGCAATGTGGCTAGCTGCTTTCCAGTGAAGGAAAGGCAGAGGGACAGTCTGACAGCAACTATGGTGAGAACGGGAGAGATGGCAGAATTAGCAAGAGGGTGGACAGCTGGGGCTGAAGGGTACAAGCCTACCAGGTGCTAACGGGTGCTACAGCTGCTGCTAGGGGCAGAGAAATCCCAGTTCTCTAAGTCTGCACAGGGAGTGACACTTGTGGAGCACAAGGCCTATAAGAGAGTGGCTCACACTCCGGAGAACCTGGAGCCCTGCGACCCAAGGCCTGTGCTGTGGGTCATAACGTGAGAGGGCATTGGCTGCTGCTACTGCTGCTGCTGCTGTCACACACCGAGACTTATACAAGTTGCTGAAGCACTTGACAGACTTACTGTGCAACTATGAGTTCTGTCCAGGCAGAAGGAAAAAAACACAGCTGGCTAACTGGTGATACTACACCATGAGCTAACTGGTGACACTGCACCGTGAGCTAACTGGTGACACTGCACCATGAGCTAACTGGTGATACTACACAATGAGCTAACTGGGGACAGTGCCAGCACCACACATTATCATCCTTTGTAGTTCTTTCCTTTGGCCAACATAAGGAGTAATAAATAAAAATTGATTTTTACGTTAAATGGTGGCCTCTTGACCATTACTGAGGCATCAAATCTTCACACATAAATCCATCCTGCCTTATTGTTTATTTTCTACTTCCATGAACAGCCTGTTTGTATTTTTGACCATGTAACTGCTGAATAAAACTTTTCTTATTAATTCATCAATTATATATACTATTTGCTTATTTTAAGTAGTCTAGAGTATTAATCATGTATTAATCAGTATATGTCATTTCTGGCTTAGTTTATAGTTTATTTTGTAAAAACAAACAAACCAACAAAAAACCATTTTCCAAGGTTTGCTTTCTTGACATCACACTCACTTACCCTTTTCTTTAACCAAGATCCGAGATGTCAAAAAGGACTCTGAGAAGACCACGGATCCTAAGCAACCTCCTCCTCCTAGCACGTCAGGAATGTCATAGACAGTCATCCGAGCCTGTGTCAGGGAGAAGCAGGGCCAGGCCATTATCAGCCTAGCAGTTCAGAAGGAGGCAGGTCCACAGGAAACAGGCGTGAAGCAAAAGAATACTGACAAATCTCTAAGGACCTATGCTGAAATACACTTTGAATCAAAAGGTGCCTCAGACCTTCTAATAGGTGATGGATCCTTGATTAGAGACATGCACAGGTTGGAAGGTAGTATTTTTATAAATTCCATCAAACTGTCATCTTCTTAAACAACACAGTCTTCTGTCTTTTCCTTTTTGTTTTTTTAACTTGTTAATTTTTTTTTAAATTAAAAACTATTTCTTTCTGGACATGGTGGTACATACCTTTAATTTCACTACTGGGGTTACACAGAGAAACACTCTCTCGAAAAAAACAAAAAAAAAAACCCAAATTTGTTTATGTGTATGTTTGTGTCTCTTATGTGTATGCTGTGTGTGGCTGCAGAAGTCAGAGGTGGTGTGGGGTGCCCTGGAGCTGAAGTTAAGTTGTGAGCCCCTCCACGGGTGCTGTGGACTAAGTCTGGGTCCTCTGCAAGAGCAGCACTGCTCTCAGCTGCTGAGCCATCCATCTCTCCAGCTCCACAACCTTCATTCTAGTCATGACTCCTCCCAGCCGACAGACTCAGAGGCGTTTCCTGCAGGCTCCTGAACCCCCGCACAGGTCATACCCCACAGCATCACATTATTAAATCAGTCCTTTGGCTTAGGCTTCAGCTCTCTCAGTGAGCTGGGAAAGACGCTGGGGAGGCATTCGTTAAGCTGGCGAACACGTGGCCCGTGTTGTTTTGGAGTGCAGTTAAGAGCACTGGCACCGAAGCACCTGGGTTTGCTTCTCTGCATCCACATGGCTGCTCACACCATCGGAAACTCTAATCTCAGAGGCTCAGCACCCTTTCTGATCTTAGTAGGTACTATGCAGTACCTACTTACATAGTAGAGTGTACAGATACACTTCAGGTAAAACACCCATACATATAAAATAAGACAAATCTAAGACATAGAAATAAAAAAATAAAAACTAAGTCATTTCCAGTATCTCAAATGATATATATATAAATAAAGATGGGGTTTCACTATGTATCCCTGGCTAGCCTGGAATCACTATGTAGACCAGGCTGGCCTCAAATTCACAGAGATCTACCTGCCTCTGCCTCCCAAGTGTTGGGATTAAAACTTTACAAACTATTCTTGCAGTGTTAATAGCTCTGAGGTGCTTTTCTACTAGGGATGGTGATACCTTTTTATTATTCTTTGGGGTGGGTTGTGGTGGGATGGGGAGAGAGAGAGGACACATTTCTATGTCTTAGATTTGTCTTATTTTATATGTATGGGTGTTTTACCTGAAGTGTATCTGTACACTCTACTATGTAAGTAGGTACTGCATAGTACCTACTAAGATCAGAAAGGGTGCTGAGCCTCTGAGATTAGAGTTTCCACCATGAAGCTAATTTAGACTTTTTCAAAGGGACCAAATATAGTGTAAAATGTTCATTATGCACAACTTTACAAACTATTCTTGCAATGTTAATAGCTCTGAGGTGCTTTTCTACTAGGGATGGTGATACCTTTTTATTATTCTTTGGGGTGGGTTGTGGTGGGGTGGGGAGAGAGGACACATTTGTACCAAACCACCCACGCTACTCCACTCAGCTGCCCATGACCAAAGCCCTCTGCAATTAAAAAAATCGGACATGCACATGACCATAACCAGAATCTTGGTTGTAACCAACCATTTTCTCACATTCTGTTTGCCAACACTCTTTACATCAGGGTTGCTCTGGAGTAAATGGAGCCCTTGTTTTGTGGCTAAAACTAGCTTACAAATTCTGACTTCCTCAGACCACGTCCATGGGCCACGGGCCATGGCACTTTACCCCAGCAACCAACCTACCTACCTACCTACCTACCTATCTATGTATCTATCTATGTATCTAAGTATGTATGTGTGTGTGTATGTATGTAAGTATGTATGTATGTATGTATGTATGTATGTATGTATCTATCTATCTATCTATCTATCTATCTATCTATCTATCTGCTTATTTTGAGGCAGGGTTTTACCATGTAGTCTTAGCTGGTGTGGAACTAGGTAGATCAGACTAGCCTCAAACTCACAGAAATCCACCTGCCTCTGCCTCCTAAATGCTGGGAGGATTAAAGGCATGCCAGGCCTGGCTCAGTTTATTTTAAAATCATTCCATGGTCCCAGCAGAAACTATGGAAAACTCTGCTCTGACTGCCTCATTTCACAAGATACACAGGCATCGGTAGATAGTTGTTTGTTTAACTTCCCCCTGGTTCCTGTTAAGGCAACAAGAGCACATCTTATAATAAAAAGGAGCCCTTGAGGGGCTGGAAAGATGGCTCAGCCGTTAGGACATATGTTGCTCTTTCAGAAAGTCTGAGTTTGGCTCTAGCACCAAAACTGGGCAGCTCACTACTGCCTGCCCCTTTTTGGTCTCTACCAGCACCAGCACACATGTGGCATATACATACAAATAAAAATAAAACTTAAAAAAAAAAACAATGGAACCATTGAAAACTCGGTTTGTTGTGCCCAGTCCACAATTCTTCACAAGGCTGTCACCACCTCAGCTGCCTGCAGAACTTTCCAGCTGTCTCTTACAACAAACCCCTTGTAGATGTCCCTCTATAGCCATTCTCAGGCAGCTGACTTGCAACAGTTCTGCTAACTGCTTACCGTTTTCACAAAGGATAAGCTATCTTCATTATTCAGAGGCACAATTCTAGAAGAAAGAGACAGTAGAGAAATACATTAAAGGATTATGGTTTCTCTTTGTTTTAAAACAGGATCTCATATAACCTAGGTTGGCCTCAAACTTGCTGTGAAGTTGAGGAGTGGAGGCAGGAACACAGAAGTTTAAGGCCATCCTGGGCTATATGAGACCCTTGTCTCAACAAAGAAAAACAACAAGCACTGGGTTACACGTGTATAGAATTAGCACTGGAAAAGTAATGTTAGTGCCTCCCAACTTCCCATGGGATAAAAATTGGGTACAGGGACTCAACCAAGCCCATGGAACCTCTCCTTAAGTAGAATGCGCTGACACCAATAGTGGTAGCAGCTATAAGGGGTATATAACATAAGGGATATATAACCTCTCCTTCTCCCCGCCCCCACCCTGCACACACACAAAGGCTGTAAACTTTCTAGGCATCAGAGGATGACCATGAACTTCTGCCCTTCTTGTCACCTCCTGAGTCATCTCACTGACACTCAGGTCTCACATTCTGGGTCCTCCAGCCTCTGCCTCCTGAGTGTTGAGGTTCCAGGCACGTACTACAATTGGACAGCCTCTTTTCTTTGTGTCCTCACACTGTCCCATGAAAGGAGTCACCATAACTGTACCTACCTTCCCTGGTTATTCACAGCATGTATATGAAAAGCCACCTTGGAGCTGTAGAACAGAAAGGAAACAAACCACAAGTCGAGTCTCTTGTTCAGGACTGGGCTGGAATCCACTGAAACACCTGCTTTCCCCTGTACCTTCCCCAGACTGTCAACACCACTCGATCAAGTGAATGCCATCCCCTTCACTGTTGTTGTTTCTGTTCTTGAGACAGGGTTTTACTCTGTAGCTTTGGCTGTCCTACAACTATATAGACCAGGCTGACCTCAGTTCATAGAGGTTCAACTGCTGGGATTAAAGGCACCCCCTTCTACAGCTCGAGTGTCATCCTTCCTTAGCTATTTAGATGCCTTTCTCAAGGTCCCAGGACATGACCAGGTGTGAAGCCAGGATATTATTCCTTCCACGGTCCTGCATCTGTGCTGCTTCTCGAAACAGTCTCAACTCTTGGCTTGAGTGGACACAATCCCCAGTGCAGCCTGAGCGGGAATGGCCCTCCTGGCCCAGGGCCTCCTGCTCTTCGGTGTCTACACACTGCTCTGATCCTACTCTTCAGTACCTCAGGGTCAACTTGCCAGCCCTTCTCTGTACTCGAGCAGCAGGTGCTTCTGCTATGCAAAGTCAACTGCTGTGGATCCACAGCAGGGCCAAGCTTCAGAGCTGAAGAACTTTCCTGCTTTGGTTCTGGGAGACAAGGGCCTTTCTGAGACAGTGTAGCCTTGGCTGGCCTAGAATTTGCTCTGTAGATGAGGCTAGCTCAAACTTGGAGAGATGTTCCTGACTTTGCCTTTGCTTCTGCCTCCTGAGTGTTAAATTACAGACATGTACAACTATGCCCAGGCTTATTCTTTCTGAAAAATATATTTTTTTAAACAGAGAGAGAGGGGTGTGCATACCACTATGCATATGCAGAGGTCAGAGGACAACTCGTACGAGTCAGTTCTCTCCTTCATGTGGGTTCTGGGACTTGAATTCACGTCATCAGAGTTGGCAGTGAGTGCCCTTACCTGGTAAAATCTTGCCAGCCCAAGGAAGTCTTTAAATTGTATGTGCTTATATAAGCTTAATTTCATGTCTTGGCAAGAATGAGTCAGTAACACATGAGTTTCCTGTGTCTATTAATTGCTCTGTTCTCCTTCCCCTTCTAGAAGATATGCTTATGTGTCAGGGACCTCAGTGAAGCGGAAGCAGTTATGATTTCAGGCTGAACACTAACTAGCCTGAGAGGCTTTCTCCTGCCTTCCTCCAGCTAGGATGGTTCATTCAGACCCAAGAACCTTTATAGGTGGCATGGGCAAGACTGGAACAATAGGAGACCCAGAACGGCTGTGTGAGCCTGGGTGGTAATAGAGGAGGAGGACTCACTACCACAGCAACAAAGATCTACCTGCACAATCACTCTACAGAGCTCAGGAACAGATGTGGAAGGCTCCCTGTTGGGCTTAAATTAGCACATTCTCAACTCAGGCCTTAACAACAGGGTACTGGGCAGCACAGGCAGAGAAGGGCTTCCTCAAGTTCTCCCTTTTCAAAACTGGGAGCCTTGGGAAAGGAGACAACAAGATGGAAGTCTTGCATCACTGATTTCTGGCTCTCCCTTCCACCCATAGGGCTGCAGCCGGCCACAGAATCCCTCGCCATGTCAAGCAGCTAACCTCTTTCAAATGCTCCTTTCTCACTCCTCAGAATCACAGATGTAAAACAATGTGGGACATGCAGTGACAGGCAGTATGTCAGAGCACGCCCAGATTCTTTTTTTAAAGATAAGGTGTCCTACTATGTGGCTCACCATGTGGCTCAGGCTGGCCTCCAAATCATGCTGTCTCTGTCCCTGGAGTGCTGGGATTAGAGGCACGTGCCACCAAGCCTGCCTTGAAGTATTCTTAAATAAACTTTCCAGTGTTGGTCTTTCATGACCTTTGTATAAACTGCACAATCGGTCCTCTTGTGGGGCGGAGGGTGGAGTGGACTAAGCTCGTGAAAATGTAGGACAAAGACAGCACAGAGCTGCGACAGGACATACTGGGGGTGTGACTGGGCCACTTCAGGAGACTCGGATCCCTGCTGCCAGGAAGGAGCTGAGCTGAAGGGAGCTCTCTTTTATCAGTGGTCCCCGGCCCTCCCCTGCCTCTCCTCCGTAGCTTTGGCACCAGGCTGTCGGGCTCCCACAGTTCCAGTATGAATCTGCCTCACATTCTAGCTTCAAAACAGACAT
This sequence comes from Apodemus sylvaticus, assembly GCF_947179515.1. Taxonomy (NCBI): domain Eukaryota; kingdom Metazoa; phylum Chordata; class Mammalia; order Rodentia; family Muridae; genus Apodemus; species Apodemus sylvaticus. The sequence goes on from NC_067476.1 coordinate 113,557,036, forward strand.
GCGTTTTCCTGATGTAGTTGTAGTTTCTTCATACTGATCACGAGTGAGTCTATTATTTGACTTGAATATTTCTCAAAATGAGAGAGAGGTGGAATCTAAGTTGTAAGGAACAAGGGGATCTTAATTTTTAAAAAGTAAATTGTCATAAAAAATACCAGCTATTGCTTACCGTAGATCTGCTTTGAATGGAAGCAGCTCAGTGAACACTAACCCAGACTCCAGAGTATGCTCTGCTACCTCTTTGGCCTGTAAAAGCAGCAACAGAACCAACAATTACCTTTCAAGCAGCAAAAGTATACATGTCTCTGATAGGAAAGGCCCTTCTAAAAGTTGGCCAGTGCCCTTCCCTTCTATGTGACTACTTTGTATACCTCAAAAGATTAAAGTGAAAGCATCAGGTTATGGGGTACAGGTAGGAGCCTGCTGGATTCTCGGGAAACGTACTAGGCAGGGGCACACTGGCATCTGATCTGCTGGAGAGATGTAAGCAGCTGGTTAGCAGCTGGAGTGCCACTTGAGCACTAGAACCGTGCCTCCTCCTCCCTTCTCCCTGGCTCTGGGGAGGGACCAATGCCCCCAGTTTCTGCCAGATGTTGAGAATATTCAAATAACTCAACCTACAGAAGGCCAGTTAGGGAAAAAAGGACGTGAGAACTAAAGTTGAAGGACTTCTAATGGCTCTGGCTCTCTACGATGCAGCAGCTAAAGGAGCCAGAAAATCCATACTGTTACAAGGATGGAGTTCAGTAGGAAGGGGATGCCAAGGAGCTGGTGACTACAGCTACAGTCTCTCTGATAGCTACATCATACACAACCTTTCCACTGTCAACTGGCTTCATTCGGGAAAGTCCTACTGGCTTTGGAAGGCACCAAGCCGTCTCTTCTCATCTTACTGGGTCATATTTAGGAATCCAACTCAGCAGGGCAGGTTAACAGCAAAACAGCAAGGAAGAAAATGGTCAGAGAGCAAGTAGACGCACGCTTGCCTAGGAAAGGTAAGTCAGATTTTCCAACCTGTATTGAGTTTTAAACACTGATTACAGGAAACCAACTATGCTTGAAATAAGCTTTATTAGCTTTATTAAAATTCAATGGAATAGTCCGTTTTTCTTTAACTTCTAAAAGTATCTTGTCTAAATTATTAATAAAATAATGACTGTCCTTTAACACAATCTGATATTTATAAAGGCTCATAAAATAACAGCAGCATGGCCATAGGCAGCAGCAGTTGCTGTTACAGGCTTGGCTACCAAGGCCCTAAGTCACACAGAAGTGAGTACTGCATGGCATCCAAAGAACAAAATGGTTAGGATGATTTACATTAAAATGATGACTACCAAAACAGAAATATGGTACTTAAATTACCTTTGCCAGACTGCAAGTTTTAGCATAACATGCAATGCCAGCCAAAACAGCCTCAATAACAGCAGCATATATCTGGGATAAGAGCCTACTTTAAAAACAAAAAATAATGGTTAATATAGTAGCACATAGTCTTGTAAAAAGCTGTATGCCTGGGGCAGAGGAGTTGGCTCAGTGGTTAAGAGCACTGGTTGCCCTTCCAAGAGGACCAGGGTTCAATTCCCAGCACCCTCACAGCAAGCAGCTCACGACTGTCTGCAACTCCAGTTCCAGGTGATGAGATGTAATTTTCTGGCCTCCAAAGGCACTGCACATACATGGTAAACAACATATAAGCAGACAAAACACCCATTCACATAAAATAAAAAAAAATATTATTTAGGAAAAGTTCTATGCCCATAATGGTATTTATAAATAATGATGTTTAAAAAGATGGAGTCTTGTGTGTAAGGTGGGCTGGCCTCAAACTACCTTCTTACCTCTCAAACTGCTGGGATTATAGGCAGAAAGCACCATGTCTGCCTCCCAAGAGATGGACATCTAAATACACCAAGAAAAGTGCCAAAGTGGAACTAATTGAAAAGTAGAACTCTAAACTCATTTTCTAAAGAAACTGTCAAATTTAACTCATAGCTCCTTAAATTGTGGATGATGGGAACTGAACCCTGGTCCTCTAAAGAGCAGCCATTGCTCTCAGCTGCTGAACCATCTCTCCAGACACGGTTTTTGTTGTCATTTTCTCAGGGCCTTATTATAGATCCCTGATTGGCACAGAACTCACAATATAAACCAGGCTAGCCTCAAGCATGTGAGAGTTTTCTGACCCTATGTCCTAAGTGCTAAGCATTGAGCAACAGGTGTGCGACAATCTGGGTTATTAATTTGTTATTAAATGAGTTATATAATCTGTACATCTACTTCTATTTGTATTTACTCAGTTTTAAATTTTTCTTGGGGGAAAAAAGGATTGTGAGGCTGGAGAGATGGCTCAGTGGTTAAGAATACTTGCTGCTTTTGCAGAGGACCTGGGTTTGATTCCAGTGCCGTCACAGTGGCTAACAACCATCTGTAACTATAGTTCCAGGGGAGCTGAGGGTCTTTATTCATCTCTACAAGTATACACGAGGTACAAATATATGCATGCATCAGGCAAAAAAATTCATATTATATATTAAATTAAATTAAAAAAGGCTGGTTGATTGGAAAAAGTTTAAGAAGCCCTACTTTTTTTTTTTTTTTTTTTTTTTGGTTTTTTTCGAGACAGGGTTTCTCTGTATAGCCCTGGCTGTCCTGGAACTCACTCTGTAGACCAGGCTGGCCTCGAACTCAGAAATCTGACTGCCTCTGCCTCCCAGAGTGCTGGGATTACAGGCGTGCACCACCACTGCCCTAAGAAGCCCTACTTTAACCCACTAAAAAAAGGAACTTTTATAAAGTCATGTGTTTGTTTGTTTGTTTGTTTTTAGACAGTGCTTTACCTCACCTTGTAGCCTGGGTGGTCAGGAACTCACTATATAGACCAGGTTGGCCTTGAACTCCCGAGATCCAACAGTCTCTGCCTTAAGTGCTGGGATTCCAAACATACTTCACTATGCCAAATACATCTTTTCAAGAACAACAGTGACAGCGATAGGCTGGGCAGGTGGCTCAGGAGTTAAAACACACACTGCACTTACAGTGTGGTCTCTACACTCATGTCAGGTGGCTCACAACCATAACTGGCACCAGGGAACCCAACATGTCTGGCCTCACTGGGTACCAGTGCTCATGTGCATATAAATACCCATAAAGATACGCAAATTAAAAATAATAAAAAAGTAAGTCTTTAAAAATGGAGCAAAATAGCTAGGTAGTGGTAGTACCACGCCTTTAATCCTAGCATTTGGGGGGCAGAGGCAGGTGGATTTTTTTTTTAATTTTTTTTATTCAATATAATTTATTTACATTTCAAATGATTTCCCCTTTTCTAGCCCCCCACTCCCCGAAAGTCCCGAAAGCCCCCTTCTCTCCCCCTGTCTTCCCACCCACCCCTTCCCACTTCCCCGTTCTGGTTTTGCTGAATACTGCTTCACTGAGTCTTTCCAGAACCAGGGGCCACTCCTCCTTTCTTCTTGTACCTCATTTGATGTGTGGATTATGTTTTGGGTATTCCAGTTTTCTAGGTTAATATCCACTTATTAGTGAGTGCATACCATGATTCACCTTTTGAGTCTGGGTTACCTCACTTAGTATGATGTTCTCTAGCTCCATCCATTTGCCTAAGAATTTCATGAATTCATTGTTTCTAATGGCTGAATAGTACTCCATTGTGTAGATATACCACATTTTTTGCATCCACTCTTCTGTTGAGGGATACCTGGGTTCTTTCCAGCATCTGGCAATTATAAATAGGGCTGCTATGAACATAGGAGAGCATGTATCCTTATTACATGGTGGGGAATCCTCTGGGTATATGCCCAGGAGTGGTATAGGCAGGCGGATTTCTGAGTTTGAGGCCAGCCTGATCTTCTACAAAGTGAGTTCCAGGACAACCAGGGGTATACAGAGAAACCCTGTCTTGAAAAAACCAAAAAAAAAAAAAAAAAAAAAAAAAAAAAGGAGCAAAATAAAACCACAAAACTAGCTAGCTCATCTGTACAGGAACAGCTTTCCCTATTCCCTGAGCAAACGGAGCACTGCTCTGTGGGTCTGTGGGCAGGAGTGACTACCCACACCAGGAGCCTGTGAACTGATACAGACAGAGGGCCTTCCGCAAATGTCGCCATACTCTTCTCATGTCCTCGCCTCAGTAGCCATGCTAAAGGTTTGCTGCTACTATGAACTCAGGGTAGGAAGCTCATGTGGCCAGCAAAAGAAAGGCTGAGTTCAATGAAAAGAAACGGGCAGGCCACTGTCCAAGTACCTTGCCTGATTAAGGATACCCAGGCTCTTTTCAGTCAGGACAATTACAGAGAGAAGAGCTATTCCTCCAGACACTGAAAGGCAAGAGGATTTCTTAGCAAGGAATTGATAAGATTTCACAAAGAACACATGGCTTGAAATCACCTAGACTCTTCCAACAGGTGGAAGGTGTTAAGAGTTTGACATCTGAGCTGACCCAGCATGCAATATCTCTGAAAGTAGATCTGTTGTCTAAGGTTACAGAAACTCAGCAAACTTGAACTTGACTCTCAGCTTGGTGCCTCTCCTCTGTGGCACACCACACAGTCATGTCCTTCAGTCCCTTCTTACCTTCTGTCACACACCGCCACCTCATAGGTCATAGATTATGACATTTAGTATGAAGACTAAAAAACAACAAGAATCTCAAATAACAAAATGACAAGGCAGGCATGGTGGTACATGCCATTAATCTCAGCACTTGGAAGGCAGAGACAAACAGATCTCCATGAGTTTGAGGCCAGCCTAGTCTACACAGTGAGACCCTGTAGGATATGCTGGAGAGAGAGGCCAGAGGACCAGGAGTTGGGACCAGCATGGAGAGAGAACACATTTCATCTTCGAGAGATTGCTCAGTGGCTATGAACAGTTGCAACTCTACCTGCACTGGGTTCCCAGCACTCACACCTGCAGCTCACAACCACCAAGGCATTCAACACACTCTGCTGGATTCCCTGAATACTAAACTCATGTGTACACACACACACACACACACACACACACACTTAAAATGAGAAAAAAAGAGGCAAGTTCCTGGTTGTGAAGCAGGCCACAGCAGAGGGTAGAGTGGCAGAAAGAGGCTGTGAGGTACATTAACCATGAGTTTGCTTACTTCTGGGTGAGATTCCCCACACCATGTCACTTAAGTGAATGCTTTGTTTTTTGTTGTTATTGTTTTGACTGTTTTGTTTCTGGGGCAGAGGTTCTTGAGGCCTAGTTCACACCTGCAGCCATAACGTAGACAAGAATGATCTTGAACTCTGACTCCTGACTACCTCCTTAACAAAAATATGGAGATGTGTATGTTTAACACCACACTGGATCGGGTGAAGGTTTATAAAGCCTAAACTTCAAGTTATACAAAGACACTCCCTCACTGTCTTGGTTCAAATATCACTCAATCCAATACTGGCTAGGTACCCATGCCTCCGTATTACCTCAACTCACGCGTCACCTGATCTAATACTAGCCAGCCCTACCTTACTTTGCCTGCCCTATACAACACTTTTGACAACAGCTCAGGACATAAACCAGTACCTGGTTACTAAGCCACTTAGTGGCATGCTGTGTTACTGTCACAGATCCCCACTACCACTGTGATCTGGAATATCTGACGTGGGCTTAAGTACACCTTAATATTAATCCCTGGTGTAAGGCACCAATGGATTTGGTGTAGGCAAATTTCAAATGGTCCAGAATGAGGATCCTAAGCAGTGGCTAAGCAGAGAGGGCATAGAAATGGAAAAAAAAAGTCAACTTGCTATTAAAGTGAAAGGATGAACGGTATAAAAAAAAGAAAACCCCAATATGCATATATATATATATATATAATCTAAAACTACAATCTTCTACTTCCCAAATTTGAATTATGTAAGTATGTTCCCCAAAGGCCAGAAGAAGGCATGAGAGCTCCTACCCCAGGGCTACAGGTGGCTGTGCTGAAACGGCTGATATGGTGGCATCTTGTCCTGACTGTTTTATGTCTACCCAGGCACGCCTCAGTCTGCCATCTCCTCAGCAGCCACATTTGCCTCAGCAATGCTTTAGGGACTGTCTGTGTCCCTGACCATGGTCTGCCAAATTAACCAGAGTAACTGACATTTGCGCAGACTAAAACATCAACTAAAATAACAAATAGGAAGCGTGTAAGTCAGAAATAACTGCCATGCCGGGCAGTGGTGGCGCACGTCTGTAATCCCAGCACTCTGGAAGGCAAAGGCAGACAGATTTCTGAGTTCGAGGCCAGCCTGGTCTACAGAGTGAGTTCCAGGACAGCCAGGGCTATACAGAGAAACCCTGTCTCAACAAAACAAAACAAAAAATCAAACCAAACCAAACCAAAAAAAAAAAAAAAAAAAATAACTGCCATGCTGTGGAAAACACTGCTCCTCACTGATGTAATTGTGGGGTTTGTCTCTAAAAACTATACCCCACTGAGCTTCAGCCCCAACAGACTCTGAGGCATGAGAAGACGACCTAGGTCACCAGCTAATAGAAGAACTCATATCCTTTGTATTGGTTTAATTATCATGGTTGTCAAGAATCACCTCTAGTGGGTCACTGCAGTGAGCTGGGAATTTACCTCAGGTCCTCCTTAAGAGCAATAGGCTCTCTTAACCACCGAGCTATCTTTCTAGCCTCCCAAAATACAGCCAATTTCAGGTGCACAGGAAGATATACTGTATATAAAATATTAGAGATAATGCCAGGGAGAATTATGACCTATTTTCCTTTCTCCATTTGCATATCTTCTGTACTGATTATATAATTTGTATTATATTTTCCCAGACAGGGACTCACTCTGTAGATCAGGCTAGTCTGGAACTTGTGGCAATTTACCTATTTCATCCTCCTCAGGGCTGAGATTCCAGGTGTGAGCTGCTCACCTGACTCCCCTGCCCACCCCAGTAAAAGACAGATTAAGCTAGGCATGGTGGCTCACCTGTAATTCTAACACTGAGGAGGAACGTGCAGAAGAGCTCTCAGCAAGTCCCACACCAGCCTGAGCTATACAACAGGACCCCTGTAACGATTAGTTATCAACTTGACAGATCTAGACAGAATCACTTAGGAGGAAGCTCTGGGCACGTCTCTAAGAGATTAGATTAGGTTAGCTGTGTAGACTCAACTAAGTGTGAACACTAGCTCTACACCCGGGCAGTCATCTTTCCTTGATTCCTGACAGTCACTGCAATGAGATCAGCCACCTCATGTTCTTCCTGCCATGAACTCTCTGCCACAACAGACTGTACACCTGAACTGATCATGTTTATTTATCATTATTACTGTATGTATACATATGGCATGTGTGTTATGGAGAGGAGAGTGCGCATGTGCCACAGCACATGTATCGAGGACAACTTCTTCCCTATCACCTTGCTGAAGCAGGGCCTTTCTGGCTGTCCCAGCTGCTCTGCACACTCCATGATAATTGGCCCATGACTTCCAGGCAATTCCCCTTTCTCTGTCTTCCATTCTAAACAGGAATACTGGAACTACACATGCAAGCCATGTTATTCAGTTTTTTGTGGGTTCTGGGAATAGAAGTCAGGTCACCTCACTTGCTCACAAAGTGTTTTTACCAGTTAAGCTGCCATTGCTGGCACTTTTATTAAAAAAAAATACTTATTTATTCATTTCTGTATGGGACGGTATGCAGCCTGCAACCATGTTCCCACATGAAACATTCCATCTTGAAGGGAATGCTCATTAAAACTCAGAATCTGTCTTTTAATTTTTTTTGTTTGGTTGGTTTTTTTTTTTAGGACAGGGTTTCTTTGTGTAGCCCTTGCTGTCCTAGAATTCAGTGTATAGATCAGGCTGGTTTCAAACTCAGAGATTCCCTGAATCTGCCTCCCAAGTCCTGGTAAGACTCAGGAAATGCTAACCAAAGTTAAGACTCAGAAACTAAACAACTTGCTAAGTCTCAGATGTTCCTGAAACTGAAGAACTTCACAAGGCCCCTCCCTCTCCCCAGGGCTAAGTGAGCTGTAAAAGCTGGAGTGGGCGGCCAGTGCTGCAGTAGTGGTTGCCCTTGAGGTCATCCATACTTCTGGAACTAACCCCCTAATAAACTCACTGGTTTACCAAGCTCAACTTTTTGTGGTAATTTGAAACGTTTGTTTAGGCCTCCCCAGAAACAGTGTCACACAGTGCACCGTGTGCACATGGAGGTCAGAGAACAACTTTACAGAGTCACTTCTCTCTCTCTTCCCCTCCAGGTTGCCAGAATCGGCAGTGAATGCTCTCGAACCTGCTGAGCCATCTTGCTGCTCTCTTCCTTTTTGATTTTTATTTTTTGGCTGGGTATTTTACCATAGTGACAAGGTAAGTAACTAATATAAGCCTGTCTCAAGGGGGTAAAGCAGACTGTCACATGCATAAGCAGACTGTCATGTGCACTAAGCAGATGTCATGTGTAGCCTCGAGTCACAGAAGCCTTCCTGTGGTCAATCCATGGTCCCTGCGTACTTGTTTGGAGATTCTAATAGGAGAGTGCACTACTTGTTCAGTCTTGAGTCTCACTCCTCTCCAATAGGAGAAGGAAGCTGTCACCTTGCAAAGGGCAGCCTGCGTGAGAATGGGATGGCAGGCACTGACACCTTACCCGAAGCAGCCCTGCTGTTCAACAGGAATGCTGCAGCCACACCACCTCATGCCCAGGGGTTTCACGTGATCTACAGACAATTATCTGTGGCCAATCCCTGCTGGCCTTTGCAAAGAAGTGGTCTAGAACTCAGCTATGCCAGGGACTTGGTGAAGAGCATACTTTTTAGAGCGTCAAGATCTATTTCCGATTTGTGCATTCCTTCTTTATATAAAGGGAGGGAAGTCGAAGCAGTCCTGCTAAGCAGGTAAGCAGGACCTCTCTAAAGCTCACAGCTGAGACTGAACACAGCTCTGGTGCACAAGCCTGAACGTCAAGTCCAGAAAGAACTCTGCAGACCACATGACATATCAGATTTTCCCCAGGGAACTGCAGAAGGTTTTGGTTTTGGAAAAATCCTCAATTACATTTTTTTTTTTTTTACTTTGTGTGAAATGCAAGAAGGGAAGTTGTGTCATACAAGTGCATACACACAGGAGGACGGAAGGCGTTCCAGAGGGAGGAGGAGATGGCAAAGCCGGCAAAGCCCTCTGGGCGAGGCTCCAGTCCAAGCGGTTCTGGGACTGGCTGGGCCTTCTACAGCAGTGTCTGCCTCTAAGCAGCCGTCCTCAGCAGTGCTGAGGCAAGCAGGAGGGCCTCTGAGAGAAACTCAACTTTGAGAAGAGGAAATTAATCTGGCATACAGACTTACATTTGCTCAGTGGTCCTGGGCAGCTTCTCATCGTCACCTGTAAATGCAAATGCTTCAGTTTAAATTAAATACAACAAATGCACAGACGGCAAGTGGTACTTGCCTGTTCCCAGAATTTTCACTTTCATTTACCCCCCCCCCCCACCCTTTGTCAATTCATTTCACAGAATCTTAGGCCCTTGAATATTTTTATGTTTACACACACACACACACACACACACACACACACACACACACACACACACACACACTAAATGAATGTTGTTTAAGTTCTGGTTTTTTAATTTTCTTAATTATCTGACCTAAGTAATCTTTCTTTTCAGTTTCCTGGCTTCTATATTAATGGCCTCTGATGTCTTGACCTCTGGGAAGCAACGCTGAGAGCCACACTCAATTCAAAAGACCCCCCCCCCCCCCCCCATGTCTCTTTGGATACCTGAAGCTTCAGAGTACCCCAGCAAGCAGGGTCCCCCCTACTCAGCCTAGCCTTCCTGAAGTCACTGTTGCAGGCCCTCAGCCGCGGTTGTCTTATCACAGTGTAGTCTCCCTCTTTTCACAAACTAATTAGGCAGGAGCTCAGTCATGTGATCCAACTGGAGTGCACACCTTTGCTATCTCAAACTGTCTCATTAATCTTGGCCTTTCTTCTGACTCTGAGCAGGGTCAGGGGAAATAAACACAACTAGACTTCAAACTATAGGCTGGACTGAAATGCATTCTGTGAGGAATGAGTTAGACAAGTTGACTCTATAGTCGCCATCAGGGAAGGAGAAATGCCCACAAGATGGAATTTTGCATAAAATAGTAAATTGTATAATAACTTCTCCTTCATAGGAAAAAAATTAGGTAAGAGCTGATAAAATAACTATTTACAGACACTCACCCAAATAAGGAACATGAGTAGCTCCGAAAAAGTATGTTCTTGAACATGCCAGAGGCCCCTTTGGTGAGACACACTGAGCGACCTGGGTGTTGTGGGGAGAGCAAAGAAAGATGAGTAAGGCGAGGAGCTGGTGGGCGGGCTCAAAAGCCCGCCTGCCATCTAAATCCACTGCCCAGAAACCATGAAAGGAAGGAAGGAAGGAAGGAAGGAAGGAAGGAAGGAAGGAAGGAAGGAAGGAAGGAAAGGAAGTAAGGTAGGAAGGAAGGAAGGAAGGAAAGAAGGAAGGAAGGAAGGAAAGAAGGAAGGAAGGTAGGAAGGAAGGAAGGAAAGTAGGAAGGAAGGAAGGAAGGAAAGAAGGAAGGAAGGAAGGTAGGAAGGAAGGAAAGAAGGAAGGAAGGTAGGAAGGAAGGAAAGAAGGAAGGAAGGAAGGTAGGAAGGAAAGAAGGAAGGAAAGTAGGAAGGAAGGAAGGAAGGAAAGAAGGAAGGAAGGAAGGTAGGAAGGAAGGAAGGAAGGAAGGAAGGAAGGAAAGAAGGAAAGAAGGAAGGAAGGAAAGAAGGAAGGAAGGAAAGAAGGAAGGAAGGTAAGAAGGAAAGAGGGAGGGAGGGAGGGAGGGAAAGAAGGGCCTTCACAAGGCCTCTTCTCCTCTGCCATGGCACACCACACCCCACTTCATGAACATACACACAATAATCAAACTTTTCAAAGGGAACATACTTAGACAAGTAATGCTGAAGAAATGAAAAGGAAAAGCAAACAGTTAATGGAATGAAGTTTATTTAATTGAATCTGATTTACTTTTTATAGACAAAGATAACTTGATTTAAACAATAGTATTTTTTTAAAGATTTACTTATTTATTATATGTAAATACACTGTAGCTGTCTTCAGACACCCCAGAAGAAGGCATCAGATCTCATTATGGATGGTTGTGAGCCCCCAAGTGGTTGCTGGGATTTGAACTCAGTACCTTCGGAAGAGCAGTCAGTGCTCTTAACCACTGACCCATCTCTCCAGCCCAACAATAGTATTTATTTGATTAAATTTAAATACTTGTTTTTAATTTTGGTTTTATTTATTTGCGTGAGGGGTGCAAACCGGTTACTATAGTGTACATGTTGAATTAAAAAAAACTTTGGGGGAGTCAGTTCTCTCCGTCGACTACAGGAGTTGGGGAGGTGTTCTAGCTAACTCTAACTGTCAATATGACATAGTCTAAAACTCCTGATAGAGTCTCAACTGAGGAATTACCCAGATCAGGCTGTGCTGTGGCATGTCTATAGGGGAGCTGTCTTAATGACTAGATGGAATTGACCAGCCCTGCTGAGGGGAGTAGTCTTAGGCTGTACAGGGAGCTAGCTAAGTGTGTGACAAACTAGCAAGCAGTGCTCTTCATAGTCTACAATTCAATTTCTGGCTTGAGTTCCTGCCCCAGCTTCCCTCAGTGATGGACTGTGATCTCACAGTAAGAGTCAAATAAATCCTTTCCCTCACTAAGCTGCTTCAGTCAGTGTCTTATCACAACAGAAAGGAAACAGAGCACAGGGATCAAGTTAGACTGTCGGGCCCATAGCGAGCGCTTCAGCTGCTGAGTCCTCCCGCTACTTTCTGTTGTCACTTTTGCTGTTTTCCAACCGTGGCTACACTGTGAGCTTGCTGCTGGGTACAGAGCCAGCCCAGGGCCTTAGCACATTTACATAAGGAAAAAGCAGACAATAAGCTTGGGTTGGGCTGCCGCTATCACTCAGCCCAGAGAATTCACAGCGAACACCTTGGCCCACGTAGCAGCGGAACATAAGGGACGGTTACAAATTCAGAAAACACAGGTTCCCAGCTTCATTTGACCTTCATCTCTGTATAGTAATAAACACCTCTAGGTTTTTTTTGTTCTTGTCCCTTGTTTTAAGTTGTTCTTTTAAACTGAGATATAAATGCCTGGGGCTGGAGAGATGGCTCAGCAGTTAAGAGCACTGGCTGTTCTTCCAGAAGTCAGGGGTTCAATTCTCAGAATCCTCATAACAGCTCACAAACATCTGTAACTCCAGTCCCAGAAGTTACACCAGGAAAGCACATGGTATACAGACATGTGAATGCAAAACATCCATACATGTGAGAAAGAAAGAAAGAAAGAAAGAAAGAAAGAAAGAAAGAAAGAAAGAAAGAAAGAAAGAAAGAAAGAAAGAAAGAAAGAAACTTATGTTCATTATCTCCCAGGTGTTCCTAAGATACCAAATACAAAATGCAAAAATGCTACCATTAAAAATTAAAAGTGGAGCTGAGCAGTGGTTGGCTCACACCTTTAATTAAATCCCAGAACCTGGGAGGTAGAGGCAGGCAGATCTCTGAGTTCAAGACCAGCTTGGTTACAGAGTGAGTTCCAGGACAGCCAGGGCTACACAGAAACACTCTGCAGAGATGGCTCAGTTAAGGCACTTGTTCTTCCAGAGGACACAGCTTTGTTTCCCAGAGAACACACAGTGGCTCACAACTACCTCTGTGTGCACACACGAGGCACACATTTGCACACGCAGGCAAAACATTTATACACACAAAATAAAATAAATCTAAAAAGAGGAGTTTATAAAAATCCCTTAAAACTAAAGGAGGGCGAGTGAAATATCTCAGCCAGCCTGACACCTTTAGTAGATCTCAGGACCACACGGTGGAAGGACAGACTTACTCCCATGAATACACACTAAAATAGGTAAATAAAAAGTGAAACAAAGAAAAACCATAAAGAAATGCTGGTGTGATGGTCCTTGCCTATGGTCTTGGGAGGGTTCAGGGTATCTTCAGTCACGTAGTGAGTTCAAGGTCAGTATGGGCTACAGGAGACTGTCTTATCTGCCTGGGAAATGACCAATCTTCAAGGGCAATCATTATTTCCTTGGTAAGTCAAGTCTACCAAGAAGCTCACTTCTCATTTGTGTTACAATGTTTTTGATTTTTAGCATTTCCTTTTGAGTCTTTCTTAGATTTTCCAATTCCCTGCTTATTTATTTACCTATTCTTAAATGTTGTCTACTTTTTGCATTAGAGCTTTAATTATTAATTTGTTTGTTTTAAATTCTCTGTCCAGTAGTAGAGCGATAGCTCAAAAGTAGAACAGTTGCTTAACATTCTTAAGACACTGGGCTCCATCTTACCCTGCAAATAACAATAATAACAAAAATAAATTCTATTTTAAGAGGTTTAAAATATGAGTCTTACCTGATTCTGAAGGTTATAGTACTACCCCCACCCCACCCCCACGCCTGCCAAACAAGAGTTGCTAAGTTGCTCAAGCTAGTTTTCAACTTGCAACTTTCCTGTCCCAACCTCCCAAGTGACAGGATTACAGACAACTGCCATAGACATGAATTTTTAGAAATAACACATTTGTCTTTTCACATAATACTTTTCCCTCAACTTTTGGTATGCCTTGTAACTTTCTTTTTTTTTTTAATATTTTTTTATTCGATATATTTTTAATTTACATTTCAAATGATTTCCCCTTTTCTGGCCCCCAACTCCCTGAAAGTCCCATAAGCTCTCTTCCTTCCCCCTGTTCCCCATACACCCCTTCCCACTTCCCTGTTCTGGTTTTGCCCTATACTGCTACACTGAGTCTTTCCAGAACCAGACCACTCCTCTGTTCTTCTTGTACATCGTTTGATGTGTGGATTATGTTTTGGAGCAGGTGTTGGCGAGGATGTGGAGAAAGAGGAACACTCCTCCACAGCTGCTGGGGTTGCAAATTGGTACAACCACTCTGGAAATCAGTCTGGCGGCTCCTCAGAAAACTGGGCACATCACTTCCAGAGGATCCTGCTAAATCACTCCTGGGCATATACCCAGAGGATTCCCCAGCAGGTAATAAGGATACGTGCTCCATTATGTTCATAGCAGCCCCATTTATAATAGCCAGAACCTGGAAAGAATCCAGGTATCCCTCAATGGAAAAATGGATGCAAAAAATGTGGTATATCTACACAATGGAGTACTATTCAGCCATTAGAAACAATGAATTTATGAAATTCTTAGACAAATGGATGGAGCTAGAGAACATCATACTAAGTGAGGTAACCCAGTCTCAAAAGATTAATCATGGTATGCCTTGTAACTTTCTGTTGAAGTTAGACACAATAACTCTAGTAACAGGGACTGAAAAAAAAAGCCTTTAGTGCAAAACTTGATGTTAATCTGACTGGGTATTGAATTGTGCTTTGTATTTTTTGGAGCTTCAAGTATCATGGGCTTCCTTTACTTGTAGCCTTGTGTCTCTATGTTGAGGTTTGGTCTTGCTTGTCTATTGTAATGCTAAGTGCGGGTCCCCAAGACCTGGAGTCTGAAAGTAGATCCAAGTGACCCTGTCCCCAGTTATTTCTGATTGGTAAAGATGGCAACAGTCAATAGCTAGGTAGAAGAGACATAGGCAGGGTTTAGGTTTTGGGGTCGGAGGAGAACCAAGAAGAGAAGAAGGTGGAGGAGGAAGAGAAGCCACCATGGGTTAGGTGAGCCATGACAACATGGCCCTGAAGGCTGGCCACTGGGGTTAAGAGCAACCAAGATAAAACACAGTAAGTAATAACTTGAGGTTACTGATGGGAGGTAGGTTTTAATAGCATAGAAGGTAGATATCTGCACAGCTCTTGTGCTGTTTAAGGTTTATTGTAAATATAATGGTTGGGTGTGTCTTTTATCCAGGAACTAAATGGTCAAAGGCGGGGTAGATACCCTGGATCAGGATTAAATAATTTCTACAACATCTACAAAATTTCCCTAGGAACTTCTTGTATATCTGCTGCTGCTACACTGAAGATCTGCTGGGGTGGTGCTAAGGGAATGGGGAGGGGACATCTCTAACCTTATGATTAAATCTGGGTGTGCTTTGACCATCTTCACTAGAGGGCCTTAGCTTTTTCTTCTCTGCTTCAGAGGAAGGCTGAACCATGAATAGATAGGGTTAGGAGAATGCCTTTGTTCTTTTTGTTTGTTGTTTTGTCTTGTTTCTAGAGACAGAGTTTATCTGTGTAGCCCTGGCAGTCTTGGAACTCGCTTTATAGAACAGGCTGGCCTTGAACTCAGAGATCAGCCTGCCTCAGCCTCCCGAATGCTAAAATTAAAGGTATGTGCTACGACTGCCCAGCAAGTACGCCTTTCTTCTAAGTGGAATGGGACTGTGGTAAAATCTTTTATTTTGAAGAGCAGAGACCTTTATTACTACTCTTCTCAGATTATAAATGACTTTATCCACCTGCCCCATTATCTATGAGGAAATTTTTGTTGGCTCTTTACTATAAGAGTCTATTAGGCTTCTAGAAATTAAACCCATGAAAATATGACACTGCCTTTACAACTGCATCCGCTATGAGTTTCTCAGCCATACGAGTCCACACTCAGATCCCAGGATTTCATCACCATTTCCATTAGAGGGGACTAAGGGTGCTTTTTGGCCTCATCTCTCCTCCAGAACTGGCAGCTGGTCCTGGTCCTGACATCTTAGTTCTCAGAATGGGTCCAAGAACCATTTGTTTGTTTGTTTTAACACCTCAGAGTCGCAATTCTTTTTATCTTTATTTAATGTGCATTTTTCATGTATATATGTCTGTGCACCACTTTCATGCCTTGTTCCTTAGATTGGGACATCAGATTCCCTGGAACTAGAATTACGAACGGTTGTGAGCCACCATGTGGGTGCTGGGAATCAAACCTAGGTCCTCTGTAAGAGCAGCTAGTGCTCTTAACCACTGAGCTCTCCGCCAGCCCAGAAAGACTCGATTCTTGACTGGCCCTCTGGGATTCTGCCCAAAAGAGAGGCTACTTGTTATTAATGGGTGGTGTCAAAACTTTGAGACTCTCTTGAGGAGAGTTAGGTGGAACAGTATCCATTCTAGTTGCTGAGGGAGGGTGCTTAGCTCTTCTCACATCCTTTCTGGCAAGGTGGGGATGATATTTCTCTGTGGTATTGCATAGGAGTTTTTATCTACAAGTTTTTGGTTTTGTGAACCTATGTCTTCTGATTCTCTGAACAGCTGATGGCATTTCCCTGTAGACATCACACACACACACACACACACACATACACACACACACACACACACACACACACACACACACACACACACACACAGAGAGACAGAGAGAGACAGACAGACAGACACACAAATGATAAAGAAGGCCAGAAAACTTAACCACCATATCATTGCTTTGGTCCTGAATTTATAAGCCTGTCTATCAAATGTCCAGAGAATTTAGTTGAAATTAGTGGGTAAAGGGAAAATATAGGCATCCTATTTTTAAAAAATGGGATATACAAGTCACACTGTACAAGTCTCTATTTCAGATTTAATACCTGAAGTCAACAAGTAACATCTTGAAGAAATGCCTCTTCTCTGCCATTTTCTATATAGTCCATCAATTCTGGAGATTAAGATGGGGAGTTCTAATTTCATTTCTGTTGCTATGATAAAACACTCAGACTCAAAGCCACTTGGGGGAGGAAAAATTTATGTATTTATACTTCCAGATCACAGTCTGCCACTGAGTGAAGTCAAGGCAGGACCCTGAAACAGAAAGCACTGAGCACACTGTCGGTGGGCTCACCCTCTCTCTGGCGTGCTCACAGGATCAAGCTTAGCTAACTTTCCTGTTCAGCTCAAGGTCATCCTTACTCCAGAAAACGGTACGTCACAGTGGGCTGGGTCCTCCTACCCCAATTAAACATCAAGACAACCCCTCCTATACATGTCCACGTGTCTGATAAAAATAGTTAATTACTCAGTGGAGACTCTACTTTTGAGATGACTGTAGGATGTATCACGTTGATGTTGATGCTAACTAGGTCGGGATAACAGGAGCGCACCATGCTAACTACAGAAGACACATTCTGGCAGACCTCTAACCTGAGCTAGCTTGGAGGTGGCCCACGGCTTTCAAGCTTTCAGCCCAGAAATGCTAGGCCATATCCCCTTGGATCTTGTGTTCTCACAAATCCTAATTAAAAACACCTACCGTTCTAGCTTTCCTAACATCCTGCAACATTTAAAAAACACTTTGTTAGAAACATTTGAAAATGTTTAAAATTCCATCAAGACAGCATTGTGATTCGACAATCATTAGTGTCCTATATTCAAGTGTAATGGTCCCTTTTATTTGTGTATGTGTGTATATGAGGGTTGTACAGGTTCATATATGCGGGTGTAGCCACAAACATGCCATGGTGTGTGTTTAGATAACCTTCAGATGTTGGTCTGAGCTTTTCCTACCTTCTGGCTTCTGGAGTCTCCTGTTTCTGCCTCCCACCTTGGATTGGGGCACACTGGATATATATTTGCTCCACTGAGTCAGGCTTTTATGTGGGCTTTAGGGATCTCAATCCTGAGCTATTTCCTTGGCCTCTAATGTTTTAAAGAGTATGGCAAGTGATATACATCACATCATAATGAACGATCAGAGGGCAGGTGAGACAGCTCAGTGGACAAAGCCTAGTGACCTGAGTTCAATCCCTAGAATCCATATAAAGACAGAAGGAAAGAACTGGCTCCTATTTTTAGCAGTCAGGATCTAACAAACTAAGGCTTAGAATGACTGCTTCCAAATTCACCTGAAAAATTTATTCTATTGACAAAGAGTTGAAAAAAGTATTTTTTTCAATCATTTTCCTTCAAGTATTTAAAAGTTAAATGTTTTGGGGCCAGCAAGATGGCTTATCAGACAAATGTAGCTGTTGCAAAGCCTGACGACCTGAGTCTGATCCCCAGGGCCCACACAGGAGAGGTGAGAATCCTGCCAATTATCATGAGTACCAGCGCATGCATGGTGGGCAAGTTCTATAGGTACATGCGCACACGCACACATGTGCATACACACACACACACACACAGAGACAACACACACACACACATACACACACAACTGTAAACAAATGTTTTCAAAATTATACCTAATACTTAAAATATACAGTCACTTCTTTTCACTATAAAACTGTAGTGACAATTTTGGATTTTTTTTGTAAAATTTATTTATTTTATGTATATGAATGAGTACCCTGTAGCTGTCTTCAGACACATTAGAAGAGGGCATCAGATCCCATTATAGATGGTTGTAAGCCACCATGTGGTTGCTGGGAATTGAAATCAGAACCTGTGAAAGAGCAATCAGTGCTCTTAACAGTTGAGCCATCTCTCTAGCCTGGAATTTTGGTTTTTTTGTTTTGTTTTGTTTTGTTTTGTTTTTTGGTGTGTTTTTTCGAGACAGGGTTTCTCTGGGTCTCCTGGCTGTCCTGGAACTCCTCTGTAGACCAGGCTGGCCTTGAACTCACAGAGCTCCACCTGCCTCTGCCTCCCCAAGCGTTGGGATTAAAGGCATGCACCACCACCGCCCAGCGGAATTTTGGTTTTTTAAAAACTACAGAAATACTCTAAGAATGGGCTTTCACTTTAATCCCAGCTGTGGGACGGGGGCTGCTTCAGACTGTCTGTCGCAGCTGACTTTAAACTAGCACTAGCGTGCTCTAGCAGAGACACGGTTTTGTTAGCAATAGTTTCTGCAACTGTGTGACATTTGGAATTCTGGGAACTTTTGGGAGGGTATATGTGAGGGTTTGTATATGCTCGGCCCAGGGAGTGGCACTATTAGAATGTGTGGTCCTTTTAGAGTAGGCACTGTGGGTGTGGGTTTTAGGATGAACATCCTAGCTGCCTGGAAACCAGTATTCTGCTACCAGCCTTCATAAGAAGATGTAGACCTCTCAGCTCCTGCTGCACCATGGCTGCCTGGATGGTGCCATGTTCCCACCTTGATGATAATGGACTGAACCTCTGAACTTGTAAGCCAGCCCCAATTCAATGTTGTCTTCAACCCTAAGATTTCATCTTACACCAGTCAGAATGGCTAAGATTAAAAATTCAGGAGACAGCAGGTGTTGGAGAGGGTGTGGAGAAAGAGGAACACTCCTCCACTGCTGGTGGGGTTGCAAATTGGTACAACCACTCTGGAAATCAGTCTGGCGGTTCCTCCGAAAACTGGGCACCTCACTTCCAGAAGATCCTGCTATACCACTCCTGGGCATATACCCAGAGGATTCCCCACCATGTAATAAGGATACATGCTCTACTATGTTCATAGCAGCCCTATTTATAATTGCCAGATGCTGGAAAGAACCCAGGTACCCCTCAACAGAAGAGTGGATGCAAAAAATGTGGTATATCTACACAATGGAGTACTATTCAGCCATTAGAAACAATGAATTCATGAAATTCTTAGGCAAATGGATGGAGCTAGAGAACATCATACTAAGTGAGGTAACCCAGACTCAAAAGGTGAATCTTGGTATGCACTCACTAATAAGTGGATATTAACCTAGAAAACTGGAATACCCAAAACATAATCCACACATCAAATGAGGTACTAGAAGAAAGGAGGAGTGGCCCCTGGTTCTGGAAAGACTCAGTGAAACAGTATTCGGCAAAACCAGAACGGGGAAGTGGGAAGGGGTGGGTGGGAGGACAGGGAAAGAGAAGGGGGCTTATGGGACTTTCGGGGAGTGGGGGGCTAGAAGAGGGGAAATCATTTGAAATGTAAATAAATTATATCGAATTAAAAAAAAAAAGAGTTGCCTTGGTCCTGGTGTCTGCCCCCAGCGGTAGAGCCCTAACTGAGACAGTGTATAAATGCTAGAGCCCCGAGAGGTGGGGTTGGTGGTTGTTCAGGTGGGTTGGTTGTGGTTTGTTAGTAGTCATGCTCAAAGAAACAAAAGGAAAGAAGCTATTCCCGGATCTCTCTGTCTCTCTCATTCCCTCCCTCATCCTCTCCTCCCCCTCCCTCTCTTATCTAGTGATACCAGGTGATAAAGGGTGGGTAAAAAGAACCCACAAAGTAGCAAAGATCAGTCACATAAAACAACTTCAAATTGAGGACTAAGTCAACATAATAACTGGAAAAGATTCTTTTTGGCTAGCAGCCCTTTCTTGTTATTAGTAAAATTAATCAAGTAGCAGACAGTCTGGCCACTTACCATGTGTTTGGCAAAGCTCCCGGCAGGCCCAGTGTTGCGCACCAGGTGCCCCTCAGAAGGGAAGTTAAAGCTGCCAGCACTCAGGTTGTCTCGCGTGGAGTGGTTACCAAAGAGAACAAAAGGCTGCCGATGAGGGCTGGAACCGCAAGACAGAATGTGGTTAGACAAGGTCCCAGGACCGGAGCTCAGGCTCTTCTGAGTGGTGTGACCGCAGGACAGGCAAA
The DNA here is from genome assembly GCF_947179515.1 of Apodemus sylvaticus. Classification (NCBI taxonomy): domain Eukaryota; kingdom Metazoa; phylum Chordata; class Mammalia; order Rodentia; family Muridae; genus Apodemus; species Apodemus sylvaticus. The sequence continues at coordinate 113,577,458 of NC_067476.1, forward strand.
GCCCAGTCTATGTAACATTCCTGTCTGGCTTGGAAGGGATGTCAGAGACCTCTGACTCATCCTAGTGACCCAAGGGGGTTAGAACTACAGCCCTGCTAAGTTTACACTTTCCTACCTGACCACCTTTTTGAGAAATTAGTTACAAGAGTCTGCTCTAAATAATACAATGATGATATCCCGTTTTTTTTTTAAAGATCTATTTATTTATTTTATGTATATAAGTACACTTGCTGTCTTCAGACACATCAGAAGAGGGCATCTGATCTCATTAGAGATGGTTGTGAGGCACCATGTGGTTGCTGGGAATTGAACTCAGAACCTCTGGAAGAGCAGTCAGTGCTGAGCCATCTCTCCAGCCTGATACCCTGATTTTTATAAGGTAAAATTTTAATAGAAATACAGTTTTTAGAGAATCATAGCAGTTGGACTACTCAGATCCAATGGACGACAGAGCAGCTACCAACTTCTAGGTCCCTTTCAGGAGGGCAGAGGAGAGAAGGATGCTGATGGTGCCCCTATCCCACACCTCCCACACAGCACCCCCACACCCACTGCCAGTCCTGGTGGACTTTCCTCTCCATCAACTAGACCTCCACCTCCTGCTCATCCCATAACCAGTCCCTTCAGATAGTTTAATCAGCACACCTTCCTAAGAGCCACCAAGGAGACCCCACATGGAGCACCCAGCAAACCAAATGACTACTGCTCACTTTTCTTCTGAAACTTAGTTCAAGCTAAGCTATGCCTTAAACAGAAAAGGATGTGTCTGAGACCCAGAAAAGTGGCTTGTCTATTAGACCGGACAGGTCTTGGGGGAAAACAGAGGGATTAGCTGTCTCTTCTACCCACTAAAGAAAACTCCTGCTGATCATGACAAAGATGAAGAAGGAACTACTCAGAAACCCTTACTCCTGAGAGGCTCTGCCAGAGCCTGACAAATACAGAGATGGATGCTTGCAGCCAACCAATGGACTGAGCATGAGGTCCCCAATGGAGGAGCTAAAGAAAGGACTGAAGGAGCTGACAGAGTTTGTAAACCCATAGGAAAAACCACAATATCAACCACCCAGATTCCCCAGAGCTCCCAGGAACTAAACCTCCAAGCAAGGAGTACACATTCAAGGACCCATGGTTCCAGCCGCATATGCAGCAGAGGATGGCCTAGTCAGGCATCAATGGGAGGAGAAACTCTTGGTCCTGGGAAGGCTCGATGCCCCAGTGTAGGGGAATGCAAGGGTGGGTAGGGGGGAGAGGGTAAGGGAGTGGGGGAGCACCCTCATAGAAGCAGGGGGAGTGGGGATAGGATAGAAAATATCCAATAAAAGAAAAAGAAACAAACCCTTACTCCTCCCCTCTTTTGCAAGGAGCTAGGTACTTAGCTTGATTCATCTTACAGCCCCACACCCACCCAGTACTGCTGCTCCTTGTCTATAGTTTTGCTTTCCTGAGTTAGGTGTAAATAAAAGTTCCTTTCTTTAGAAGGAAGCTGATTATCTATAGTATTTTAAAAGCCATTTACTATAAGATTATGGAAAAATAAAGCAAATACAAAAGTACAAAGCACCAAGACTAATGAATCACAACTATGGGATTCCCCCCCCCCCTCTCTCTTTCTCTCTTTTTGAGACAGGGTTTCTCAGTGTAGCCCTGGCTATCCTAAAACTCACTCTGTAGACCAGACTGCTCTTGAACTCAGAGATCTGCCTGCCTCTGCCTGCCTACTGCTGGGACTAAAGGCGTGCGCCACCGCTGCCCGGCACAGCTATCACCTCTTATGCTGTAACTACAGTCAGCTGACATCCTGAACCTCGATGCTCCCCATATTTGACACCCCTGTTTTCAATCCCATTTTCTCTATCACCATTCACACCTCCTTCCCAGGGAACATACCTGTTCTCAGTAATGTGGCTGGAGATCATTCCATGACTGAAGTAGCTTCTGAATGGCTAAAAGGAAGCCAATATACGATGTAAGATAACAGATAAAAGCTTTGAAACTAATAATGCTTTCACATATGTGCATATGTACATACACATGCCAAAGTGTAGGATGAGTAGTATGTAACAGAAAGAGTATAAGAGCACAGAGTATAAGAACACAGAGAGATAATATAGATTAAATCATGAACTTGGAGTACAGCAATGAAACAAAAAACAGCAAAAAAAAAAAAAAAAAAAAAAAAAAGAAAAGAAAAAAGAAAGAAAAAAGAAAATGGCTGCAAAAGCAAAGAAACATAAAGCAGACCCATTCAATTCACAGTTTTTAACTACAGAAAAGAACTGACCAATCAGCTTCACAGTTCTAATCATTAATCTTGCCCCACTCTTCTCTTTTGTTAGTGTCCCTACATTCCAATAACTTTAAACATAATTATAATATGCTAATTTAAATCAGTAATCAGGGGAATTAAAGAACATAGAAGTATAATGATAAACCTCTCATAGGAAAACAAAGAATTATTTCTTGCCTTTGGATGAAGTATTAAGCTAAACTTATTAATCAAAAGTTACCACCCTCAAAGGTTCAAAATTTCAAAAGGGAATTTCAGTGTCTTCAAGTAATCTCTCTTGTGGTTCTTTTTCAACTAGTCAATATTTCTTCCTTGTAGAATACACTAAATCACACACAATCTCTAAGAACTGTTAACATTTTGGTAAATTTTCTCCATTTTTTTTTATCATATCTGTAGACTAGTACTGATTATACTGCAGTTTATTATTTGTCCAGTGTATACATTAAATGTATATATGGTTACTCAATCTTCTATATTAAGATTATTACTGTGGGAGATGAAGAGATGGCTCAGGAATTAAGAGCATTTGTTATTCTTGTAGAGATCCAGGTTCAAATCCCAGCAAGCACACACAGTGGCTCATAACCATCTGTAACTCCAGTTCCAGGGGCTCTGACACCCTCTTCGCGTCTGGGCAGGCAATAAGACACATATGATGTGCAGATATATGTGTAGGCAAACACTCACACACATAAAATAAAGATAAATAAATCTTTAAAAGATAAGATAGAACACAATCAAAGAAATTACCTGACAAATTTTGAGTTTTGGCCTCTACATGCAAGTGGACACATGTGTGCAGAATAACATGAATACATATACATACAAACATCACACATATATACAAATGTATTTTAATGGCAAAAAGAAAAAAGTCATAAATAATGCAACTGTAATAAACATGGAAGAAATTCTCAAAATATATAGTAAGAATTCTTTAATTTTATTTAGAATTTCTTTAGAGACAAACTATGGCCTCAGATGCATTATAGGGTCAAGAACTGCCTTGAATTTATGATTCTTCTCTTTATACTTTCAAAGAGCAGGGATTACAAGCATGGCAGCACATGCAGGTTTTTTTTTCTTTTGAGGGGTCTTACTGTATAGCTCTGGCTGACCTGAAAACCCCAGAGACCTAACTGCTGTGCCTCAGGGATTAAAGGCGTGTGTCGTCACACCCAGGTGATTTATTTTTAATTATTCATCAACCTGTACATGAAAGCAGGTGCCAGCCACTCAGGTGAGCACTGAGAACTAAACTCTGGGTCTCTGCAAGAGCAGTAAATGGTGTTAGCCACTGGGCAGTCCCTGCAGCCCTGAGACTGAAAACACTCAAGATGAAACTAAATATTCTAGTGAATGTGTAATGTTGTGTGCCATTTATATGGCTGGTGGGGTGCAAATCAGAATGTTTTCAAGGAATTTGGCAACAGGTTATCTTTTGACACAGAAAATGCCCACTGGTGTACACACACACACACACACACCACACAAGCCTGCAATAAAACAAGGCCATGAGTTTAAATGAGAGTGTGGAAGGGTATATAGAAGGGTTTGGAGGGAAGAAAGGGAAGAAATGGTAATTAAATTATGATTTCAAAATAAAAAAGAAAGAGAAATCTTAATATGTGCCAGAGGAGAAAAGACCTACATCCACAGGAACAAAGATTGAGACAAAAGTCTCAGAAACAATGTGAATAAGTAGATAACAGAGCAATATAATTTGCGTACTGAAGGGGAAAAATTCATTAACCTAGACTCTACAGAATTTTGCTTAAACATTGTAAAAACGTATTTCAGAAATGTAGGTGAAGCTGGGAGTGGTGATTCCTATCTGTGGTGGTTCAAAAGAAAACGGCCCCCATAGGCTCATATATTGAATATTTGGTCCCCAGCTAGGAGAACTGTTTGAGAAGGACTAGGAGGTATAGCCTTTTGGAGGAGGTGTGTCACTGGGGGTGGGCTTTGAGGTTTCAAGACCCCACCCCATTCTCAGTGTCTCTCTGCCTCTCAAAAGTGACTCAGAGGTGAGCGCTCGGTTACTGCCCCAGTGCTGTGCCCTGCCTGTTGCCCGCTCAGTCACGATGGTGATGGGCCATCTATCCTCTGTGGCCTAAGCCTCAATAAACCCTTCTGTGCATTGCCGTGGTTAAGGTGAAGGTGTCTTCACGGCAATAGTAAGATACCCAAGATATTATTTATTATCCCAGCACTTGGGAGGTAGAAGCCGCAAGCCAGTGAGTTCTAGGCCAGCCCAGACTATACAGTGAGATCCTGTCTCCAACAAATGACAATGGAAAAAAAACCCTATGTTTCTCTATTATGTTCCCTTGTGCATGCTGAAGCCAAAAGAATTCATCATCATAAGATTTAATTACAAACAACATCAAAGGACATCCTTAGAGGAGGAAGATGCCAAGCAGAGTACTAGACCATACAAAGGAATGCAGAGCACCAGAGAAAAGTAAAAACAAAAGATAAGGTGCTTTTCAAATTATTAAGGTATTTGAGAATAATAGCAATATATAATAATAAATATATAGAAACAATGTGTGCGTACATGCGTGCGTGTATGTGTGTGTGTGTGTGTATGTGTGTGATATGTGTAATATGCTCCAGATCAACTCCAAATGGTCAGGTGGGGACTTGTTCCGTGCCAGTGTGGTACACTGAGTAGAGATAGTTTAAACCCCTGGTAGGCTCAAAGGCAAGCTCAAGATGGCTCTTCTGAGTCTTCCTGTTGAATAGTTTTTGTGACTATTTGTTCCAAAATAGACATGCAGTTTAGTCATGAAGGTGCCTTAGCCTGAACCAGGTACCTGGTAACTCACTACCAATGTGGGCTTGGAACATCATCATGGCACTTGTGACCAAGGGGCTCAACTAGTACTCAGAGGTGCATAAGTACTAACTAGCACTCAACATAACTACTGGTTGGGGACACCGCCATGCTGAAAGGTGTATATCCTTCTAACAGAGAGTGGGCATAAGAAAATATTTGGGGGTATAGGGGATTGAAACCAGAACCTTGAATATACTTGCTTTTTATAGGCATGGGAGAGAATTTCTTTTATGACATATACAACATGGCTTATAGAAATGATAACCAAACAAACCTCTCCAGTGGTGAATCTGGAAAACAATTAGTAAGTCAGGCACAGTAGTCCATGACTTTTACTCCACCACTTGGAAGGGCAGAGGCAGGTGTGTATCTTTTAAGTTCCGGGCCAGTCAGGGTCTCATAGCGACCACATAATAAAATAACAATGAAAATCATAATATAACAACAATAATAAATTATCATGTCTTTCTTCTATACTTTTTACTTACGTACCTCACCCGCCTGAGATTCTGAAAGTTCCAGCAGGAAAGGGATTTCTGTGTCAAAATTAGCAAAGAAGCTGGTCCACTGCCGCGCAAACACCGCCAGGTCCTATTCAAAGCAAACGGAGAGTGTCACAGCAGAGGCACATTACAGAACAAGACTCAGGACCTTACCGGAGGTGCGAGGCTATCCTACACATGCATTATTTATTATTCTGGAAAAGAAAACATCCAGAAAAGGAACATCTTTGCAGACAAAGTAGGTTGGCAGTAATTACCTGGGGAGTGGGGACAGCCATTTGCCCATGGACACAGGTGATGTTTTAGGTTGATACAAATATTCTTTTATTTTTTAGACAGTGCTTCACTATGCAGCACTGCATAGTGCTGGCTGGCTTGGAGCTATCTATATAGACCAAGGTGGCCTGCCTCTGCCTCCCAAGTGCATGGAATAAAGATGGTTGGCTTTCATTAGAATTCTTTATTGATATCTATCTTTCCATCCATCCACCTAAGCTACCTAAAGATATGTCTGTATACATACATAAGATGAACACATATATATTTATAAAATTCCCAATATTCATAAATGTGGGAACTTGGGGAAAGGTTAGAATTTGTTTTGAGATAGCATCTTACTGTATAGTCCATGCTGACCTCAAATTCTTTATCCCTCTTGCCTCAGCCTTCTGTATACTGGGATTATATGCATATACCAATTCTCACTAGATGTTTTGGTTAATGACAGACAAAACATATGACAGCATATACCATGCACTGTTTCATTTAGGTTTATGTAATCATACTTTATAATGCTTACCCAAAGACAAAATTGCCGAAAAACACCATTCTTGGTATCTACATCCTTTTTATCTTTTTAAAAGATTTGTTTATTTTTTACTTTATGTGTATGAGTGTTTTTCTTGCATGTATATAAGCATTATGTGTGTTCCTGGTGCTTGAGGAGGTCAGAAGAAGTTCTCAGCTTCCTCTGGAACTGAAGTTCCCAATCGCTGTAAGCCGCCATGTGGGTGCTGGGAACCTGGGCTCCCTGGAGCAGTAATCCTTACCCACCACACCATCTGCCCAGCCCCCAAATTCTATGTATTTTATAGTCACCATGAACAACAAATGGAGCTCTGGCTACTAAAGAGGTCTAGAAATAGGACAACACAGTCACAGTGAACATCCCTAACACACTGATGAAATCCTGTTTCCCACTCAAAGTAACCAGCAGTTAGACAAAAGGCTAGTCCTAAGTCTAGGCCAGGAAATTTATAAAATATGGACAGGGAGCATTGTATAGTAACTGGTAAGGAAATTTATAAAATATGGACAGGGAGTATCGTATAGTAACTGGTAAGGAAATCCCAAGGATGTGGCTATTGGGTTATGTGTAAACCACTACCCAAAGATTAAATCAACATGAGTCCCACCAAATATTACAGTATTGGCAAAGTGGATACAAATATATAAAATGGTTAAATCTATGAACTCAAACTTTAAACACTTAAAAAATTAATGTATCTGTAGTTTTCAATTTTTCAAATTATTTTTTCTTGGATTTTGATAGGTAATTTCTTCCTAAGGCATCGGGTTTTTTTGGGGGGGGGGAAGAGTTGGTTGGTTTTTGTTTCCTACCCACTAGCCACTGTTTTCGGTAAAGGGAGCTGAATCTAGGGCGTTGTGCATGATTCTGAAGAACTCTACCATCTGACAGAGGTTAGTACTTAGGTTATTATACAAAGAACTCAAAACCCCAGTAGTCAGGATGGCCAAGAACAAGAGCACAAATTACAGCAGATCTGGGTGAGGATTCAGGGAAAGTGTCAACAATTATTCATTGCTGGTGGGAGTGCAAATTGGTAAAGCCACTACTGTCATCAATGTGAAGCTTTTTGAGGAAAAAGCTGAAAATTGATCATCCACAAGATCCAGCTATACATATATCTCTTGGGCATATACCCAAAGGACTCTATATTTTACTACAGAGATACTTTATTATATTAAAGTTTATTGCTGCTCTGAATAAAATAGCTAGAAATTAAAACATACTAGATATCCATCAACTGGTAAACAGATAATGACTATGTGGTGCATTAATACAACAGGATGTTATTCAGCTATTAAGAAAAACAAAATTATGAAATTTGTAGGTAAATGGATAGAGCTAGAAACAGTCATCCTGAGTGAGGCAACCCAGACCAGAAAGACAAACACTGCATGTCTTCTCTTGTTTGTAGTTGAGAGCTTTAAGCTTTAGATGTCTATGTGTGTTTCATTTGGAGTAACTAGAGAAGTTAGGTAGCTGTAAATGACTGGGCAGAAGGTGGGGGCCTCCCAAAGAAAGAGAAATAGAATACAATGTTATAAAGGGATTAAGGGGAAACTAGAACAGGAGGTTTAAATGGGCTGGGGGATGGGACAACAGAGCAAAGGAAGAAACGTGCAGAGGAATAATACTAATGGCCTTTTGAAAAGCCATATGGAAATTTACTACTGTAGAAGCTTTTATATATATATAAAGCTTATATATATATATATATATATATATATATATATATATATATATATATATGAATGAGAGCAATTTAGATGAAGTTACTATATAATGGAGGAGACAAGCCCCAATATATGATAACAAGAAGTAAAACTCCCAGTACCACGAATGGGTTACATCTTTTTTTAAGAGACAGGGTTTCTCTGTGTAGCCCTGGCTGTCCTGGAACTTACTCTATAGACCAGGCTAGCCTCAAACTCAGAAATCCGCCTTCCTCTGCCTCCCAGAGTGATGGGATTACAGGCATGCACCACCACCGCCTGGCTTGAATAGGTTATATCTTACTGAGTTTTGGTCAAAGGGATCCCATAGACACCCACAACCCTCAAACATCACAGGTTATTGACAGTGTTATTGTTACTAGTTCCCAATCTGGAGGTACACGACTTACTTATGTCATCAAATGTGGAGAAATTAATTGAGCTGATGTTCAACTAGAAGTTTCAACTCTACTGACCAGTGTTCAGGACGATAGAAAGTACTCTAGAGCTGAAGAGATGGCTCAGCAGTTAAGAGCACTGACCACTCTTCTAGAGGTTCTTAGGTCAAATCACAGTAACCACATGGTGGCTCACAACCATCCATAATGAGATCTGACGCCCTCTTCTGGTGTGTCTGAAGACAGCTACAGTGTACTTACATAGAATAAATAAATATAAATCTTTGGGCCAGAGTGAGTGGAGCCAGAGTAAGCAGAGCTGGTGCGAGCAGAGGTTCTGAGTTCAATTCCCAGCAACCACACGATGCCTCACAACCATCCGTACAGCTACTCAAATACATAAAATAGGAGGGAGGGCGATGCTGGAATGTAAAGTGAATAAATAATTTAATAAAAATATCTATTTTCCTTTTTTCTTATCCTTTTACTTATATTTCCTCCTTCCCAAAGGAACTAGAAACAAAGCTCTCAGTACTATGAAACTAAATTGTGTCCTCTAAACTTCTTCCTCACTTAAACACACGGGAGCTCTCCAAAGAAATGGTTGGCTATAGGTGAGAAGCAGCAAAAAGTCCAGATAATCATGTAATCTCCAGTAAAGCTAGAGAAGGGGGAAGGGTATAAGCAGAGAAGGAGGCAGGCTCTAATTTTCTTTGTGTAACCTCCAGGTAGATCAGTCTTAGGGACTCTTTTTCTTTTATTTTCTAATTACTCTGTGTGTGCATATTATATATATATATATATATATATAAAATCTAAATGACAATAAACATAATCCACTCTATCCTATGCTAAATGGTTAGTACAAAGTAGAAGTGGCACATCTCTGATAAACTATGACCATTTATTTAATACTTTGTAGGTTAGAGGATGATTTCTTGAGATTGAGTCTCTCCTCTGTAGATGCCAGGGGCGAGCACAGGTCCTCAGGCTTGGCAACAGTGTTCCTACCTGCTCAGTCACCTCATTGGCCCCAGAACAATATTCTGTTTGTTGTTTTTGTTTTATTTCTTTCGAGGCAGGGTCTTAGTATATAGTCAGGACTGGTCTGGAACTCGTTATTTAGCTGGAGCTGGCCTGGAACTCATAGAGCTCCTGCAGCCCGTGCTACCAGAGTGCAGGGAGAAAAGGCGTGCACTACCACACCCAGATGAACGCTTAAGGACTCAAGAGTTGGAAAATTACATTCTAGGGTGGGACACATTTCTGTAAACAAGACTAGGGTAGAACACAGACACACCCAGTTTAAGGACTATCTAGACTAGCTTCATAGAGACAATGATATTGCTGAGCACTTGCAAGGACCTAGGCAGGATGTTAAAATATTACTGTCTAGGCAATAGGACAAGTATGCCACCTCTGTTCCAAAGTTTGATCTCTTTAAGCAATTTGTCATCTTAATCTTTCATGCTACAAGACAACTTCTGCATTGTTTTTACTAAAGTCCAGTATAATATCCCGCCCCGCCCCCAGGGGAAAAAAGTAGCTAAAAAGTGAAACAGCTGCCTCAGCAGGTTTTCCTCACAGAAAAGCCTCAATTCTCCCAGGTTTTCTCTTTCGCAAGAGTCCAGAACAATCTAGGAAGAGATGCTCCACTCTTTGATTAAAGCAAACTAAGATGTACTTTGCATTTCTTCCAATTAAATACCTTTGGAGGATAATTGGCTAGGTTAATTGAAGGTAATTATGTTAAGTACGTTTTGACTCCTTACTTCTGAAAGCACGTTCTCCAGAGACACAGGGTCCATCCTGCTGTAGACATCCCACAGACGCAGACTCACGTCCTGCAACTGCAACAAAGAGCAGGGCAGTGAAACCATCAAGTCAGCTGCTAGCATGGTCAGTTAGTCCTTATCTTCTGACACTCAAACATTACTATCCTGGTATAAATCGTGTTACTAGAATAATAAAATGAAATTTTATTATATTATTTTTAAATTATTAATTTTGTTAACTGTATAATTAAACCAAGGCTTTATTAATTCTATTAGAATAAACCACAATTTTATCAATCTTATTTGATCCTATACAAATTAACAAATGCTTTATCATTCAAGAAAATTATTTTCAGAATCAATATATCATCTGATTACAGACAATGATGGCACATACACATTTAAACATACATATACACGCTATGTTTTTTCTTTGTAATTTTAACTAAAATAATACATGCTCATAATTTTTTTTAAAAAATCAAACAATATAAAAGGCTTACAATAAAAATCTGAATCTTCTACTGTACATCAGTTTCATTCAAAAACTACATAGAGTTTGTTTCTTTCTGTTATTTATGTCTAGTATGTGTTATTTTTATACAGGTGTCTATTTCTTATAAATTTAGAAGTATTAACAATTGAGAAACAACAAATATAACCATTATCATAAAATGATTTCCTTTCTGTCTGCTGTGGCCTGATTCCCTCCAACTTCCTTGGGAATTACTGTAGACTTCAAGGGAAACTCCCAAAGCCTGATTTTCACATTGTAACTACAGTAATCCTATCTGACAGGAAGGTGAAATCCACAGAGAGCCTTAGAGAGTGTGGTGGCCTGCTAGGCAAGTCCCTGAGTACTTCCTCAGGATGTTAGTCCTCTGACTTGCTTCTAAAGGTACTATACAACAGGATGCCCCCATTTCTAGCATGACAATGCTTGCCTGCCTGGTTTTCTGTTGGGTCAGGTCACATCAGAGAGAAAGAAATAGATGCCTTCAGTCACTCAGTTAACATACCAGAACATCCTCCCTAACCTGTACTGAGGACTCATTTTCCAGACTCGCTCTCACCCATTAACCTCTCTCAAAAGCTATTTATTGATATCATCTCCAAGAAGCAAGACATGCAGAATACTGTGCACACTCCATCCCTTTCAAAGCCAGGCATAACAGCACACACCCTTAGGAAGCAGAGGCAGATGGAGCACTGAAAGTTCCAGGCCAGCCTGCTCTACACAGTGAGATCTTGGGTAGGTTTGTTTGTCTGATGCACATTTGCTTTGTGACAAGACCCAAACACACCCAAACATGAGTTTTCACACATACCTCATATTTCATGGTAAAAAATCCATCTCCTCCAATGCCTTCAAGTGCAAAGGCCTGTACAATTGGCCACTTCTCCACCACAAACATATCAAATATCTGTAAGTGTCCTGGAAGAATCACACACCAATACACATCAAATACCATTCTGGACAGTTGAACCCAATCTCATGTGGTTAGACAGGAATCATTTCTTACAAATTAACCAAGACAATAAGAGGGCTAGATGTTGAAACTAAAAATATAAAGTAAAATTCAAGAAAAATTTAAATTATAAGTATTACAAATTGACATTTCTCTATAGCACATTTACATTCTGTTTTTTTTTTAAGTAAATAGTACTCTACTACAACTGATTTGTACCATTTAGTGAATATGTTTATTGACAGACCAAAAGTTGGCTCTTCTATCTAAAGAAACAGCCAATTAGCTTCCTCAAGGGAAAACTACCAAACCAAAAAGTTTCTTTTCTGGCCAGGTGGCATTTGCCTTTAATAGCAGCACCTGGGAGACAGAGGCAGGTGGATATCTTGGAGTTTGAGGGCAACCTGGTCTACATAGTCAGGGGTAGCTACACAGTGAGATCCTGTATCAAAACAAAAATAAGCATTCTTTTCGTAACAATAATTTCAATATTCATGTTTTTTCTCCCTACAATATTCGCACTGATAAACTTGCTGGTCCCCCCGTATTCTACATTAATTTCCCTGTAAGTCAGTGATTCTCAACCTTCCTAATGCTTCCACCCGTTTTTAGGTATATGGCAGCTCCTCACCTTATAGTGACCTCTAACCATAAATTTATTTTGTTGCTACTTCATAACTGTAATTTTGCTACTGTTATGAATGGGAATATAAATACCCGACATGCAGGACATACCCTATGTAACCTCCAAAGGGGTCACAGCCCACAGGTTGAGAACTGCTACTGTAAATATTTTTTTTTTTCTGCTTACCTGCTTGCTTGTTTGAGACAGGGTCTCCATGGAGCCTTAGCTGGTTAGCTGGCCTGGAACTCACTATGTAGACCATAACTGGCCTCACCATTATACAGAGCTGTCTACTTCTGCTTCCCAAGTGCTGAATGGGATTAAAGGTGTATGCTACCATCCTGGCAAAAAGGTTTATTTTATTTTAATTATGGACATGTGTGTGTGAGTGCACCCACGTAGTCAGATCCCCCAGAACTGGAGTCACAAGTGTGAGCTGCCTGATATGGCTGCTGAGAACCAAACTCTGGTCTTCTGAAGGAACAGTACATTCTTTTAGCCATCTCTCTAGCCCTATAAGCCTATTTTTAAATAGCTATTAAAATTATAATTTTCTACTATAAATAAATAAGTATCTATATTATCCATAAGTAATAAGTAATACAGACTATATGTTAATTGTGCTAAATCCCTCATCGGTTTTCCTTGACCACAGGTAGCTTGGTAAGTTATTGTGTAACTTCACAGTTATGAACGAGGAGCTTGTATAAAAGAGTTCCTAAATTTCATTTTGTTTGATCCTTTTCTTCAGTGAAATTGGGTCAAATGGTTTTCCAGCCAAATATCTACCAGGAAAGAGGAACATTCAATCCTCATGTCATCTAAGCAAGCAACGTTCTTTGTCTTTTTAAAAAATTTATGTACTTATTACATAGTGTTCTGCCTGCATGTATGCCTGCAACCAGTAGAGGGCACCAGATATAATTATAAATGGTTGTGAGCCACCATGTGGTTGCTGAGAATTGAACTCAGGACCTCTGGAAGAGCAGCCAGCACTCTTAATCTCTGAACCACCTCTCCAGCCCCCAGCCTCCAGCCCCTAAAGGGCTTGCTGCCAGATACTCACCCTGGGAGCTATAAGGAATACCAATTCTACTACAGTCTCGAACCATGTCCACAAAGCTGGAAATCTTAAATTCTTCTGCTGCTTCCTCATCTTCATACTAAGGGAAATTAAAAGAAAAATGGACTCCAATGAGATACACCATTCAAAGTTCACATTATACGTATGTATTTTCTTAGGGACTGTGTCTTCTTCCTCCCCTCAACACACACACAGGGTCTCACTGTGTAATAGCCCCGGCTGTCCTGGAACTCGCTTTGTAGACCAGGCTGGCCTCTAACTCATAGAGATCCACCTGCCTCTGCTTCCCAAGTGCTGGGATTAAAGGCATGAGCCACCACCAGCAGCCTCAGGGACTGTCTTAAATGTCATTTATAAAGAACTATTACCAACTAGGGAAGGATGGCTTCCTAAAGCCACCCTATTTGTTGATCAAAAATAGTCTCCAATTCTGCGTCTCATAAACAAAAAATCAACTCAAAATGGATTGAGACTTAAATGGAAGAGATAAAACCTATTCCTCCAAGTGTCCCCAATAATCACATGGAAAGAAATGTTCTTAATCAATACTGGGTAGAAATTGCCATGACATTCATTATAGGAAGGAAAATCTCAATTTGTTTTCTAGTCAGATTCTTCAAAAGGACCCAAAGGGAAACAGAAATAGACACCAGGAAACCCAGATATAAATGTCACAAAGTTTAGGACAATTCTAACCTTTGAAGGCATGTCAGGTCTTTTGACATTGTAACCCAACCAACTCTGTCATCTATAAAGTTTATACTCACTCAAAAAAAAAAAAACCTAATCAACTTATACATTAAACAGAATAATATTCTACTAAGCTGGTGGAATGTCCCTTTAATCCCAGCACTTGGGAGGCAGTTGTCTGAATTGCAGGCCAGTCAAGGCTACACAGTGAGACCCTGTCTCAAACAAAATACATAAATAAAAATAAAGGAGACAGCAAGATCCTATAACTATTTAAATAAACCTGCAAGTTTGTGTCGAGCAACATTTACAGCTATTCATGGCTGCTGCAGCCCTCCGGCAGCAGGCTGGAAAGCCTGCAAGGGCAGTCTCTGAGCAGTCATCCTGAAGACAGACTGAGACGGGTGAAGGAGAGGCTGGACAGGAGGGTGGGCTCAGGACCCAGAGGAAGCTTCTGCTGTCTCCTTCAGGTAAACAGCCTCACAGTAGAAAGCTTTCTACTTGAATATTCACTTTTGTGTAAGCATACTCAGACACTGGATCTGTAATTTTTTTTAATATGTAATTTTTTAAAGGGGTTTCTGTTCCAAACATACACTTTTCTAAAAGAAATACTTATCCTGTCTTCTCTCCTTACCTCATTTTCTGTCATGCAATGGAAATGAAGGTTTCTCCAATGTGCCACGTAAGGCAAAAGATAGCGGTAGTTGATGGGATTACAGTACAGATGGACGCTATCTGATTTAATCAATAAAATCACATCTGCAAGAAGAAAAAAGCAAAACACAAAATTGTCAGAGACTTTTCCTTCAGTTTCTGCTCAGAAAATACATAACTCCACTTTATGCACAAGACTGTAGTTATGCAATTCAGAGTTTGCATGGGTTCATTTCTAGCATAACAAACAAACAAACAAAATTCCAAAAGCAAACCATACAGTTATTTCAGAAACAATGGAACAAAAGTCTAAATGAGTAATTATTTAATCAAGCAATAGTCAGGTGTGGACAGTAAGGTTTTCTATTGCCTCTGCAATGCTCCCTTTGTGGTGGCCTTCTAAATATGACAGTGTAAGGCCAAAATAAGTCGAAAGAGCAGAGTTCATTCCTGAAACAGTGTCCTGCAAAGTTCAACAGTCAGAGCTGCGACACCAGTCCTGGCCATGTTACTCATTCACGGACTAACTGATGACACACTGGTTGCATTCCTGAAGATGAAGCCGCAGCCACACACATGCTCAGCAAGCAACCTGTCACCCTCAGCCCATTTCACTCTTTTAATGACAGGATCTCACTAAGTTGCTTCAACTGGCCTTGAACTGAATATATAGCTCAGGGAGACACTGAACTTGCAATCCTCTTGCCTCAGCCTCCCAATCAGCTATGATTTCAGGGCCGTGCCACTAGGACTGGCTATTTAATTAATTAATTAATTAATTAATTAATTAATTAGACTATCTAGCCCTCGCTGACCTGGAATTCACTGTGTAAAGCAGGCTGGTCTTGAATTTACAGCAATCCTCCTGCCTTTGCTCCTAAATGCTGGGATTACAGGCAAGCATCACCATACCTAGCTTCACAATGCACTCTCAATGAGGAGATAAGTATCAAATGGAAATAACATGGCTAGTCAATCAAGAAACAGTATCAACTATGGCAGGGACTCTACACTAAAACCAGTGTCTAAAATTCGTGTCCAGCCGGACGGTGGTGGCGCACGCCTGTAATCCCCACACTTGGAAGACAGAGGCAGGTGGATTTCTGAGTTTGAGACCAGCTTGGTCTACAGAGTGAGTTCCTGGACAGCCAGGGCTATACAGAGAAACCCTGTCTTGAAAAACAAAAATAAATAAATAAATAAATAACAAAATTAATTTATTAGTTAATTAATTAATTAAAATAAAATTTGTGGCCAGAGGCTCATTTGACTCCAAGCAGTTGTGAGCCTGGACACTGCGTGCCAGTCTTAGGACAGCTGCTGTGTACAGCAGTGAGCTCGTGCAGAGGAAGAGGCTGGAAGGATGGAGACACAGGCAAGCGAACGAGCTTCTGGAAACACACCAACAGATTACAGACTCAGCAAAGAAATCCCAAGTGTACAAGGAAACCCAGGCAAATTCAAGAGCCATGAGATGGGAAATGGAATGGGGCAGAAATATTAAAGTAGCCTGAGTGTGAAAAATGAGCGTAGTCCTAATTCCAAAAGAAAAATGGGCTTTGCTCAAAGGCAACAGCGGAACCACCAGGCCTCTCACTAACAGGACCACACTAGGAACGGGTGGAGTGAGAAAAGTGCAGAGAGAAGGAAGAGCTTCTCTCGCATGTCTCAGCACTGGCTTCCTCATGTCCCAGAGCCCCAGGTCCTGTCCTAAATCAACTGTAGACTTCCTGCTAAGGGAGAAACTCCGTGACACCTGAAAAAGTGGGGCAGCAGTGCATACACCACACATATCTACAGTGAATATAATCTTAAAGTTTTAGGATCCAAAAACAGATGTATAATAACAACTGCTAGCTACATCTAATTACAGATTTCGTACTCTCAATGGACTCTGATATCTAACAGAGTTAACAGTCAGATAAGAGAAGAAAATATGGTCAAGCACTAGGGAGGCAGAGGAAGCCAGATCTTGGGGTCTGAGACCAGCATGGTCTCCACACAGAGTGAGTTTCAGTTCAGGCAGAGCTATACAGAGACTCTATCTCGAAAGGGGACGGGAGAAGAAAGGACAAAGCCAGGAAGGCTGGCGTGTGCTTAGGACTCGGCACAGGGAGGTTCAAGGAAGCCACTCTGACTGACATAGAGACACTCTGCTCAAAACAAAATTAAATTCAAAGAAGGTAGCAACAGGAGAGTGAGAAGGGAGAAGCAGGAGGACTAGAAAGAGAAAGGGAGAGGGGGCAGGATGAGATGGTAGGGTGGGCCAGGATGAGCTTTTAATCACAGAATTCTCAGTATGGGGCCAGCCTAGTCTACACAACTTGTTCCAGGATAGCCAGAGCTACACAAAAAGAACCTACCTCAATAAATTAAAATAAATAATAAATGTAAAATTATGTAAAATGTTTTAAAAATAACTTTGAAAAGAACCTCATGTGGGCCTTTTCTATGCACAGCGAGGCTAAGGTGGAAGCAAGCTGGCTGTGGTGGCCTGCTCCGTTATCCCAGCACTCAGCAGCATCTCTGAGGCCCAGCTCTGTGAGTGTGACGTCAGTGTGCTCTACACACGGTCGCTCCAGGGCAGCAGGGTTACAGAGTGAAACTCTGCCTCAAATCCCAAAAACTAGAAGCATAAATCTGCTAACTTTAGCTTTCTAACTATAAGGATTTAAAAATGACTTTATTAATTTGAAGTAAAATGCTTATTTACTAAGTATCCCCTGTGCAAAGTGACAGGATAAAAGCACATCTTTGGGAATTTAAATGCACTCCTTATTTTTAGTACTAAAACATCCTTGCAATCATGAAATGTAGCAACTGGAAACTTCCAAAATAAATTATTTCCAAACCACTACATGTAAGGGAAGATATTTTATTTTATATTTGAGATTTTTGTTTTGTTTTGTTTTATTCATATGGGTACCATGCTTGCATACATGTCTGTGTATCACTCCTGTGCCTGGCAGCTGCACAGAAGCCGGGAGAGGGGCCTGATCTCCCCCACTTAAGTCGCAGACAGTTGTGTCATCGCCTGGTCATAGGGAATTGGATCCAGTCCTCTGGAAGAACAGCCAGTGTTCTTAACCACCTAGCCCTGCCTTGGAATCTACTAAGTACACCAGGCAAGCCTTAACTGTACGGAGATCCACACCGAACTTCCAAGTGATGGAATTAAAAGGTTGAAACACTTTGCCTGGCCAAGAAATGTAAAATCAAAATCTGAGACAAACAAACAAACAAACAAAAATAAGTTGAAAAACAATTGGTATCTCTTAGCAACATTAGAAGCTACATCCATAAAGTTTCAACAACATGACTACCCAAATATGAGCTAAACAAGGACACCACCAATGGACATGTCAGTGGACAGAGAAAATCCCAGGAAGCCTCAACCTACACAAAGAACTGTGGCAACTGGGAAAAAGCTGGAGCAGGAGAGTTGTCCTTCCCCAGAGAAGAACACACCAACTGATTGTCCAGTGACAAACAACCCTGAAAACATACGTACAAACAGTATTATATGGACTGGAACGATTATATTATATATAGGACTATATGTGTATATACATATATGCATGCAATAATAATTAAAGAAAAAAGAGGCCAAGAATTGAAGGAGGGGGAGGGGCATACAAGAGGGTTTAAAACAGTGGTTCTCAACTTTCCTAATGCTATGACTCTTTAATACAGTTCTTCATGTTGTGGTGACCCCACCATAAAATTATTAATGTTGCTCTTCTATAACTATTATTTGTCACAATGTAAATGTTTTTTGTAGACAGAGGTTTTGACCCACAGGCTGAGAAACATGAAGGAAAGGGAAGGAAAAGGGGTTACATTGTATTATAATGTCAAAACCTAAGAAGAAAAGGACCTGATAAAGATCACTGTGGCGCTCCTGGGCATATACCCAGAGGATTCCCCACCATGTAATAAGGATACATGCTCTACTATGTTCATAGCAGCCCTATTTATAATTGCCAGATGCTGGAAAGAACCCAGGTATCCCTCAAGAGAAGAGTGGATACAAAAAATGTGGTATATCTACACAATGGAGTACTATTCAGCCATTAGAAACAATGAATTCATGAAATTCTTAGGCAAATGGATGGAGCTAGAGAACATCATACTAAGTGAGGTAACCCAGACTCAAAAGGTGAATCATGGTATGCACTCACTAATAAGTGGTTATTAACCTAGAAAACTGGAATACCCAAAACATAATCCACACATCAAATGAGATACAAGAAGAAAGCAGGAGTGGTCCCTGGTTCTGGAAAGACTCAGTCAAACAGTATTTGGCAAAACCAGAACGGGGAACTGGTTAGGGGTGGGAGGGAGGACAGGGGAAGAGAAGGGGGCTTACGGGACTTTCGGGGAGTGGGGGAGGGGGCTAGAAAAGGGGAAATCATTTGAAATGTAAATAAATTATATCGAATAAAAAAAAAAAGCCAAAAAAAAAAAAAGATCACTGTGGTGGCTTGTGCATGCAGACCACACATAAGAGGCAGAGAAGCACCTCAGACAGAAGCTTACCTCAGACAGAAAGATAAGCAAGAAAAAATGAAGGATACTAACTCAAAGCACTTTCAGTCTCCTTGTTCTGCGATCATAATAATAATAATAAATAAAAAACAGCTCTAACTAAAATATGGATAGTATTGGGGTTGTTACCAAGGCAAAAATTTCAAAGACAGTACAACTCAGAACTATTGACAGCTTAATAAGAAAATTCTTCATTGCATAACAGGCTTTCTTGTGTATTTTGTGATGTTTAGCAGCAGCCCTGGTGTCCACTAGATGCCAGTAGTACCACAGACTGAGCTATGGCTATCAAAATGTCTTCAGACATGGCTAAATGTCCCCCAAGGGACAAAACTGCCCCCTATCTGAGACCACACTACTCAAGTGAGATCATCTGACACCGAATGTTTGCTTTCATGGTCTCCCAGCTGCCTTGCAAGTGTCTTGTCTCTCGTCCAGTTTTCCTTGTTTGTTCCATGTCTCCTGACTCATCTCGCAGACAATTTATAATGCTAAGTATTCGATATGAGAAGTAGCTCCTGGGCAACAGCCCACAGGAGCATCAACACATGCAGTGTCTCCAAGCCAGAGAAGGCAGACTGCAGGCAGAAAGCCTGCATTGTATTAAAGTCATACAAAAAAAAACAATTCCCAAAGACAGCAAAACAATAGCCCCTTGTTCCTCAGCTAAAGATCCACATAAAATCTTCTTTCTCACAAGAGCGGCTTACAAGAGCAGCTCAGCTTTGCCTCAAAGCAGAGAGTGCTTTCACTGGCAACAGCACACGATCTGAACCTTCAGTGAAAAGGAGCAGTGGGCAATCCTAAGAAAAACTAGTACCCAGCCAAGAGCCCAAGCCAAACAACAATGTCTGCTTTTGGTCTCAAAGATGATTTACCCAATAAATGTATTCTGAAAACTGCTGCTGATAATCTGTTATCCAGTGCATGACCAATAGGAACGTTCTTTTTAATAGGTCAACAAGGAAATGCTATTTTTCACTATTAAAAAGATAAAAATCTTACCTGGTGTAATCCCAGCTACTTGGGAGGCTGACGCCAGAGGGTTGCCAATTTTAAGACCAATTAGAGGACCACACATCATTCAAACAGTAAAACAAATAAGGCAAGAATTTACTGGAGCTTTGGACTATTTAAATTCTGATTATATTTTCCTATTAAAAGATGACAAATAGGGTGCTGAGTGTCTTTAATCCCAGTATACTAAGAAGGCAGAGGCAGGTAGATCTCAGAGTTCAAGGCCAGCCTGGTCTACACAGTGAATTTCAAGCCTGTTAAAGCTATATGAGACTGTCTCAAAACAAATAATCAATAACAAAAATCCCAAACCACAGAAACAGAAACAAAAAATCATGAACAGAGGCTGTTCAGATGGCTCAGAAGTTAAAAGTACTTGCTAATCTTCCAGAGGACCTGGGTTTGATTCCCAACACCTGAATGGTGGTTCACAACCATCTATAACTCCAGTTCCAGGAGATCCAATGTTGTCGTCTGGGCTCCAAGCATGTATGCATGCCTGCACGTGTGTACACACACACACACACACACACACACACACACACGGTACATATACATACATGCAAACAAGACATTCAACAATACAGTAAAATTAGAATTAAAACAATTTCTACAAAAAGATCATGAATGGTCCAAAGAAATAAATGACTCTCTCCTACTCTCTCCTACCATTTGCTAATATACAGACTTACCATCTAGAATTTCTTCAGAAAATCCTGTTTTCTCAAAATCAGTGGTATTCTGACTGTATAAACCAAACAGAAGGTAATTTGCCAGCTCTCTACAGCCTTCGTTGTACCTGCTGTCAATTCCTGCAAAGCAAAGAAGGCTGTGATTAGCTGTCCTATACCATGGAATACAGTAAGAGCCAATGATTAACCTGTTTAGTAAAGCCTTGATGACCAAACCAGTTTTATGCTAAAACTAAATAAACAACCCCGAGAGAGAGAGAGAGAGAGAGAGAGAGAGAGAGAGAGAGAGAGAGAGAGAGAGAGAGAGAGAGAGAGAGAAACAGACTGAGACATAAGGTAATCCTTGGATCTCAAGATTCACACAGGTCGAAGAATTAAGCAACAAGGTCACTAAGGCTGTTAATTCTGAAATTTTTTTCTTTCAGTTTTTACTTTACACGTATGTGTGTTTAATTTCCATGTATATGTGTATCATGTGTATCTGGTGTGCGAGGAGGCCAGAAGAGCACCACGATGATCTATCAGATCCCCAAGAATTAGAGTTACAGATGGTTATGAGTCACCATGTGGGTGCTGGAAATCAAACCTGGGTCCTCTGGAAGAGCAGTCAGTGCTCTTCTCTATGGAACTACCTCCAGCCCATATGAAACAATTCTTAAGGACAAAAAACCCAGAAAATATGGTCTTCTATGGATTTATTACAGAATTTTTTTGTTAGCCTAAGAACAGATCTCAAAGAGATCCCTATGAAAAATGTGTATGATCAAATAAAAACAAGTGAAGGCAGTTTGAAAGAGGAGGACAAGTGGATAGACTAACACCCACTAGCCCTTCCCAAAGGTCAGAAGCATGCTTAGACTGCACTGTAAGGTGTGATGAGGTGATACACACTCCTGCAGATGACCTTCGCTAAGGTTAGGCTAGAAAGGCTGGACCAGAGACAAAAGCAAATTACACGACACTGTCTTTACTTCTGTCTCTCAATGACTTAGCCGTCCTAAGACTACAGCTGTTTGCAGGATGGAAGGACCAGAGTCACTCACCTGCTCTCTGTGTGGTTTTGAAAAGAAAGGGTTGTAGCTGGGCACAGTGGCACAGGACATTAATACTAGTACTAGGGAGGCAGAAGCAGGCAAGTCTCTGAGTTTGAGGCCAGCCTGGTCGACAGAGCAAGTTTCAGGACAGTTAAAGGCAGGCAGGCAGACAGGCAGGCAGGCTTGTGGTGGGAGCTCCCTCTTTATCTCACTAACACCCCTCTTAATATTCACCATCATTAAGTGTCACAGGAATGAAAACTGGGAAGATGCTAGCCTATAATGAACCTTACATGACAGCATTACTGGTATCTTCCTGAGATCAAGACTACAACTTATGATTAAAGCACTGACCTAGGATGCAGAGAATCCCATCAGGTTGAGACTTGCTGCTCTGGGTCAGGACACTTTGAACCTTGCGGAGCCGGCTGCAGCTGTAACAGAACAACAGGGTTTCCTGAGTGAGGAAGTGAGAGTCCACAGGAGGCCCACACAGGGGGATGGCTTTGTTAGGTAAGGAAAGTGGCACCTAGCTCTTTAATCAGAACTTTACCCTTCTTTTCCATGTTCCAAAAGAGATTTAGTGTAAATGGTCTAAAGACTATCTAGACAACCTAAATTTAGCCTTTCTCAGTTTGTCTCAAAAGTAACAAACAGAACCAAAAATTGATACAAAGGTCTCAATAAACTAAGCTCTAATTATCCCAAACAACTACCTTACAGACTTTTAGCACAGAAGACACGCTCAGCTGGGTGGTGGTGGCGGCGCACGCTTTTAGTCCCAGCACTCTGGGAGGTAGAAGCAGGCAGATTTCTGAGTTCGAAGCCAGCCTCGAAGACTCTGGTCTACAGAGTGAGTTCCAGGACAGCCAGGGCTATACAGAGAAACCCTATCTCGAAAAAAACCAAAATCCAAAAAACAGAAAACAAAAAAAAAGAAAAAAAGAAGACATGGTCTTCTTAGAGAGCTATTACTCCTTTGGTAGAAGGGATATTCTTCCCACTCAGGCAAAGTGTAAGGAGACATATATTCCTAAACAATACAATTTCTATGAACTCTACTGCCTTTCTGTTTCCCTCTATTCCCTTTCAGTAACCCCAAAAATGAATACCCAATTTCATGGTCAAGCCTGATTCTTCCCCACCACCTCCATGTCTAATCTCACCCCATAAACATTTTTAACTGTTTAATATCATTAACCATGAGTGATGCAAACTACACTACTTTGAGATTCCATCTTACCATAGTCATAATGTCTGACATAAGGAACAAGTGACAAGTACTAAAGAGGACACGGGGCAGCAGCGACCTCTATCTACTAGCTGGTAGGGATATATGTATGGCAGGGTCTAAACTGCTGCAGACACTATGGAAATCAATGTGTGGAGGTGTAAGGCTAAAAACAGAACTGCCATATGGCCTACCTATCCTGAGCATATACACAAAGGACTCCATATCCTACAACAGAAATACTTGTACATCTATATTTATTGCTATCTATTCAAAATAGGTAGGAAATAGAATCAGCATATGGATAAGGAAAATGCAATACATATACGCATCAGAATTTATTCATCTGTAAAGAAAATGAAATTATGAAAATTTCAGAAAAACAGATAGAGCTAGAAAATAGTATAACAAGATAATTTAATCCCAGAAAGACCCTGCATGCCCTCTATGCGCTGGAGAGACAGCTCAGTAATTAAGAGCATTGATTGCTCTTCCAAAGGACCAGGGTTCAATTCCTACCACCCGTAAGAGAATTCACAACTGTCTGTAATTCCAGTTCCAGGAGACCTGACACCCTCCCATATATGTGGATGTTGAACACAAATGTACATAATATTTTAAAACAAAAAGTTAAGTATGTGTATATTCATGTAGGTGCCCACAAGGCCAGAGACACTGGATCCCTGTGGAGCTGGAGTTGAAGATGGTTATGAACCACTCAATGAGGGTTCCGAACTCAGGTCCTCTGCAAGAGAACCATTGCTCTAGGCCTAGCTTCAAGTTTTTAGATTTCTATATTTCACTTATAATCTTTATAAAGGTCTCATGAGAGGGGGAGGGTAAGATGACTTAACTAGGGGAGGTGACAGTAGCACACAGGTGCTCTGAAGGAAGAGGGGAGGACACTGGCGGTAAAGGCTGTGCAGGTCGGTGGGTGGGTTTGAGGGAAGAGAAAGGAGTAGGGTAGGGTAGTCAAAACTAAGGATCTATAGCTGGGCAGTGGTGGTGCATGCCTTTAATGCCAGCTCTCCAGAAGCAGAGTCAGTCAAATCTCTGTGAGTTCAAGGTCAGCCTGATCCACAGAGCAAGTTCTAAGACAGCCAGGGATTCACAGAGAAACTCTATCTTGAAAAGCCAAAACAAAACTGAGGATTTATAAAAATGCCTCATGGAAGCCTACTACTATGTCATCACACAATATGATTGAAAGCTGGGGGGATGACACAATAATTAGGAGCACTTCCAGAAGACCAGAGTTCAGCTCCCAAGACCGAGGTCCAGTCCAGCACCACATCAGCAACTTATACCTCCTTGCAACTCCAGTCCCAGCGGATCCAATGCCCTCCTCTGGTCTCCCTGGACGGGCACACAAGGCAACACACACACACACACACACAACACACACACACCTATACTATAAACCTTGGCTGGGGTGGTCACAGAACCTAGGGAAACCGATTATTACTGTTTTTTGAATAGAAGTCATCAAATACTTATGTCTATCCCCATAGAGCTGCACTGCTCCTACCCTCGTTCAGAGAAGCTTCTTTCTGCAGTGGATAGTGATTGATGCAGAGGCTCATGGCTACTCAGAGTGCTGACAATGCAAGTGACTGGGACACTATGGGACACTCTTTGAGCCACCACCACCTCCTCTTCCACCACCCCACCTTCACTGCCTCCTCCACCTCCATCACCACCTTCACCACCCCCACCACTACCTCATCTTCCACCACCTCCACCCACCACCCCTACCTTCACCAACACCCCCTCCTCCTCCTCTACAACCTCCACCTTTACCTCTTCAATCACCCCAACCCCTCTTCCTCTTCCACCTCTACCCCCACCTTCACCACCCCACCACTACCTCATCTTCCACCACCTCCACCACCTTTACCACCCCTCCTCGACCACCACCAGCACCAAGGCTTGGTGACCATCACAGAAGGGAAGGAAGGAAGGAGGGAGGGAGGAAGGAAGGAAGGAGGAAGGGAGGAAGAAGGAAGGGAAGGAAGGAAGGAAAGGAAGGAAGGAAGAAAGGAAGGAAGGAAGGAAGGAAGGAAGGAAGGAAGGAAGGAAGGAAGGAAGGAAGGAAGGAAGGAAGGAAGGAAGGAAGGGTGTAAGAACTGGAGGAGAGGGAGGAGTGCTTCTTCAGAAAGGACAGACCATTGCACTGCACTGGCCAGCTCACAGTCGGTGTGGTTACAGTCGGTGCAGGAGATTCAAGCCAGTCGAAATTTCAACATGGACAGGGAAAGTTCGAGTCCGCATCTTAGCTGAAGAGCTATTGGTGGTTGATGGTTGCTTGGAGAAGAGTTTTAGGGTGTGGTCACCCAGCATAGTACAAATACCAATTCTCCTCAAATTAACACGCAGCTTTAACACAATCCCTATTAAATGCCAAAACTTTTATGGTCATAAAAATGTTTATTCTGAACTATATGGGGGCTGGTAGGATGACAAGGTTCCAGGCTAGGAAGGGCTACACAGTTAAGACCCTGTTTCAAAGATACCAACTAACTGTACATGTAGGCTCCGGGAGTGCGCATCATAGATACTCACTATGTGTAAGCTCTAGAAGTGCGTATCATACTGTTCTTTTAGTTTTTCTGTAGTTTTTATAATAAAAATTAGGGGCTCCTGACTGCCCTGCCTGCACATTCTCTTTTTACCAGGATTGATCCTGCAGTCGTTTCTCCTCTGGAAGGACTTTGTAAGTTGGACCTTTGGCCCATTTTCTGTGAAGGACAGTATGCTGACTGCCTGCCAAGGTTACCAAGAGATCTTTGGTTTGCAAACTTATAACCAGCCAGTGACAAAAAGCATGACCAGATCATGTGACCAAGAAACAAAAGAGTTTCCCTGGCAACTGCTGCTGGAAGCCAAGACAATACTGAAAATAGGAGACTTTTTTCCTACTTGTACCCTATCCAGTCCAAACCCAGTGGGAACACACAAATGTAAAAGAAAGTGTCTTTTTCCTTAAGTAGAACATTATCCTGATTAGCATTTTTTAATCAAATGGATAAAACTAAATTTATGTTTTTCCCTCTTTGTACATTTTGATTCTCAAATTTAATCTTTAACCAGAATATAGTCTGTCATTGAACCATGAAGCATCACAGATACTTAATTATTTGCTTTGGGGAGTGAGACAGAGTTTCTCTATGTCCTGGCTAGCCTGGGATTCACTCAGTAGACTAGGCTGGCCTCGAACTCACAGAGATCCACCTGCCTCTGCCTCCAGAGTGCTGAGGTTAAGGGTGTATGCCACCAACACCTAACTTTTTTTATTTTATTTTATTTTATTTTATTTTGCTTTGTTTTTTAAGACAGGGTTTCTCTGTGTCCTAGCTGTCCTGGAACTCTGTAGACCAGGCTACCCTCAAATTCACAGAGACCCACCTGCTTCTACCTCCTGCATGCTGGAATTAAAGGTGTGTACCATCACTGCCTGACTAATTATTTACTTTTAACAAAGATAAAACACATGAATATCCCTGATGAGTTCAAAGAAAAGCAGTCACACTATTTCCATCCAGCACCCAGAATGAATCACAGTTGACATCTGGGCATGTCTGCTTTTATTCAAATTAGTGCTTTTTGAACTGCATGTGTAAAATATTAGTTTACTGTATTTTCATAAGTAATAAACAGAAAATTTATATGAAACTGAAGTTTTCATTAACCCTATACTCAAAGGTCATACATATGATAGTTTGTTAGGTGTCTACATTGCATACACCCCAGGTTCCAGTAGTTACTCTGCCATGCAGCTCACAGTACCCGAGTGAGGCTGGAACATCCTGGACAGGCCTGTATTTGCCCATGACTTACAAAGTTTCACCTTCAAAAGTTGTGTAAGGGAGGCTGTAGTCAGTAGAAGTCATGTGTGGGTGTGCTGGTTACTTTTATATCAACTTGACATAAGCCAGAGACATTGGAAAGAAGGGAACCTTAACTGAGAAAATACCTCCTTATGTAAGACTGAACTGTAGGCAAGCCTGTAAAGCATTTTTTTTTTTAAAGTTAGTTGTGAATGTGGGAGGGCTTAGCCTATGGTGGCTGAGGCCACTTTTGGTCTGGCAGTCCTGAGTGCTGTAAGAAAGCAGATTAAGTAAATTATAAGGAGCAAGCCAGTAAGCAGCACTCCTCCACGGTTCTGCCCTGTTTGAGTTGCTGTCCTGACTTCCCTCAATATTAACAGTGACGTGGAAGCATAAGCCAAGACATAACCCTTTCTTCCCTGTGCTGCTTTTAGTCATGGGTTTTTATCACAACAACAGTAACCCTAATGCACTTACCACTAAATCTGAGTGAAGAAAACAACAGATTCTCCCAAGTTGTCCTCTGACTACTATGTATGTATGCACCTGGAGAGAATGCCTCCCACCCACCCAAATAAGTAATAAAATAATGTAAATAACAACAAACTTATGAAAAAGCTGGGGATATAGCTCAATGGTAGAACATCAGCCTGGATCTGGGTAAAATCCCTAGTACTGAAAACACACGTGTATGCGCACATGCACACACACTCCAATGTTTTCAGGCTAGTGATACAGCTCCACAGTAAGGCACGTACACAGTGCTCCGTTTACACTATTTCTTTCTGGGTTTCCCTGGCTTTAGATGAGTTTGCGAATGAGAGATGACAATGCAATCACCAATGGACACACCACAGAGAACTGGTTCAAAGATAGGAGTGGAGCCCTTGGCATTCTCAGGTTTACAGCTATTGTGCTTCAAGCTTTTGGAGGGTGAAGAGAACCAGAGACTAGCACTATGGCTGCAGAAAGCTACAGTGGCAACAACTTGGCTGTCATCTCCCTGCTAGAGTGCAGACCACACCTCTAGAAAACCAGCCTGTACCTGTGTTCTTGAGAGAGCACAGCCCATGAGCAGTGCATTCCTTCAAAGGCACAGGGAGTCCCTGCACAATCTCTTTCTACTCACTAGTCTCCCTCATGTCACCAATTAAACGAGAAGAGACTGTAAGCTATCTAAACTAGCATCTAATGTGACACAGCACTAAAAAGACATTGAACAAATGGCAGGTCTTGGCTTTGCTTTGTTTTCATGAAAATTTAATCAGTCAGCAGCCTTGAATAATCTTTCACACAGATTTGGATTTTTCTTTTGAAAATCTCAGGTTATAAGTGCTATTTTTCTGTATGCCAGGTATGTTCAGGAGCCTGTATTGGCTACAAGAGGGCATCAGATCCCTTGGATCCAAACCCAGTCCTCTCCAAGAACAGAGTGCACTTAACCATCCACTGACAGGAGCCTCTTTAGCCCCTCAGTTCACAGGTGAGCCTTTATTAGAAGTGCTCTGAAAACAGCTGTAACGTATGAAGTGACGCATAATTACTGTGGTGGTTTGAGTATGCTTGGCCCATGAAGTGGCACTAATAGGAGGTGTGGCCTTGTTGGGATAGGTGTGGTCTTTTTGGAGGAACTGTGCCACTGTGTGGTGGGCTTTGAGGGCTCCTAGTGCTCAGGCTCTGCCCGGTGTAGAAGCGGGCGTCCTCCTAGCTGCTTGCAGATGCTAGTCTCCTCCTGGCTGCCTTCGGATCAAGATGTAGAACTCTTGGCTCCTCCAGCACCACGTCTGCCTGCATGACGCCATTCTTCCCACCATGCTGATAAGGGACTGAACCTCTAAAACTGTAAGCCAGCCCCAATTAAATGTTTGCCTTATAAAAGTTGCCTTGGTTATGGTATCTCTCTTATTTGTTTGTTTGTTTGCTTGGAGGCAGGGGTTTCTCTGTGTAGCCTTGGCTGTCCTGGAACTCACTCTGTAGACCAGGCTGGCCTCGAACTCAGAAATCCACTTGCTTCTGCCTCCCAAGTGCTGGGATTAAAGGCGTGTGCCACCACTGCCCCGCGGTTATGGTATTTCTTAACAGCAATATAACCCTAAAACAATTATATAATATTTATTATCAAACAATATAGAAAATATTATTATAGATAATAAAAATGATTATTCTTTTTGCTAAGTTGACAGCTGAGTGAAGGGAAAAGAGGATTGAACCTGGGAAGTCAATTAAAAGTCAGTGACAAGTACACACTTGTAATTCCAGCAACTGGAAAGTAGAGGGGGTTAGGACTTTGAGGTCATCCTTTGTATTGAGAGACATGATTGCTGGGTAGACAAACAAATGTCTACTCATCCCAGTAAGGGAACCACCAAAGTCCAACTTGGTGAACCAGTGAGTTTTATTGGGGTTCCTGACAGGAGAAGAAAAGACAGCCCATCACCAAAGCTGTCAGCACAGCTAACAGCTCACAATGGCAAGAAACCTGGAGCTCACAGAACAGTCACAGGCAGGACACAGGTCAGAGTGTTTCTTGTCAGCTGAGTGGTCCGAGCCCCTCCCTTCCAGGTTGACTGGTTGGTTTGGGTGTTTTTACCACTCTTATTCAACAGAGGGCCAAACCATATTCAAAAGTTGAGTAAAGGAACTGCTGGGGACACAGCTCATCAGCCAAGTGCTTGCCTAGCCACCCCAAAGCTCTGGGATGGCTCTCAAGCATTTGAGAGCCAGTGCCATGAGAAAACGGTCAAGTTTGGAGTCTACGCATGGACACATATGAATGTGCCCTGGATAATTCAACTTTTCTGTACTTCTAAAATTCTTCATATTACAATGTTGGAGGAATCACAGCGGCAATAATAAAGGCTGCTGTATCTGTATTAATCTAGACTTAAGGTGTTGACTAGAATGAGCTCCCTGTAGGACTGAGGCAGGCTGACAAGACATGGCCTTTGCAGTAAAGCAGCCACCACTTATTTCCCTCAGCAAAATTAAGAAACTTGAAGGAAAGGCATAGGCAGGGCACGTGGCAAGACCACGGATGTCTGGCACTGGAATGGCAGGCAAGCCAAAGTCACCGTTGCTACTGGCATGACCAAACCTGGTTAAGCACTAACCATAAAATGACTCAAACTGACACATATTTTATGACTAAAGACATGAAATCTGTATAGACATAAATTTCAATGAGCATGAGTTTTTATAACCTTTTTAAATTAGGTGGTCTATCAGGAACTACATTTAACAGCTAGTAAGATAATCTTAGCAAAAATGATATTAGCATTTATTCTCTGTTGCAAAAGATGTCCTCCAGAGGTCGAGGCCTTTTCTGGTATAAAGTTAACAAGGAGTCACGCTCTGTAACTGTGTGGCATTGCAGTTTTCCCCAGCACCTCCACTGTGGTGGCTTGAGTAAGAATGCTCCCGTAGGCTCAGATGTTTGAATGCTAAGGGCAGTCTTTGTTAGAGTAGGTGTGGCCTTGTAGGAGTAAGTGCCACTGCAAGGGCCTTGGGGTTACAAGTGCTCAAGCCGGGCCCAGTAGATCTGGGTGTAGAACTCTAAGCTACTCACCGCCATGTCTGCCTGCATGCTGCCATCCTTCCTGTCATGATGACGATGAACTAAACCTCTGAAGTGTAAGCCAGGCCAAATTAAATGTTTGCCTTTATAAGAGTTGCCTTGATCATGGTGTCTCTTCACAGCAATGGAACACTGACTAAGACCTCCACCTCCACAGTCACAGCAATCCAGAGCAGTGTGGTTCTCATTCTCCATAGTTACCTTGCTGTAGTAGAAACAGAGCTGTTGATCCACCCCATCTCCCCTTTCATTGATAACACTCCCATTTTACTTAGGTTGGCAATCGGCCAGATTCCTCTGCTTCTAGAACTATCTGACTAGTGAGGAAAAATCAGAAGCTGTTGTAGAAGCTTCTGGAAAAGCTCTTGTAAGAGAACTGATTTACTTAAGAGGATTAGCCTCCCTGCTTCCTTCTCTTACTTGAAAGACACAGTGGCCAGGGTTCAGGGTTCCTACAGTCATTTTGTGACCATGAAGCTACTGAAAAGATAAAAGCCACCTGCTAAAGTCACTAAAGGAAAGTATAGAAGTAGCTTGGCTCCTTGTTAACTTTATACCAGAAAAGGACTCGTCTGGAGGACATCTTTTGGAACAGAGAATAAATGTTAACGCCATTTTTGCTAAGATTATTTTACTAGCTGCTAAATGTAGTTCCTGATAGACCACCTAATTTAAAAAGCTTAAAAACTCATGCTCAATTGAAATTTATGGCTATACAGATTTCATCAATTTGTATTAATAAGATGCTAGATTCAGCTGGGCGGTGGTGGCACATGCTTGTAATCCCTGCACTCTGGGAGGCAGAGGCAGAGGCAGGCAGATTTCTGAGTTCAAGGCCAGCCTGGTCTACAGATGAGTTCCAGGACAGCCAGGGTTATACAGAGAAACCCTGTCTCGAAAAAAACAAATCCAAAAAACCAAAAAAACCAAAACCAAAAAAAAAAAAAAAAAAAAAAAAGATGCTAGATTCAAGAACTTCAGAAAACAAGTCATCATAAACAGGAAGTGCTATCCAGAGGTCTGCTCAGTGTATTTGGATATTTTCCATGCTGTTCCTTCTCTTTGGCCAACTGTGAGCACTGCTCTCACTTCCTGCTCTTTGTAAAATCATTTCCACAAGTACTCATGAGACAAGCATGCAGTTGTCCTCCCCCACATCCTTGACTGTTACAAGCATGTCAAATTCAAACATAATGTGGAGGCCAAGATTAGAGCTTAGAATAGAGAAAGTTCATTTAGGGAAATAAAGTCTGGACTCCAAGTAAACAAGTTTACTAATTACACTAAAGCTTTATACCAAAACTGATGCCCTCATTGTTATAAATGCACCATGGTTCTGTACTACAGTTCATCTATGAATCTAAAGTTACTTTGAAGTTTTTTAAAGCATTCTAAGGTACTTGCACACCCTGAGTTAGATTTCCCAGGCCCTACATGGTGAAACAAGAGACCCCACTCCCTCAAGTTGTCCTCGATTGCCATTCCCATACACCAACACACACACACACACACACACACACACACACACTGAACATAATTAAAAATTTAAACATGGTAAAAAATAAAACCAGGTGTGGTAGCACACACCTTCAATTCCAACACCCAGAAGGCATATTTCTCAAAAAGAAATATACCAAATATGCTACCTTTTCTTCAAACAAGGGCTTTAAACCAAAGGTTCTAGCTTTAAGTATCCAAATTACCTATAATACCTCCTTATTTTTAATTTTTTCTACTGGAGTATTCATTTGTGTGTGCTATATGTTGCATGTGGTGGTGCATGCATGCTGGAGTATTCATTTGTGTGTGCTATATGTTGCATGTGGTGGTGCATGCATGCGTGCACATGTGTGTGTGTGTGTGTATGTGTGTGTGTGTAGAACTGGGTTTTATCTGTCTATCATGTGGGTTCTAGGAATTGAACTCAGATTCTCAGGCTGCGTCAAAAGTGCCTTTACCTGCTAAGTTATTTCTCCAGACCCTTTAAAAATAAACTTTAAGGCAAAACCAACAACAGTTCAAGCTGTGTAAGATCTCTCATATTTAGTCCCCCTTTGGATAAGAGCACAGAAGCTAGGAAATACTGCCATGTTACCACACACTAGTGATGTCACAGAACTACGGCACAGTACAGTTACCCCAGACATAAACTCAAAGGTAAACAGTGGGGCCACTACCTTGGGTAGAAATAAAGGTACAAGCCTTAACAAGCAAACATTTTTGCTTCTACTAGAATCACACCAAGCCTTCCTAGTCATCATCCAAGCCACTGAGGACTTTTGAAGGCTTTTTGTTGTTGTTACTTGTTTGACTGACAACTCTAGATTGATCCTGAACTGAGAATTCTGATATACAACTGAAGTTCTTCTTGAACTTCTGAAGTTCTTCAAGAGACCCCTACACAGAAAAATATTTTAAAGTCCTGTGAGAACGGGAGATAGCCCAGCCATTAACACGTACCTCTCTTGTGGAAGACCTGAAATTAGGTCCAGGAACCCATGTCAGGGGACTCACATCTGCTGTAACTCCAGTTCTAAGGAATCCAACACCCTCTTCTGGACTCATGAATCTGCATTCACCTGTGCTTTCCTATATATACAGTATCCTCACAAAAATAAATCTAAACTGAACTACTTCAAAATGGAATTGTTTTTAAAATTTAAATAAAGATCCCTGAGCTTGTTATGGGGATACAGTTCAGAGGTAGAGCGCTTGGCTACCATGTTCAAGACTCTGGGTTCCATCCCCAACACCACATCAAACAAATGTGGCCCTGAACACACACACAGGCAGACAGGCAGATACACCCCTCCAGAGAGATTTATTGCTGGGCTGCCCCAAGTTCTAATGCATCCTGTTCAATTTTCATACAAAGCTGAAATACTTTCAGTGATGCTCTGGCAGAAGGATTGAGAGAGGAAGGAGACTGTTTCACAAGCAGCTACCCACTACAACCTGTAGATCCCAGAAAGAATTCCTGTTGGGGGCAGAGAAATCCAGAGGTGTCAGAACAGAAGCAAACCAGGTCTCTCTTCTAAATGCATTGTTTCGTTACTATCTAATGTTTTTTCTTCCTTCACAGCTTAGTCATTCAATAAACACACTGCCAGAGTATGTGAAGGAGTCCTGGGAGATGAAAAGGAAGAACTAGTTTTAGGGCTTGCAGAATGGCTCAGCGGGTAAAGGCACTTGGCTGCCAAGAGACCTAAGTCCAATCCTGGTGACCCAGAAAAAACTCCTGGCAAGTTGTCCTCTGCCCTTCATACTCATGGTGACAAGCACGGTGTTGGTCACACACACACACACACACACCATACATATATACATACACACAATATATACATATATACACACACAATACATATATAAGCACACAATACATACATACATATGCACATAAAACACACACAACACATACATACATATGCACACAATACATATATACACATCATACATATGCACACAAAACACATACATACAATATATATATACACACATAATATATATGTACATACATACATAAGCACACACACAAAAATATTAAAAATAAAAAAATCCAAGCAAAGTGGCTCGAGTCTTTAATCCCAGCACTGAGAAGCAAGTGGATCTCTGAGTTTAAGACCAGTCAGGTCTACAAAGTCTGTCTTAAAAAAAGAAAAAAATAGTAGTTTTCATCAATTAAATAAAACAACACCTCCTAAATAAACAAATAAAAGACAACAAAACTACAAAAAACAAGGCTAGATGTGATATAGCACTTGTCTAGCAAAACCAATGTTTTGGGATTTGACCCTCAATACTGGAAACTCTCTCTCTCTCTCTCTCTCTCTCTCTCTCACACACACACACACACACACACACACACACAGAGAGAGAGAGAGAGAGAGAGAGAGAGAGAGAGAGAGAGAAATATTACAATTCCCAATCAAGAACACAGAAAAAGCTGGCCAGACACGGTGGCACAGCTTAATGCCAGCATTCAGGAGGCAGAGGCAGGTGAAGCTCTACGGGTTCAAGGCCAGCCTGGTCTACACAGAGAGACCAGGTCTCAATTTTAAAAAAGAAAAAAAAAAAGACAAAATATAGGAAAAGCCATTCTAACATATTAGTTGACAGCCCCCACTCAAGGGAACAATAGCATTTTTGCTTTGCCAAATGGCTGCAAGCAAGCAAACAAAAAGCCTCTTCTGGTTTAATGACAGGTTAGCAGTACCCAAATCCCAATGACTCCTCCCTTCCCTTTCTTATAGGTTCCTACTGCAACCCCTCCATCATGCCAACCTCCGCGTTTTGCTGGCAGCCCCATACTAGCTCCGTCACAAACAAAGCCCAGACTATCAAGGTCAACCCCAAAGACAGAGAACAGAAATTGGAAACAGATCTTCTGTATAGAAAAGGGCAGGACGGCTCTCCCTAATATCAGCTCCTCTCCCAGTACACCAGCACTCCTGGATTCTATCAGGAATCTGGTGTCAGCCACTTTGGGAGGTTCTGAGCCTCCTTTCCCCTCTCCATCCAGTGTCCTTTTTCTTTCTGGGCCCCCAATGACCTTCAAATCGCAGAAACAGATGCTCCCCAAGGGTAGGGGTTGGATGCAGTGGCCAAGGACCGGTGAGGGGAGTTTCATGTACATGCAGGGGACTGAGAACTCTACAACCGAGCTGCAGCCTGGGGCAAAGGCTCTGGACACCTAGGAGCAAAGGGGTTCACGCGGCAGTTTCTGGGGCTCCACTCGCGTGAATACAGGGCCTCTAGCAGTGGGCTGTCGGTGGGGAAGGTTTAAGGGAAAACCGGTCTGTGGGGTGGGGATGTCACAATGGGGTCTTCCCGGGAACTGCGGTGGGTTGTCGAGCTACAGACATAGCAGGGTCCCTCCAGAAGGCCGCCGTCCCCGAGCAAACGTTCTTCATGGAGCCGTTTGAAACAATCCTCCGCAAGGAAGCCATATCAGACCACGCCCTGCCGCCCGAGGTGTAGCCGCCCCAAGGCGCATCCCGGGCCACCCTCGGCGGTCTCGACGCGGCATACCTGACGGAGGCCGCCCCACGGCCAAAGGTACCAGCGAGGCGCGCGCGGGACAGCCCCGGCTGCTGGGGGGCGAACGGGTCCATGGAGGCAGGCGGCGGAGGACCTGAGGACCGCGGAGGGTCGCTGGGGCCGGCACCGCAGCGGGCCAGCGGCGGGGCGGAGCGAGGGTGCGCCGGGGGGCGGGGCCGGCGCGCGCACGCGGGCACGTGGGGGCGGGGCGGGAGCGCGCGCAGCGGGGGCGTCAGTGTGAGTCCTGCCAAGCGCCGCACGGTGCTGCGGAGGAGCCAGACGGACTTAGGGTGCGGGCTGCAAGGGGCAGGCTCCGGGACACCACGCCTCCGGTCCCCAAGGTCTCTCAGCGTCGTGCGGGTTCTGTGGGAGCTACAACCACGCTCGCGGACGCGCCCAGGGCAGGGTCTCCCTCCAGCGGGCCTGGGTAGGTTTCTTCAAGTCCGGCTTGGCTTAATCCCTAGGTGTCCTGGACCGATGCCAGGCTACAGTTATCTGTTTCACATCAGTTGCATATCCATCCTTGAAACGTTTGTCCCCTTGGCGATGCGGCCTGTTGAGAGCACTGGCATCAGAATGCTCACAATATCCCAGGAGACCCCTGCCTTTGCAGTTCAGATTCTGGTTAGAATTGTTTCCAGCTGTGGGTCGGTGGGCCAGAAAATCTCGGGGCCCAAGTTCCTTCCTGCATAAAGTGAAGGGTTGCTCACGTCCTTTATATTCAGGGTCTATTTAAGCACCATATATTGACCTTGTCAAGATGTCCTATGTGTCCTAAATTCATCTTTTCATAGTAAATTGTAACAACCCAAGACTAGTTTCCCAGCTACAAGAATATGCCTTTGAATTATTTATAAATACTACTGGCTGAAAAATCCTCCTTCCACTCATAAAGATTTAAACAAACCCCAAGGTATCTCTTGCAGAATTAACTGAAGATTTGGAAAAGACAAAAAAAGAAGAAGAAGAAGAAGAAGAAGCAACTAAAATACTTATTTTTATACTTAAAGGAAAATAAAATTTGCCTTCAAACCCAAGTCGTGAAAGTGTAGCCATTGTTTCGAGGTAACCAACACAGTACCTGAAAATCAGCCAATCAGAGACAGCCTCTCTTCAGGGACTTCCAAATCAGCCAGTTATCAACAGCTTCTGAAAGCCAGCTAAATCACTGACAGCAGCCCAATCAGCAGCGCTCTGGCTGGGCTTCAGAATGAAAGAGCCTTTCTTAGCCGCTTTGTTCTGTAGACCACAGTTAACAGCCAGGAGACTGTAAATTGCTAAACGGTCAATTTATTGAAACACCTCGTGCTTCTACAGATCCAAACATTATATACATCTCCGGCTCTGTTAAGAACCTACTTTGAGAATACAGCTTTTCTCTGCAAGCAAATGCAGTAGTCACCTTCTTCCTCCCTCCCCCACTTGGTAGGTTTTATGTAGCCTAGGCTGGCCTTGAACCCTTGATCCTCTTGCTTTAACCACCTAAATACTGAGATTACAGGCCTGCACCATCATATCCAGATGGAAGGCTACTACAATTTGTACAGAACAAAAACTCTGTGCCTTTGGATGCTTAGCTAATGCCGTGGCATGCAGATATCACATATTGCTTATTCATTTATCAGTTAATAATAGAAGCTTGTTTCCACGTTTTTCTGTGCCTTGGCTTAATGCCAGTATGACCAAATACTGACAAGTCTTTGTGTAGACATATTTTTATTTCTTCTGTATATGTAGTGTACTCCTAGAAGTGTACCGCTTGATTATACTGAAACTCTATGATTTATAATTTGAGGCAGTTTTTTGTTTTCCAAAAAAGCACCATTTATATTTGCCTATTATCTAGGTGAGAAGATTTCAATTATTTCATGTGTTCCCAAACATTTAGTATCTATCTATTGGATCATAGTCATCTTACTGGATATGAGGCTGCACTTTCTTTTTTTTTTTTATTTGATATATTTTTTATTTACATTTCAAATGATTTCCCCTTTCCTAGCCCCCCCACTCCCAAAAAGTCCCGAAAGCCCCCTTCTCTCCCCCTGTCCTCCCACCCACCCCTTCCCACTTCCCCATTCTGGTTTTGCTGAATACTGCTTCATTGAGTCTTTCCAGAACAAGGGGCCAGTCTTCCTTTCTTCTTGTACCTCATTTGATGTGTAGATTATGTTTTGGGTAATCCAGGTTTCTAGGTTAATATCCACTTATTAGTGAGTGCATACCATGATTCATCTTTTGAGTCTGGGTTACCTCACTTAGTATGATGCTCTCTAGGTCCATCCATTTGCCTAAGAATTTCATGAATTCATTGTTTCTAATGGCTGAATAGTACTCCATTGTGTAGATATACCACATTTTTTGCATCCACTCTTCTGTTGAGGGATACCTGGGTTCTTTACAGCACCTGGCAATTATAAATAGGGCTGCTATGAACATAGTAGAACATGTATCCTTATTACATGGTGGGGAATCCTCTGGGTATATGCCCAGGAGTGGTATAGCAGGATCTTCTGGAAGTGAGGTGCCCAGTTTTCGGAGGAACCGCCAGACTGATTTCCAGAGTGGTTGTACCAATTTGCAACCCCACCAGCAGTGGAGGAGTGTTCCTCTTTCTCCACACCCTCTCCAACACCTGCTATCTCCTGAATTTTTAATCTTAGCCATTCTGACTGGTGTAAGGTGAAATCTCAGGGTTGTTTTGATTTGCATTTCCCTAATGACTAATGAAGTTGAGCATTTTTTAAGATGCTTCTCCGCCATCCGAAGTTCTTCAGGTGAGAATTCTTTGTTTAACTCTGTACCCCATTTTTTAATAGGGTTGTTTGGTTTTCTGGAATCTAACTTCTTGAGTTCTTTATATATATTGGATATTAGCCCTCTATCTGATGTAGGATTAGTGAAGATCTTTTCCCAATTTGTTGGTTGCAGATTGTCCTCTTGATGGTGTCCTTTGCCTTACAGAAACTTTGTAATTTTATGAGGTCCCATTTGTCAATTCTTGCTCTTAGAGCATACGCTATTGGTGTTCTGTTCAGAAACTTTCTCCCTGTACCAATGTCCTCAAGGGTCTTCCCCAGTTTCTTTTCTATTAACTTCAGAGTGTCTGGTTTTATGTGGAGGTCCTTGATCCATTTGGATTTGAGCTTAGTACAAGGAGACAAGGATGGATCAATTCGCATTCTTCTGCATGCTGACCTCCAGTTGAACCAGCACCATTTGTTGAAAAGGCTATCTTTTTTCCATTGGATGTTTTCAGCCTCTTTGTCGAGGATCAAGTGGCCATAGGTGTGTGGGTTCATTTCTGGATCTTCAATCCTGTTCCATTGATCCTCCTGCCTGTCACTGTACCAATACCATGCAGTTTTTAACACTATTGCTCTGTAGTATTGCTTGAGGTCAGGGATACTGATCCCCCCAGACTTTCTTTTGTTGCTGAGAATAGTTTTAGCTATCCTGGGTTTTTTGTTATTCCAGATGAATTTGATAATTGCTCTTTCTAACTCTGTGAAGAATTGAGTTGGGATTTTGATGGGTATTGCATTGAATCTGTAGATTACTTTTGGTAAAATGGCCATTTTAACTATATTGATTCTACCGATCCATGAGTATGGGAGGTTTTCCCATTTTTTGAGGTCTTCTTCCATTTCCTTCTTCAGAGTCTTGAAGTTCTTGTCATACAGATCTTTCACATGTTTGGTAAGAGTCATCCCAAGATACTTTATACTATTTGTGGCTATTGTGAAGGGGGTCATTTCCCTAATTTCTTTCTCAGCCTGCTTATCCTTTGAGTATAGGAAGGCCACTGATTTGCTTGAGTTGATTTTATAACCTGCCACTTTGCTGAAGTTGTTTATCAGCTGTAGGAGTTCTCTAGTGGAGTTCTTTGGGTCACTTAGGTAGACTATCATGTCATCTGCAAATAATGATAGTTTGACTTCTTCCTTTCCAATTTGTATCCCTTTGACCTCCTTATGTTGTCGAATTGCCTGAGCTAGTACCTCAAGTACAATATTGAAAAGATAAGGAGAAAGGGGGCAGAGGCTGCACTTTCTTAAGATCATTTTTTTTTTCATGTGCTAGTGGAGAGAAATAATAGATAGTGTAAATGAGAATTCCTGAAAAGAAGCTGTGTCTGCAAAACCAATTGAAATACTGATCTTACTGGCAATGGGAAGGAAGTCATGTTCCCAGGCCTAGGAAGAGACACCCATCCCACTTCTCCTCTCCAAATGTTTTCTTTTTTTAAAAAAATTACAATTTTATGTTTATTTCATGTAGGTGTGCATATTCCATGTGTATTGCTGGAAATTTTCAGTATTGGCAGTAAGTGCCTTTACTGGACCAGCTCTCTATCAATGTCTAATTACAATAAGCACAAGAGACTCAACCATATTACATTTGCCACCAGAACAATGGTGCACTCTACCCAATACCCTTAAGTCCTAGAGGTAAAATTAGGCTTGTATTTGAAACAGATTTAAAATCTATTTGAAGCCAATTTGAAACAAAACCTTCTTAACTGAAATTTACTAAAAAAATTATGCTTCTAAAACTTGTGATTACATTAATCGTAAACAATTCAATGAAATTTTGGTTTGTAAAAACAATTGATCTCTTTCTAAATCAAAGCCTTCTCTGTTGTACTATAAATATTATAGGCTGCATAATTACATCATCATATTTACAGTTATAGCAGGAAAGACATCCAAATAGCTCAGTTGCATTAGGTACTCAACAGACATCTGAGGAGCCAAATGTTTTCTTAAGAGGTAAAGAATATAGAAATTGCTGTTATCCAAACCAAGGTGCATAAGTTGCAAAAATACATAACCAATTGCTTGTTATGACTTAATTAACTACATGCAGCTGACCTGCTCCTTTGTCCCTTTACCACTCTGAATTCCGGACCTAATGTCTAGGAACCTTGAATTAACCTTGAAGCCAGGTACCCTGGATATGGCCCAGGCTCCAACAGGTGCTCCCTTACTTAACCCCTAATGTCAGAATACAACTGGATAACACTGTAGCTCCCCTCAGCTCCCCCCTCAATTTATGTTCCCATTTGTTTTGTTTTGTTTTGTTTTGTTGAGACAGGGTTTCTCTGTGTAGCCCTGGCTATCCTGAAACTCACTCTGTAGACCAGGTTGGCCTCAAATTCGGAAATCCGCCTGCCTCTGCCTCCCAGTGCTGGGATTAAAGGCATGCACTACCACTGCCCAGCTTATGTTCCCATTCTTGAAAAACATTGTACAGTTTCCCTTTCTGGATGAAGTTTACATCCTGAACCTGCCACCTCTCTGAGCACTCAGAAAATAAAACTTTCATTTTTAAACTTCTATATCTGAACTGAGTTTTCTCAGCTTCCACCCCGAACCCAACATAAGGAGAAGTGGCCAGATGTGCCATTGTTTACTGAATCATGGGCTGTGGGCAATGAGCGGCTAAGTAGGAGTGTGGAAAGAGCATAATCAAAAGAAAAACTGAGGGGAAAGACATCTGAGGAAGAAGTATTTGGATAGCTCTCTCCAAAATGCACACATACACAAAAATGAAGATAATTGTGTATCATGAATTTTTTTCATTGAAATGGGTTTCTCTGTGTAGCCCTGACTGTCATGAAACTTGCTCTGTAGACTAGGCTGGCCTGGAATTCAGAGATCCACCGGCCTCTGCCTCCCAAGTGCTGGGGTTAAAGACATAGGCCATCACACCCCAATAATTGTGTCTCATGTAAATGCTCATCAAAAGGTGACTTCAGCTGAGGAGTTCAATACTCAAGTCGCTAAGATAACCCATTCTGTGACAGCCAGCCTCTTCCCCAGCCATCCCTGTCACTGCCCAACTCCCCAAACCCCAAATAGCAGTCCAAATACCCAGGAATGAGCTCACCATGGACTACAGGAGGATTTCTAGGAGATAAAAGCCAGAAGTCCTCTGGAACTTGTGTAACCAGTTCCCATCTGCCGAAAGGAGTCATTTTCCTTACCTCTGGCAGAAGGGCTCGTGGCTCCATGGACATACGCCTGTAGTTGCATATCGAAGCACATGGCAGACCCCAGGCTCTTTCAGTGTCCCAAGTACCTGTTAGATAGTTCATAGTCCACACTAGCACATTAGCAGCCAAGGCGTTCTCATCTGCCCCAGCTTCCTTCCTCCCAGATACCCATTTGTTCTCTTTGTGATGACAAGGCTTCCCCACCGCCCCTGCTCTTCTCTGCTTTCTCTGTTCACTATTCCCTGCGATTCTTCATTCTCTCACAGGTAACACTGGCCATGTCCAGTTGTTTGTCCATATTCAGTCTACTTTTTCTCTCTGCTTTGGACTCTTCCAGATGCCTCTGGCTGATCTCTCATATCTACAACTAAAACCTTAACACTATCATGGAGTGGTCATATCAGCAATTTTTTACAGTGTCCCTTGACTATATCTGGTGGCAACACCCAGTAGGTGCACAAATGGACCTCTTTCCAAGGGGTCCAGTATCTCCTAACTGAACCAAGCTGCTGATTTGACTTTCCTAAGGTATGGGTCATTTGTTTCTGTTGGCTTCTGCCAACTGCTATATTTGATTCCAAATTTTAGAGTCTGCCTCTTCAGCTGCATCTCTTTCACCTGCTCTAAGCACTCCTCACTTCATCTTTTCTGAAAAGTGTCTCCTTGGAGCTGTCTCCACAGTCTCTGTCTCTGACAGTTCCTGGAGCCTACTACCGATACAGGAGTCATGTCTTTCTCACCGGACTCATGAACAAAATGACCATCATGGGAGAGTTTGAAGTTAGGTATGAGCTCAACAATATGACTTTGCTCTCACCAAGGCCGACCTGGTTACAGTTGCTGCTGAGTGTCAAATCTGCCAGCAGCAAAGACTAACACTTAGCCTTTGATAAGGAACTGTTTCCCTGGGTGACCAGCCAGTGACCTACTTGGTCAGTTGACTTTGGATAACTTTCCTTTATGGGAGGTTTCCTTTATGCTTTTTCCTTAATGGAATAGATACTTATTCTAGTTATGAATTTGCTGTTCCTGCATGTAATGTTTCTTCTAGAACACCATCATCCATGTACTTGTAGAATGCCTTATCTACAGCCATGGTATTCCACACAGCACTGCTGACCCTGGAACTTGCTTCATGGCCAGAGACACGGGACAGTGGGCCTATGCTCATAGAATCCATTCTTCTTATCATGTTCCCCCCCATCCTGAAAGGGCTGACTTGACAGCATGGTGTAACGACCTTTTCAAGACTCAGTTACACTAACAATTAGGACAACCTTTTGAAGACACGATTACAGTGCTAATTAGCTGGCAGTATCCTGGAGTGCCAGGGCAGGGTTCTTTAGGAGGTAGTATATGCCTTGAATCAACATCCAATATATACTGAGGTTTCTCTTATAGCCAGCATTCACAGGCCCAGGAATGAGAGAGAGAGAGAGAGAGAGAGAGAGAGAGAGAGAGAGAGAGAGAGAGAGAGAGGAGAAGAGAGAGATGGGAATGGTTTCATGGTTCCACTCACTCTTACTCCTAGTGACTCATTAGGGAAATTTCTGCTTCCTGTTTCCTCAACCTTACATTCTACTGGCTTATCTACTGGCTTAGGAGTTCTGGTTCCAGAGAAGTGTCCCCGCCTGGAGACAAACATTCCATTGACCTGGAAGCTCAGACTTCCCCCTAGACACTTTAGGCTTCTGATTCCCTTAGGCCAAAAAGCTAAGAAAGGAATAACAGTGTTAGGATGGGTGATTGATACAAACTACCAAGGGGAGTTTGCTTCTTTATAGTGGAGGTAAGGAAGATCCTTTAGGTGCACGAGATCCTTTAGCGTGTCTCTTGGTGTTACCATGTCCTGTGGTTAACTAAATTGAAAACTAGAATAATCCAATCCAGGCAGGATGACAAAGGGCCAAGACGCTCCAGGGGTAAAGATGTGTCACTCTTTCAGGTAAAGACTTGGAACTTGCTAAGGCTTTTCCTGAGGGTGGAAGAAAAACAGAATAAATAGTAGGGGAAAATAGCTATAAATATCAGCTGAGGTCACATGACCAGTTGCAGAAACAAGGATTGTAACAGACACAAATATTTCTATAACATTCC
Organism: Apodemus sylvaticus; assembly: GCF_947179515.1. Classification (NCBI taxonomy): domain Eukaryota; kingdom Metazoa; phylum Chordata; class Mammalia; order Rodentia; family Muridae; genus Apodemus; species Apodemus sylvaticus. The sequence goes on from NC_067476.1 coordinate 113,621,366, forward strand.
ATTAAGAAAATATTTGTGTATATATACACATATATCAAGCAGATATTTGTGTTTTCTTTCCATCTATTATCACGTAATATAATATCAGTTGAGATATACTGGAGGTTATATTGGAAATCTATATTATTATATATATTATTCTATTTAGAAGACTAAGCATTTCTCAAGGTACTTTGTAACCTATTTGAAAATTAATGATGTGTTTGTGGTTATATGTAGGATAGTTATATCAGTGCTACATGGAATTACAAACTGGTTATTATTTCATATGGAAATTAAGCACAGCATAAAAAGGTGTGATTGTATTCTTGTTGTCAAGAGGTAGACTTCTGATAGCTAATCTTTATTGTCAACTTGACTACATCAGGAATCAACTAAAACACAAGCTGCTGGACACTTGTGAGGGATTTTTCTTAATCAGATTATGTGAAGCAGGAAGACCCACTTAAATCTGAACCAATGCAAGGACAAAAAATGGAGCGGAGACCGAAGGAAAGGCCATCCAGAGACTGCCCCACCTTGGGAGCCATCCCATGCACAGACACAAAACCCTGACACTATTGCTGATGCCAAGATGTGCTTGCAGACAGAAGTCTGGTATGGCTGTCCTCTGAGAGGCTCTGCCAGCTCCTAACTAAGACTGATGCAGATACTCACAGCCAACAATTGGACTGAGCCCAGGGACCCAATGGAAGAGTTTGGGGAAGGACTGAAGGAACTGAAGGAACTGAAGGGGATTGCAACTCCACAGGAAGAACAACAGTATCAACTAATTAGACCACCCAGAGCTCCCAGGGACTAAACCACCAACCAAAAAGTATACATGGGCTGGTCTGTGGCTCCGGCCACATATGCAGCAGAGGATGGCTTTATCTGGCATCAGTGGGAGGGGAGACGATTGGTCCTGTGGAGACTTGATGGCCTAGAGAAGGGGGATGCTAGAGGAGTGAGACAAGAATAAGTGGGTGGGTAGGGGAGCACCCTCTTAGAGGCAAAGGGAGAAGGGATGGGGTGTGGGGTTCATGCAGGGGAGACCAGGGAAGGGGACAACATTTGAAATGTAAATAAAAAAATAAAAAGAAGAAACCACAAGTCTCTGCCAGTTGACCAAAGTTCACAGAAGTAACAAGAAGCTACCGGACTATTATGAGAGGTTTTGGGTGAGTTACTCTCTGTGAAGCCACAGCAAGTGAAGATTTGCTACGTAGGGCGAGGTAAACCAATGCCAGAGCCTCTTCCGCCATCTGTGGGCTCATACTTACATACTTTCTAAACATTACACTTCTCACAGGTCTGATTCAGCAAACCATTCTTTCACCTGTCTGCCCCAGCAAAACATCATATGACATAACTGAGTTTCCAAGGAAACCAGAAATTTCCACTTCAACCTGCTTCTCTGTTCATTCTCCCACTTCTGTCTCTTTAGAGAAACCTGACTAATACACCTGGCTTTTGTTAATTTCTGACAGTTCTTTTTATTATGTTTATTAGTTTTTATTTTTTTTAAGGTAGTCTGGCCTCCGACTTGCAGGAATCCTTTTGCTTCAGCCTCTTAAATAATAGGATTACAGGTGTGAGCCACCACGTCCAGCCTTACAATGGCTCCTATTAAAATATATGTGTATATAGTCAAGTTTACTTTAGTAGCAAACAGGAACAGGGCTACAGATATCCAACACTAAAAAACATATGCTTGGGACTGGATGAGATGACTTGGTAGTTTAGAACACTTATTACTCTTCCAGAGGACCTGGATTGGATTCCCAGCTCTAAACCCTCTGTAACTCCAGCTCCAGGGGATCCAATGCCCTTTTCTGGCCTCCACAACTGCATACATGTGGTGTGCAGTTACATAGTAGAAAACACCATACACATAAAATGAAATTTAAGAAATTACATTTGTGAGGATAGATAGTTGAGTGGTTATATCATTGGCTACAACTAGAGAGCCTACATGGACCTGAGCTAGGCCCCCTGCACACGTAACAGTTGGGTAGCTTGGTCTTCATGTGGGACTCCTAACAGTGAGAGCAGGGGCTGTCTCTGACTCCACTGCCTGCCTTCAAGACTCTTTCCCTCTAACTGGGCTGACTCAATAGGAGATGGACCTAGTCTTAGCTCTTAGTCTGTAAGTCCTGATGTGCCAAGGCTGGTTAAAATTCATGGAGGTCTCCCCTTTTCTGAAGAGAAAGGGAGGAAGAATTGGAGTTGGAGTAGACAAAGGACTAGGAAGAGAGGAGGGAGGATAAACTGCAGTTGGTATGTAAAGTTAATTAATTAGCTAATCAATTAATTAATTAAGAGCACGGTTATTTTTTCTGAGGAGTGGAGTTCAATTCCCAGCAACCGGTTTACAACCCTCTGGAATTCCAGTTCCAGGAAATCCAACATCTTCTTCTGGTCTCCACTAGCACCGGGCCTGCAGTTGGTGTACAGACACCCATGCCACCCAAACACTAATAATACAAGATAAAAGAATGTTTAAATTACATTTTTTAGTAAAAAATATGAGTCTGCTTGCTAGTGTTCAACTCTATTACAATTTTATACAATCCTGGGTCCCACGATGAGAGAATAATTCTGCCCATGATCTATATTCATCTTCTACATTAATGAACACAATCAAGATAATCCCCCATAAGCAAACCCAGAGGCCTATCTCAAGATGGTTTTAGATTCTGTCATATTGATAATCAACACAACCATCAGAGCTCCTTACTCATCTTAATAACTCTCTTTTTGTGGTCAAATACATTCAAGACTATGCGTTGGAACTAGAGGCAGTAGGAAAACAGCCTAGACTGGTTTCAAGTTCATGCACAATTAGGCAAAGTATGTCCCCTGAGTGAACTTTTAGGGAAACTTACCTAAAATCATGTCTCTGCGTGATTGGGCAGATAAAAGATTACAGTCAGATGCATCATGAGAAAGGACACGCACAGCAAACAAAGGCTTAGGTAATACAAGCCTGTCAATCAAGACAAAAGCCACCTCCTCGTCTTGGACCTACAAAGGGATGCCCCAGGAAACAACCAGGGCACTAAGGTTCAGAGAGATAGCTCGCTGCTTTCTTGGAGCATATGTGTTCTGTACTTTTCAGTTTGCTTACGAATAAAATCCTTTCCTGTCCTCCGTTTTTGTGTGCACACTTTCAATTCTTTGAATAAGACCCCAAGTCCCTGGAAGCACCCATGCGGACTGCAACTACTAGTAACAAACATACTAAAGTCCTCTTTACTCCATGAGGGAAAGTCTCTACCATCCTGAACTACAGATCAAGTGGCCTAGCGGCACTTGCCTATAATCCTGGCATTTGTGGGTAGAGATAAGATGATCAGAAGGCCAAAGTCATCTTCAACTACATAGTAGTTTCAAACCAACCTGGACTACACAGACAGGGTGTGGAGAAGAAGAAAACAGGAGAAAAGAAGAAGAAAGAAAAGAAAAACAAGAACCTCTAGTAACAGGAAGAAAGGAAAATACTTTTGTGAATGAAATCTTTGCCATCATTTTAAAGCATTTTCTTCACACCTGAAGTGTGCTAGCTCGATATCTTCTGGCATTACCATTACACGTTTGGCATGGATAGTGCAGATGTAGATTTTGTCAGAAAATACCAGATAGGCTTTGCCTGTCCTGAGAAGCACCAACAGCTGCACTGTGGAAACACACTGGTTGAAGTCCTGAGCAAACTCTTGGCCAGCCCCTGCGAGTAGAGCATGCCAAACAGAAGCTGTCCTACTTCACTTTGTGTTGCTGTGATAAACACCATGACCAAATGCAACTTATGGAGGAAAGGCTTTATTTCACCTTATAGCTCGCTCCTCAGTCCACCATGAAGGGAACTCCAGCAGCAGGAGAGGCCAGAACCATGACAGAGGCCATGGAGGAGGGCTGCTTACTGACTTGTTCAGCCCAGAGGTAGCGCTGCCTACAGTGGGCTGGACCCCTGAAATCAACCGATAATCAAGGCACTTCTACCCACTGACTGCCCACTGATAATCTGATGGAGGCATTTGCTTTTCTTTCTTTCTTTTCTTTGTTTTTCTTTTTTCTTTTCTTTTCTTTTCCTGATAGCCCTGGCCATCTGGAACTCTCTCTGTAGGTCATGCTGGCCTTGAACTCACCAAGACTCATCTGCCTCTGCCTCCCAAGTGCTGGGATTAAAGGCCTGTGTCACCACTGCAGGGCTGGGATTTTCTCTGTTGAGATTCTTTCTTCTTAGATGGTTCTGGCTTGAATCACGCTGATAAACACTCACAAGCACAGAATGGCAGGGCACTTTTTAAAAACATTTTTGAGACATGGTCTCATATAGGCCAGGCTAACCTCTCAGACTTGTTAGTGTAGCTCAGAGTAACATTAAAATTCTTATCCTTCTGCCTCTGTCTTCCAAGTGCTGGGATTGCAGGCCATGTGCTAGCATACCCAGTTTATGACACAATGGAAATCAAACCCAGGGCTTCATGCATGTGAGCAAGCAGTCTTCCAACTAACCAACATACCAGACCCTAGGTAACTTGCTTGCTTGCTTTCTTGCTTGCTTGCTTGTGAGACGGGTTTCCTTCTACCCCAGGTTGGCCTTGAATTCACTTTGTAGCTAAGGATGACTGAACTCTTCATTGCCCTGCCTCCAAATTCTCAAGTGGTTGGATTATAGGCAGGTACCACCACATTCGACTAAATTTGTCAGATGTCTAATAACATCCAGTTTCATGGATGCCACAGTGACAGGGCTGTTGGTAGTAAGACTTCTCCCCCCTACAGAGTGAACTCTTGCAAATATGTTTCATTATTTATAATTTGTTTATAAAATTCCTTACAGATATAGCATATGTTAATTTTCATTGTAAAATAGCGGTAATGGTAGCCATATCTAAGTTATTTCGCTTTTGCACCTATTGAACATTTATCAATTAGAATTGCTCAACACTAACATAATGAGGCTGTATACCAAACAAATTCTAGGAAACAAACTTTAAAAGAGTGCTCTTTTGGCTGGGCGCTGGTAGCGCACACCTGTAATCCCAGCACTCTGGGAGGCAGAGGCAGGTGGATTTCGAGTTCGAGGCCAGCCTGGTCTACAGAGTGAATTCCAGGACAGCCAGGGCTATACAGCTATACAGAGAAACCCTGTCTCAAAAAAGTAAATAAATAAATAAAAAATTAAAAAAAACCAAATCCACCCCCCCCAAAGTGCTCTTTCTATTTCTCTCTGTTCCTTTTCTTTCCTTTCTCCCCCTGTTCCTTCCACAACCCCATCGCCTCCCTTTTCTAGGTTGGGTTTGTCTATGTGGCACAGGCTGGCCTCGAACTTGAACTTCCGTCTCATGAGTGATGTGGTAATAGGAATGCTCCATTATGTCTGGCAATGTTGCATTGCCTGAGATCACGCATGTAATCCATCTAATGAGGACTCCTAAAAATAATCTTTTTATAGAGGCATAATTTCCTCCTCACAAAATTAGTTATAAAAACGTGTAGCTCATTTTTATTGATAGATTTTATCTATTGCCCTCTTCCCCAAAATCAGGACTATGCAGTCAAACCCATAACCACCTCCTGGTGCAGGCAAATGATTTTAATGTCTATAGATTAGTCTGTTCTTGAAATCTGTAAAATTGGAATCACCATGATGATTTTAAGGTTTGTTTTTTTTTTTGTTATATGTACTTCAATGCTTTGTTTACTTTTATGGATATGAACAAGTAGTTTTCTATAAGTTAGATATAGCATATTCTTATATGTTAGTTGACAGATAAATTGTTTTCAGTTTGATGTATCAAGTATGTATAATTCTTTTTAAGATTTTTATTATATTTATTCATTTTATTTTATGTGTAGTTTGTCTACATGTATTCCTGGGCACCATGTATGTGGTTGATGCCCATGGAGGTCAGAAGAGGACATCAGATATTCCTGGAACTGAAGTTAGGGATGGTTGTGTACTTCTGTGTTGGTACTAGGAACTGAACCCAAGTCCTCTCAAGAGCATGCAGTGCTCTTAACCACTGAGCCATCTCTCCAGCCCTGTATTTTTAACTGTTATGAACAGTCACTATAACCCTTTATATGTTTTCACTTTTCTTTGGTTACCTGTTCTGTCTGTTCCATCCTACCCCAGGTTTATTTATATTTGCTTTTGTTTTATTTTGTGGTGTTGGAATCCATGGCAGCATGCATGTTAGGTAGGCACTCTACCACGAAGCTTTATCCTCAGTTCTGTACCTGTGGTTTTACTTTCTGTAGCTCAGCTGCCTATAGTCAACTACAGTACAGAAATGTTAAATGGAAAATTACAGAAATAGAACTAAGGATGTAAATAAGTTGGCATCATGCTTGCCTGGCGTGTATGAGGCACTGAGCTCAATTGCTAGCCTTACAAACCATGTGTTGTACTATACATTCATAATTCCAGTGTTCAGGAAGTAGACGCAAGTAGATCAGATGTTCAAGGTCATCCTTAGCTATATATAGCAAGTTTGTGGTCAGTCTCATGTGATATGAAACCATGTCTCAGATCAACAAAAACAAGAAATAAAACAAATTAAAAAGAAAAAATAAAGGAGGAAAGGAGAGAGGGAAAGGGAAGAGAAGGAAAAAAAAAGCCCAGAAATCAATAATTCATGTGGTTTAAATTGCAATGCATTCTGGGTAGCATGATAAAATGTTACTTTATCTCCCTGGAATTGTAATCTCAAGTAAACTCTTTCATAAGTCACTTCTAGTCATGGTGTTTAATCATACACACACACACACACACACACACACATACCAAGTAACTAGTTCAGGAGGTTGATCTTGGTTTGCAGCTTGACACTCCTGGAAAGAAAAAACTTCATTTGAAGAACTGCCTCCATCAGTTTGGGCTGTGGGCATGTCTGGGGGTGGTGGTGGAGCATTTTCTTGGTTGCCATTTGAGCAGGAGGGCAGATCCCACTCTGGGTAGTCCTTGCCCTGGGCACACAGGCCTGACTTGTACAAGGAGGGCAGCTGAATGTCGTCTGGGAAACAAAGCTGCAAGCACCGTTCCTCCATGGTTTCTACTTTAAGATCCTGCCTTGAGTTCCTGTCTTCATGAGTCCCTTGATGGCAGTCTATAAGGTGTAAGATGAAATAGGGACCCAAGAACAGAACCAAGTAACAAGAAAAATAAATTAAGTTTCACCCCCAGGATGCTTATGGTCATGGTATTTTAACATAGTAACAGAATATCAAGCTAGGATACAACTATAAATATGAATCATTGCACACATGCACACATGCTTGCACACATGCAGACTTATACCTGGGAGGGGGGTTATCTCAAGACAGACAACTGTAACAGCATGTTCACTTCAGTCTGCTATGGAATCTGGGATCTCTTTCACTTGCTCCCTCTTCCCAGCTGAGATCACACCTGCCTCTCTTCCCAGCTGAGATCACACCTGCCTCTCTTCCCAGCTGAGGTCACACCTGCCTCTCTTCCCAGCTGAGGTCACACCTGCCTCTCTTCCCAGCTGAGGTCACACCTGCCTCTCTTCCCAGCTGACACACCTGCCTCTCTTCCCAGCTGAGGTCACACCTGCCTCTCTTCCCAGCTGAGGTCATACTTTCTCTCTCTTCCCAGCTGAGGTCATACCTCCCCTTTCTTCCTAAATGTGACCACACTTGTCCCCTCTTCCAAACATATACTGGGGTGTCCTTTCCTGCTTCTTTACCCCCCCCCTTGGTCCTGTCTTTGTCTCTCTTCCCAACATGTGATCTTGAAATCACACACTCAGAAGATGACATGTTGAAGCTTCTCCATCCCGGGCTCTGCTAATAGAGAACCTACGAACAGACCCAAGTCACAGGAAAAATAGTTTGTTTCTGATAATCTGGCAATTAGGTAATGCAGGGTCTCCGCAGTGGATTAGATTACTCTCCTTATTTCTTCACACTTCTTGAAGTATACATTATTTATTTCTTCTCCATTGACGGAGCTTGGCTATAAGAACTAGTTTGGCAATGAACTGTTAGTGGATATGTTGTAAGAAGAAGTTTTAAAAGTGTGTGTGTGGCCAGTGAGATAGCTCAGTGGGTAAAAACACTTGCAGAACTAGCCTGGCAACCTCAGAACCCACAAAAAGATGAAGGAGGGAGCCAGCTCTACTAAGTTGTTTGACCTCCATGTGCACCCCCACGTGCACCCCCACGAACATCATGCATGTAACCTACACTAATAATAATAATTTAAAAATTAAGACAAAAGTAGAAACTAAGTGTGAGTCTTCCCTTGGCTCTTACTGTTCTCTGTCACAGTAGCTGCTGGTCCTAGAATGAGGGGACTTGTGAAATGGAGTTGAATACCTCCTGTGGCCTAGAATTAAGATCAAGAGGTTCCAGTTAAACCAGAAAAATTACAAACCTAAGGATTTGGCCAGATGTGGTGGCACATGCCTTTAATCCCACCATACAGAAGGCAGAGACAGGGGAATCTCTACGAGTTGAAGCCAGCCTGGTCTACGTAGTGAAACCATCCCCTGCTGCCAAACGAACAAAACGAAGAATCACAGCTATGGGTAAAAACTGAAGCTTGTGATAAGACAAAAAATTTAGATGTCCTAACTTAAGTTATAGGTCAGAGAATAGAGGGAGGAAAAAGTGAAAAGATCATTTTAACTTAATGCTCAAGTTAAATCAGAAAGGAAAGACAGAAAGAAAGAAAGAAAATTGTTCCACATATTTTTTTACACTAAAGATTACCCTCAAATATGATGTAGTCCTCCTGCCTCTGCTTCTCAGAATTACAGGCACATAGTACCACATCCAAATAATATATTCTCTTTTCTAGATACAGGTGTGTGTTAGAATTTAGGTGTTCTGGCAACAGATTGATTAATCCACTGATGCACGGACAGTGCATAACAACTAAGGATTGTGACTACTTACAGTAAGTAGGTTGTTTGGGGACATGCCTTTTAATGTGATGTTTTGTTATGGCCCCTTTCCTCCCACTCTTTCTGCTTTCCCACCATCTTGAGATGGGCAGCTTTGCTCTACTGCCTGCTCCCACGATGCTTTGCTCCATTGCATGCAACCCATGGTAATGTTCTCACCAGAGATCCACAAGCAAATGAACATTTTTGTTTTGTTTTGTTTTTACTTCATTGCCTCAGGTATTCTGTCACAGGTAGAGTATTGGCACAGAAGACTCATGGTAGTGTTGCTACAAAAGCAGCACAAAACTACTCTTAAAATATTTATATGTGTGAGACCCAAAGAAGTTAAATAAGAAGGAATGCCAAAGTGAGGATGCTTGAGTCCCACTTAGAAGGGGGAACAAAATAGTCATGGGAGGCAGAGGGAGGGAGCAATCAAGGTTGGAGAAGGGAGGGTGGGGGAATGGGGGAGCAGGATTAGGCTAACCAGTGACCATCCCATTTAGAGACCCATCCCATGGGCAGGCACCAACCCCTCACACTATTAGTGATGTTATGTTGTGCTTGCAGACAGGAGCCTAGCCTAGCAGCCCTCTGAGAGGTTCAACCTAGCAGCTGACTGAGACAGATGCAGATACCCACAGACAAACATTGGATGGAAGTCGGGACCCCTATTGAAGAGTTAGGAGAAGGATTGAGGGCCCTCAAGGATATGGCAACCTCACAGGAAGACCAACAGTGTCAACTAACCTGGACCTGGAGCTCCCAGAGGCTGAGCCACCAGCCAAAGGACATACATGGACTGGTCCAAGGCCCCTGGTACATACGTAGCAGAGAGCTGCCATGTCTAGCCATAGTGAGAGGATGGACCTAATCCTGCAGAGACTTGATGCACCAGGGTGGGAGATATGGTGTGTGTATGTGGGGGGGGACTACCCTCTCAGAGGTGAAGGGGAGGGCAGATGGGGGAGGGGGTTGTGCAGTACTCTCAGTAGAACCCAGGACATCATGTGGGCTAGGCCTCTGCAAAGGGATTGGGGAGCAGCATTTGGTAGATAGATAGATAGATAGATAGATAGATAGATAGATAGATAGATGTGTGTGTGTGTGTGTGTGTGTGTGTGTGTGTGTGTGTGTGTGTGTGAGATCTGAATGGAGGTGCCTATGAGGCTGTAAGTCAAGGTTTGTATCTTCTGGAGGTAGAGTTATAGACAGTTATGAATCTCCTAATGTAGACCTTAGGACCCAAATTCTGATCCTCTACAAGAAGCGGAAGTTAGACTCAAACATTTGGTTTAGGGATATTGAGATGGCTCAGTGGGTAAAGGTACTTACTACCAAGCTTGACAGAGTGAATCCCTAGGGCCCACATGGCAGAGGAGAGAATTGACAGGTTGTTCTCTGACTTCCCCATGTGCACACATATATACACATGTAATAAATACATAAATAGATAGATAGATAAATAAATAAATAAATAAATAAATAACTGTAATAAAAAAAATCAATTTGGTGTGCTTTGACCTCGACTTGTATCTCAGTAGAGGAGCACAGGCCTAGCACACATGATGTCCTGGGCTTTACTCAGAGTACCGCACAAGCCACAAAACCAGTAAGTAAGTAACCGTGTTTCACAGTTATCCATGATTAACAGTCTTTAAAGAAGAAACATTCAGGTTCTTGGGTTTCTGTAGCATCACATTCTCTTATCCAGATGACTGAAAACAGGTAAGTTGTTTGATTGATTGACTGAATGATCACTGTCACCTTCCTGCTCACATTGATAGTTCATGAGACCTGTTGTTTCTTGACTGAGCTGGATCTGATGACTTAGCTTCTCACTGGCTTCTGTTTGTGCTGTAGACTTGAGTCCTTGTACAACCTCTCCTATCCTGTCTCTGTTGGTCGGTCCACTCAGTAACCGCTGACACTCCATTACAAACCAACTTGATCTACCCCAGGGCCCTAAGAACAATGACAGGAATGCATTGAGGGTGGATCATTGCTTGGCCAATCAGTATATTGATTTTCCTGAGTTTACTGGGGCCGACTTACATAGTGACTTCCTTCCACAATCTTAAATTTGGGGTGGAGCAGAGGCATCCTGCCCTTGAAAGATCTGTCAGATTCTCAAACTGCCTCTCCTCCAGGATTGAGTCTAGAACAGAGAAACTTGGACCCATGCGTTCCATGTCCTTTCTAACTACCTCAACCCACTTTCTTTCTCCATAATACTTTTGGACAAAGGCCTGAACATTTAAAAACATGTTGTGGAAGAAACAATGCAAACCGAGCTGGGTGTGGCAATGTGGAGAGCTTGCCTATCATATCCGAGACCTTGAGTTTGGACACAGTGTTTCAAAACAAATAAACTATAAATATATGTGTTCATATAAAAAGAGAGAGGCTAGAGAGATGACTCATTTATCAAGAGCACTGCTGCTCTTGCAGAGGACGGGGCTTGGGTTCTCAGCACCCACGTGGGAGCTCACAATCACCTGTAATTACAGTCCAGAGGCCTCTTCAAGCACCAGCATGCACATGGTATATTTACATACACACATACAAAACATACACAAAATAAAAATAAATACTTCTTTTTTTTAATTTTTTTTTAATTTTTTTTTATTCGATATAATTTATTTACATTTCAAATGATTTCCCCTTTTCTAGCCCCCCCACTCCCCGAAAGTCCCGTAAGCCCCCTTCTCTTCCCCTGTCCTCCCACCCACCCCTTCCCACTTCCCCGTTCTGGTTTTGCTGAATACTGTTTCACTGAGTCTTTCCAGAACCAGGGGCCACTCCTCCTTTCTTCTTGTACCTCATTTGATGTGTGGATTATGTTTTGGGTATTCCAGTTTTCTAGGTTAATATCCACTTATTAGTGAGTGCATACCATGATTCACCTTTTGAGTCTGGGTTACCTCACTGAGTATGATATTCTCTAGCTCCATCCATTTGCCTAAGAATTTCATGAATTCGTTGTTTCTAATGGCTGAATAGTACTCCATTGTGTAGATATACCACATTTTTTGCATCCACTCTTCTGTTGAGGGATACTGGGTTCTTTCCAACATCTGGCAATTATAAATAGGGCTGCTATGAACATAGTAGAACATGTATCCTTATTACATGGTGGGGAGTCTTCTGGGTATATGCCCAGGAGTGGTATAGCAGGATCTTCTGGAAGTGAGGTGCCCAGTTTTCGGAAATACTTCTTAATAATAATAATAATAGAAAAGAACTGCTCTGGTTTGACAGCTCCTCATATGTTATATGGTAGATTAAGGGATTCAGAAAGGATGGCCGAGAGGCACCTTAAGAAGTGCTCAACATCATTAGTCATTAGGGAAATGCAAATCAAAACAGCCCTGAGATTTCACCTCATACCAGTCAGAATGGCTAAGGTTAAAAACTCAGGAGACAACAGGTGTGGTGAAGATATGGAGAAAGAAGAACACTCCTCCACTGCTGGTGGGGTTGTAAGATGGTACAACCACTCTGGAAATCAGATTGGCAGTTCCTCAGAAAACTGGACATGACACTTCCGGAGAACCCTGCTATACTTCTCCTAGGCATATACCCAAAGGATTCTCCGGCATGCAATAAAGACACATGCTCCATTATGTTCATAGCAGCCTTATTTATAATAGCCAGAAGCTGGGAAGAACCCAAATGTCCCTCAATGGAGGATTGGATACAGAAAATGTGGTATATTTACACAATGGAATACTACTCAGCAATTAGAAACAATGAATTCACAAAATTTTTAGGCAAATGGTTGGATCTGGAAAATATCATCCTAAGTGAGGTAACCCAATCACAAAAGAATACACATGGAATGCAATCTCTGATAAGTGGATATTAATTAGCCCAGGAGCTCTGAATACACAAGGCACAATTAGCATAACAAATTACTCCCATGAAGAAGAAAGGAGAGGGTCCTGATCCTGGAAAGGCTTGATCTAGCATTGGAGGGGAGTATCAGGAGAGAGAAAAAGGAGAGAGGTGATTGGAGAATGGGTGGAGAGAAGAAGGTTTATGGGACATATGGGGAGGGGGGAACTGGGAAAGGGGAAATCATTTGGAATATAAACAAAGAATAAAGAAAATAAAAATATATAATTAAAAAGGGATTCAGAAAAATATTTCTCTATATATAATTAGAATTGTTGCTTTAGAATCTATTGGTTTTTCAGCAGAAATTAATTTTGGGTTTGGGCATAGGGTGTAGTAGCTGAGCATTTGTCTGGTATATCTATGGCCCTAGCTTCAATTCTAATAGCTACAAAAAATATGCAAATAAACCCCGTGAATTCGAATGTCCGCGCTGAAGGCAATTTCCCTTTGTATATCTTCTTTGATACATGGAATCTTCCTTTGTAGCATCCCAACAGGATAGATGAATTGCTGTTGACATGGAGGTGTGCTGGTCAGGTCTCTTTTCAAGGAAGGAAGAATGTGATGGATGAGGAAGGGACGTCCAGCTGGCACTTCTCAGGGTCTGCCTCCACTTCATAGGGAAAAGGTCCGACCAAGAGGTAGCCTGACCAAATCAGGTGGAGGGGACTAACTGCTCGGAGTCAATGTAGAATACACTCATGGGCTCTTATCATTCAAAAACTCCTTTCTGAGCTGGAAAAGGAACTATACTATGAATCCCCCAAATCCCTCTCCACAGTTTACCTTCTGCTCCCTTCTTTTCTACAAAACGTGCTGTACCCCTCAAATGTCTCAGTACTCAATTCTGGGAACTCATTGTGTGGCATCCACACTTTGTGGTGAACACCAAGGTCCTCATCTAGACAATGAAGTGTCTGTCATTCAGTCTCAAAGAGAAAGAAAATTCTGTCTGTTACTCTGAGTTGCTGTGAAGAAAAAAAACCTGATAACTTAAGGCAGGAAAAATTAGTGTGCTGAGTTTCAGAGTTGTGATGGACTGGCTTGTAAGGTGGATGGTGTATAGCAGAGCAGTAAGAAGAAGGGGCAGGGCAAGTTGGCATTCCCCAGGACACGCCCCCAGTTGCCTACTTCCTTTAACCAGCTCCAACACCCACAGTTCCACAGCCTCTAACAGTCCATTCGAACTTTGAGTCACTCTCACATTTGTTTCTCATTCCAGTCAAGTTGATAAGATTAATAATGCCATGGTGGCAACATGGATAAACCTTTTGGACGTTATGCCCAATGAAATAAGCCTGTTAAAAAAGTATGAATACAATACATTTGTACAAGTATAAATGCTGTAGTTCAGGTTGGGCATGTGTGTGTGTGTGTGTGTGTGTGTGTGTGTGTGTATGCGCATGCGTGTGTTACGTGACCTTGATAGTGTGGGTCTATGCACGTGTGCCTTTGGCACATTTGGGTACAAGGGTAGGTGAAAGCCCAAGGATATTGGGTATACTTCCCCAATTGCTCTAGATTTATGTTATTTTTTAAAATGAGCTAGTGATGTCTATTTTATTTACTTATTTGTCTGTGTGTCTGTCTGACTGTCACATAGTACAGGTTCCCAAGAAGGCAGAAGAGGCATGGTGGGAACTGAAATCCCATCCTCTGGAAGACTAATGCATGTTCTTAACCACCAAGCCATCTCTCCAGCTTTCTCCCCTTTTAAATTTGTATGAGTATATGTGTGTCACATGTGTATGTGTACAGGTGCCCATAGAGGCCAGGGAGGGTGTAGGACCCTCTGGAGCTGGCGTTTCAGGCAGCTGGGAGCTTCCCCTGACTTTTTACCAGAGTTCTAGGTCTGAACTCAGGTCTTCGTGCTTCTGTAGAAGGCACTTACCAACTGTGATAAAGGTTCTGTTGTTGATGTTGTCATTAGGGTTTTTGCTGTGCCTGGTGGCATCTTCTTGTATTCCCAGCACTCAAGGGACAGGGCAGGTACAGAGGAGGCCAAAGGAGCCAAGGGGTGAGGGGTTGAGGCAGGGGCAGCAGTGGCAGAGGCTGGCAGATCTCTGTTTCAATCTGGTCCAGTCTATAAGCCAGCCAGGAATAATTAAGAACGCTCGTCTATTCATGCTATGGAGGTCTCCAGCCTTGGGAACAAGATGCATTAACAGTTCTTAGCTTTTTCTGTGTGAAGACAGCTATTGTTGGATGAACTAGCTGTTATGTACAATGATCTAATAAATGTCTGTGATATTCCGAGCTTTTGGGCTAACTAGAAATACCCAATATACAACTCACAAACCACATGAAGCTCAAGAAGAAGGAAGACCAAAGTGTGGATACTTTGATCCTTCTTGGAAAGTGGATCAAAATACCCATGGCTCACAGCCAACCAATAGATTAAGCATAGGGTCCCCAATGGAGCATCAAGGACCCAAGGGGCTGTGTTTGCAGCTCCACAGGAAGAAAAATAATATGTACCAACCAGTACCCCCAGAGCTCCCAGGGACTAAACCACCAACCAAAAGGGACACATGGAGGGACCCATGGCTCCAACTACATATGTAGCAGAGGATGGCCATTTCAGATATCACTGAGAGAGAGGAGAGGCCATTGGTCCTGTGAAGCCATGAAGCCCCAGTGTAGGGGAATGCCAGGTCAGGAAAGTAGGGGAGAGGGGTGGCAAGCAGGAGGAGGGGGGATGAGATAGGGGTTTTCAGAGGGGTAAGAGGAAAAGGGATACCATTTGAAATGTAAATAAAGCAAATATCTAATAAAAATAAATAAAATATTATACCATTCAAAAATAAATAAATGTCTGTGATATATATGTGATATTGGTCCTGACCAACTAGAGAATCCTGACTAACCCACCATGTCATTAGCAGCAGTCTTACTCATCTGGCTTTTTCTTCTTAAGAAAACAGGTTTAGACTGGGTGTGGTGGTGCACACCTTTATTCCCCGCACTTTGGAGGCAAAGAATAGTGGATCTCTGCGAGTTCCAGACTAGCCAGGACTATATGATGAGCGAGACCCTGTCTTTAAAAAAATGTTTATTTATATAAAATATGTAGACACACAGAAATCATATAGAAAACAGTAATAACAAAGTAACAGGACCTTTGCTGACCCTTTTGATTGTTTTCCCACCAGAAGCAACAGGCTAATTATATCACATACCAGAGGTGTGAAGGTGGGGCCATTCAGGCTTGTGTAAGAATGCATTGTGACATTTGCACTGTGATACAATCTTCTAGTGACATAGTCCTTAACCGACCCATGGCGGGAAAAAGGCAGAGACAGACAGACAGCTGAGGGGAGCAAGGGTCTCCAAAGTCAGTTTCTCGGAGCCCCAGGGAAGGAGGAGAAGGTCTCTCTAGGCATGAGAGTGAGAGAGACTCCACCCTAATTCTACTGCCTCCCTCTGTTTTGCTTTATTCTGTCCTCAGGCTCCTGCCCTGTCTTGTGGAATATGCTTTGTGTCATGAAACTGTAAGTTATTAAGTGGCTTGATGGGAGAGCTCCAGGGTGAGTTGGACAACTGGGAGACTAGATAGAAGGACCTCAGCCCCAGAGGACAAGTCTGGTAAGACCACACTGCCTGTCACACGGTTGGCAAAGGAACCTGGACACATTTGTCACTTTTAGGGAGAGGAGCTACAATCTAATCAGTTACAGAAGCCATGGTGAGATGTTCTTAGGACCTGGACTTGTTTTTCTATTTTGTTTAGCCCACAGGTCTGTCAATTTTATTTATCTTTTGGAAGAACCAGCTTTTAGATTCATTGGTTGTTTTTTGTTTGTTTGTTTATATTGTTTTCTTTGTATTTTATTAATTTATGCTCGGATTTTTTAAAATTATTATTTCTTGTTGTAAGGGTTCTGACTTGATCCATTTGTATCATTAAGTCATTTATCTATGCTCTAACTTTTATTTTTACTTTTTATTGATACTTTGTAAACCTCACATTACACACTTCAATCCAGCTCATCTTCCAACCCTTCATGTCTACCCTTTACCTTCCCAACCTCCCCCACTAAGGAAAGCAACAAACAAGCAAACAAACAAACAAATAATTAAAACAAAAAGTCTCTCTGTGTATCACAGAGTTTACCGTTTTACCCAAACAGTTTTGCTTGCAAATGTTCACTTCAATGAGTCCTTGGTCTGGTTCGAGGCCTCTGGCTTCTGCTACACTGTCAGCACTGGATCGTCCTCAGAACTCCTCTCTGATATCCTGTTGTTGCCCTGTGTCATGGAGACCCTGCAGCTTGGTTCTGTAGGACCTGTCTCTTCACGAGCTCCAGCAGTGCACAGATGGGGTAGATGTTGGGGTGGGCAGGCTCAAAGCCCTAGATCTCTGCCGGGGTGGTAGCTGAGTTGGTCAGCCTGCCAGCTCTTCTATGCCCACATATGCCAGCTCTCCCACAATCATGCCCTCCAGCTAGCTCACCTTTGAGGTTCGGGGTCAGCTCTCTTGTGCTGATGCCACCGGGACCAGCTCTCCCAAGCTGCCCACGGGAGGGCAGGGCCAGTTCCGAGCATCCCTCAGATGCCCAGCATGGCCTCAGGAGGTAGCCCAGACCAGGGACTTCCGCGTGGCTTTTCGTGGTAACAAATCCCAGCTGCTGCAGAACTACAGACCCAGACATGGCCCTTGGCAACAGTCTGGGCAGGACCTCACCATGGCGTAGGGTGGCAGTGCAGGCTGCTCACGTCAGGCTGTTCCTCACCACCCTTGCAACTCCAGCTCAGCCTCTCTCTGAGGTACACTAACCATTCGCTTCTCTTTCTCTTTTCTCCGCTACATACTTCTTCACTGAAGTGGCGCCCTGGCTTCTGGGTATTTTCCACCGTGGCTGTGTGCCTCTTTCTGACTTTTTTACTTTAGTCATTTAGAGCTACAAATTTCCCTTGTAGGATGGTTTTCAATGTATCCCAGAGGATTTGTTGTATTTTCCTTTTCATTTAGTTGCAGGGAAACTTTTTATTTCTTTCTTGATTTCTTCTTTGATCCAGTCATCATTCAGTAATGAGTTGTTTAATCACAAGTTTGCGTTATGTAACTAGAAATTTTTCTGCTGTCAATTCTAAGTTTTATTGCATTGTGGTCAGATAGTATACATGGAGTTGTCTCTCTCTTCTTCTTCTTTTTTTTTTTTTTTTAATTTGTAAAGATTTATTTTGTTTCCCAGGATGCATTCTATTTTAGAAACCTGTGTGCTATGGAGTGGAATGTGTGTTCTTTGGTGTTTGGGTCGAATAGTCTATAGATATCTGCTATGTCTATTTGATGTATGATGTCATTTCCCCTTTTGTTCTATTATTTTTGAGATTGTAATACAATTACATCATTTCCTCACTCCATGTTCCGCCATACATCCTGCCTTACTCTCTTTCAAATTTATGGGTTCTTTTTCCACTAATTGGTTGCATGTATCTATGTATATTCTTATGTATTCCTACATATAACCAGCTCAGTCTGTATAATGTTACTGCTTTCAGGGCTGATCATGGTTTGGGTGTGCTCTTCCCTGGGGAAAGATTCTCTCTCACTCCCAGCATTCCTCAGTTGCCTATAGTTCTTCATATAGGGTTGAGGGCCTGGTGGCCTTTCCCCCATTCTCTTTCACGTGTCTGTCCTTAAGCTCATGTTTAGGCAGACATATTGGTGAGACTTCATGGGTGCAGGCTATGATATTCCTAGGAGACACAATCTCAGAGAAAACTCCGTTTTATCTTACGATCTTTCTGCCCACTCTCTGCAATGTTCCCTGAGCCTTAGGTATGGACGTTGGTTTTGGGGTATATCTATCCATTGGAACTGGACTCCAGAATTCTGTATTTGGACTGGTTGTGGTTTTCTGTGATGGTCTCTGTTGCAAAATGAAGTTTCCTTGAGGAGGACTTAAAACTACACTTACCTGTGGGCATAAGGGCATGTATTGAGAATATAGTTAGGGATCATGCTATTTTAATAAGGCGGTAGTTGTAGGTTCTCCCTCAAGATTCATGATTCTACTAGCCCTGGGTAGTGGGCTAGGTTTCCCAATGCCAAGCACGATCTCTCTCTTGTTGAGTGGTTCCTAAGAAAGATGTTAGTTACTGCTAAGGTATTCGTGCAGCTACCGAGCGCCTTACTATGCCATGGTGGTGGATGTTGTGGTTCATATGCATGAAATCTAGTTATGATGGTTGCTTTCTTCCTTCCTTTGGAAGACTTCATTGTGTCTTCTGGTAACATGAAAACTAGTCCTTAAGAAGGAGGCTTTCAGGTCAGTTACAGCTGAAGAGACTCTGAGCCCTGTGTCTGAAGTGTAGTGTGTCTTTAGCAGTAAGTGACTTCCACCTCTGGAGTGGGGCTGGTACCCAAGGCCCATAGCAACAGGCTGTATGTTTTGGGGGTCTCTTAGATGACCCTGATCAACAACTCAAAGAGGGCTTCTCTTTGGGGGGTTTTGTTAGCTGGCCTTTCACTCTTGGATGAAAGTCTATCGTCAATCTATCAGAGAAACTTTAAGCTTTGTTTATACAAAGACTTGCTGTATTATTGTTCTTTACAGGTAAATAGTTAACAGTGTGATTCCTTATGACTGTTTCCAGGCATCCTTACTGTTATTTTATCTCCTTTGTTTATCTGTATTTATCCCTCTCTGTGTCCCTGATTAGACTCCTCCTTTTCCTCATTCCCTCCATTAGATCACTGGCACCCTGTATCCCCCTCTCTACTGTACTGCAGTGGTCACTTCTTACTGTCTGGTTTCTGCAGTTGGCAACATTTAATTCTGATATGTGTCTGTTTATCTTATGTCCAGATGTCTATTGGAGGTAGGCGAGTACTGAAATCACCTACTGTTGGTGGCTCGATGTTAATCTGTGTCTTTAAATCTAGTAGTACATTTTTTAAAATGAAATTGGGTGTTTATTGTTTAGGCCCTATCCATTGAGGATAGTAATGTCTTCTTGGTTAACTGTTGATTAGAATGATGTGCTCCACATTACCTCTTCTGCTTAGTTTTAGTTCGAAGACTACTTTGTCAGTTATTAGGACGACAATGAATGCCTTTCTGTTTCTGGTCTATTGGATTGGAGAATTTTTGTCTATCCTTTTACTCTAAGACAGTGTCGATCTTTAAAGCTAAGATATATTTTTATAGGCAATAGACATATGTATTTTGTTTAAAAATTTATTCAGGCCAGGTGGTGGTGATACACACCTTTAATCCCAGCATTTGGGAGGCAGAGGCAGGCTGATTTCTGAGTTCGAGGCCAGCCTGGTCTACAGAGTGAGTTCCAGGACAGCCAGGACTACACAGAGAAACCCTGTCTCAAAAAAAAAAAAAAAGATTAAGAGTTGTATAAATATTTTTTCTATATTCTTTGTTTACATTCCAAATGCTCCCCTCCCAAAAAAAAAAGAAGAAAATAAGCACAGCCTCATAGAGGCAGGGGAGAGGGAAGGGATACGGGGTTTCCGAAGGGGAGACCTGGAAAGAGGAAAGTATTTAAAATGTAAATAAAGAAAATATCCAATAAAAATAAAAGAAAAACAAAGAAAATGAGAGGAGAGAGTTCTCCCTCTAGGGTCTATGAGCATTCTAGTCGTAGTTTATTGGCTAACTTTACAGTTCCAGCATTAATTCCGTCTGACATTAGGGGGCCAAGGTACATTAGACAAACAGTAGCTACTCTCTAGTTACTGCCTCTGTTGTACAACTGTGAATATCCCTGAAGACTTTCATATCTCTCTATTCTGTTTATAATAAAAGTACTATAAAATACAGCAAGTATTTAACTTATTGATGAAAGGGCAGTGGATATCATATACTCATATTTTATATTTTTTTAATTTTAAATACATGTTGCATTTCAAATTCAAAATTCAATAAAAAATAAGTAAATAAATCTTTAAAAAGAAAAAAAAAGAGTTGTATAAATATTTGCCGGGCAGTGGTGGCACATGCCTTTAATCCCCAGCACTTGGGAGGCAGAGACAGGAGGATTTCTGAATTCGAGGCCAGCCTGGTCTACAGAGTGAGTTTTAGGACAGCCAGGCTACACAGAGAAACCCTGTCTCGAAAAACAAAAACAAAAACAAAATAAAACAAAAAAAAACAAAAAATGTATTCAGTCAACTTGTGTTTTTTTGGGTGAGGGGGGTTTCAAAAAGGGTTTCCTTGTGTGTTCCTGGCTGACCTGGAACTTACTCTGTAGACTAGGCTGGCCTCAAACTCACGGAGATACTCCTGCTTCTGCCTCAGCCTGTGTCTTTTTGGGTGAGGGGAGGGATTTCAAGACAGGGTTTCCCTGCATTTCCCTGGCTGTCCAGGTACTTGCTCTGTAGACCAGGCTGGCCTCAGAGATCCACCTCTGTCTCAGCCTGTGCCTTTTAATTGGGAAATTGAGGACATTAATAGTTGTTATTATTGATATGTGTGTGTTAGTTGCAGTCACTGTGTTGATTTTTGTGTTGTTTGTGTTCTCAGTGGGATTCTGTGTTTTAGTAATCATGGCTTCTTATTTCTTTCTGTAGTCTCGTGGCCGTGCTCATCCCTGTCTTTAGCCCAATATATTGTTTCCTGTGTTTTCTTTACGTTTGGATTTTTGGATATAAAATTTTTAGGCAGTTTATAATGTGGAAAGTTTTTCTTTTCCTTTCTTTCTTCCTTCCTTCCTTCCTTCCTTCCTTCCTTTCTTTCTTTCTTTCTTTCTTTCTTTCTTTCTTTCTTTCTTTCTTTCTTTCTTTCTTTCTTTCTTTCTTTTTATTGAATATCATCTTCATTTACAGTGCCAATGGTAAAACCTTTCCCAATTTCCCCCCCCACAAAGACCCCCAACCCCTCCTTCCACCCACTGCCTCCACGCATATGCCCCTCCAACCAACCCACTCCCACCTCTCCCCCTCGATTTCCCTTTATTGGGACCTCTATTGAGCCTTTACTTGACCAAGGACCACTCCTCCCATTGATGCCCAACAAGGCATTCCTCTGCCACATTTTTGTCTGGAACCATGTGTGCCCCTTGGTTGATGGTTTAGTCCCTGGGAGTCCTGGGGCTTCCCATGGGGAAGTTTTTCTTTCTCTTTCACCCATGACAGTTTTATTGAGTATATTAGTTTAGAATAGCCAGCATGGTCCTTAGGATTGGAATTCATTGTTGCGAGCTATTCTGGCTTCCAGAAACCAGGTGTTATTCTGACGAGTTTTCCCTCAAGTGTAACTTGAGTCTTTTTTTTTTTTCAGCTTTAAATACACTTTCTTTGTTATCCTTAGTGTCTTAACTATGATACGGTGTGGAATATTGTTTTCTGGTCTTGTCTATTTGGTGTTCTGCATGCTTCTTGTCTATATATGTATGTCTTTCCTTAGTTTGTGGGAAAGTTTCTTCTATGATTTCGTTGAAGATCTGGTCTATGCAATTGACTTGGTATTCCTCCCTCTCATCATGTCTATAGTTTGAAGGTTTGATCTTTTCATAGTGTCCCTCATTCCCTGTATGTCCTTTTCCTGTGGGTTTATTTTTCACAGTCTTTGCCTATTTTGTTTAGATCTTTATCTTCAAGTCCTGATATTGTATCTTCTGCTCAAACCATTCTACTTGTAAGACTTTTCTTTGAGTTTGTAGTTGGGCTATTGTCGTGCCTCTCCCTATCCAGTCAGCTACAGAACAAAGCTACGGGCATGGCATGGAGACCTGGGAGTTTCAAAAACAAACAAACAAGCAAATAAATAAACCAGCAGCCATTATGCCTCAGCTGACACTTGGCTTTGTCTCGTAGCTCTTTATACATGTCCTAGTTAGGACCCATTACAACTAAGTGTTAATAACAGTCCTACTTCAAAAATTTTTGTAATTTACAAAATATTAATCATATTACTAGAATCCCTTACTATCTACAGGATCAAGCTATTATAAAGCACCATCAAATACTAAATTGGCAAATTTTAAAAAATAAAAAGGGAGATGTATACACTCATCTATATCCCCACATTCTATGCCATGTTTAATTGTGCTAACTTTATTTAATTTTTTTCACTTTATTCTATTTCCCCTTCCCAGGGAGAGCCTTGTGCCCCCCTCTGAGACCTCCTTATAACTTAGGTTCTATGGGTCTGTGGACTGAGCACGATTGTCTTTTACTTTATAATCATGTACTTTCACATTACTTACTTTATAGGTAATACCTAATTTTCAGTGAGTGCATACCAAGTTTGTCTTTTTGAGTTCCCTCACTCAGGATGACCTTTTTCTAGTTTTTTAATTCTAATTTGCCTGCAGATTTCATGATGTCACTTGTTTTTAACAGGTGAATTATTTTCCCTTGTAGAAATGTGCCACACTTTCTTTATCCATTCTTCAGTTGAGAGACATCTAGGTTCTTTACACTTTCTGGCTATCATGAATAAAGCTGCTATGAACATGGTTGAGGAAGTGTCCTTGTGGTATGGTGGGGCATCTTTTGGGATATGTCCAGGAGTGGTATAGGTGGGTCTTGAGGTAGATCAATTATTAATAAATTTTGTGGGTGGACTTGGGGCAGGTGGTGTTGGAAACAGGAAGATCAGGTCAGGGGTGGGGAAAATACAAGAAACAAATGAAATTGTGGGGGTGCATTTCTGGGGCAAGATGGAAGGCTAGTGCAATGGGAGCTATGAGAGTAACCCTAGCAGGTACTCCTAGTCATGGGGGACCGGGAGCCTGAGCAGCCATCTTCTGTAACCAGGCAAGGCCTCAAGTAGAGGGATTGGAGCACTAACTCAGCCATAAAACCTTGGACCTACAGTTTATCCTGCCTGCAGAGTGTTCTGGGACCAGAGCCTAGCAGAATTGTCACCAAAGAGACCAGAGAGACTTTATCCAGCAACAAATGGGAGCAGATGCAGAGTTCTGCACCCAAACATTAGGTGGATCTGGGGGAGTCCTGTGAGGAGGGACAGGATGATTGGGAGAATCAGAGAGGCCAAGGACACAGCAAGAACAAGACCCACAGAATCAACTGACCCAGGACTCATGGGACCTCACAGAGATCAGAGAGCCTATAGGAAACTGACCTACGTCCTCCACATATAAAGTATGTCTGAGTAGCTTGGTGTCCCTAAGGGAGCTCTAGCAGTCAGCAGGAGGCCTTGCCCTGACTCTTTTGCCTGCCTGTGGGACTCTTTTCCTCCTACTAGATTGCCTTGTCCAGCCTTGGTGTAATGGTATGTGCGTGGGCTTATTGTAGCTTGTTATGCAGTGTTTGGTTGTTGTCCCTAGGAGGCTGTTCTATTCTAAGGGAAATAGAGCAGGGATGGATCTGGAGAAAAGGGGAAGTGGGGGCAGGGAGACTGGGGAGAAGGGGAAGGAACTAGGGTGTAACCTACAATAAAAAATTTAAAAAATTAAAAAAACACATTAGCTAACATCAATTTTTTTCTTCACATTTAAGGATAATGATTTTTCTGCTGCACCAAAGCATTCTTCCCTAGGAGACATGGCCTAAAGTTATGTTAAACGAAAAGAACTAAAATCTGATAATGGGAAAGGACCTGATGTTAATGTGGGGTGAGGTTATGTTTATGTCTTTCCAGAATATGAACAAAGTCCCAGATGGCTCCTGATAGCAGCTTGGAGCCTGCTGGACCGTGAAACAGCTGAAGGCAGACGACAAACCAATCCATCTAGAGGAGATCTCCTCAGGGAGAGTAAACTGATAACACAGGAAGACAGAAAGACTCTACCTCAGCAGTTCTCAAACTGTGGGTTGCAACCCCTTTCACAAGATATTTGAAGAAATAGCTTCAAAAATATTTACATTAAAATTCATAACAGCAGCAAAGCACAGTTATGAAATAGCAATGAAAATAATTTTGTGGTTGGAGGTTACCACAACATGAGGAACTGTATTAAAGGGTCGCAGCATTAGATCACGGCTCTAGATCAAGCCGAGACTTAAAAACAGCAAAGCTACAATGCTACTGACCCTAAAGTGATGTCATTATGCTTACAGTCTGTATTGCATGTTAACACTCAGCATGCCAATGCAGAATCCAAATGCCTTCTGTCAGGGTATGCGGTAAAATCACACTGTTATAGGGTATATATAGGATATATAGTGTGGTGTTGTTTCGCCATGTTAAGGATTGTTTCTATCCTTTAGGGCCAGTTGTCTGTAAGGTATATAAAATATTTAGTCAGACAAATGGGGAATATATTGGGTGGATTAATCTAATTGATCAGTCCAAATGCAATGATATGGAAGCACTCTCCAGAAAGTCTGATAGTGGAAGCTATAGTTGTTTGAAGATAAAATGGGAATACCCAAGGAAATGCTTACCAACTCAGTCGGACGGTACCTAGAACAAAGTTATCTTTTGCCAAAGGTTTAGAAAATAGCCTCTGGCTTCATTTGGCACAAGGCAGGCAGCAAAAACAATCTTTTTGTATCAGAGGAGACCTATCTATTCCTGGGCTCTTCAAAAGAAGTTTATATGGATTAAGAGTCACTCATAAACACTATGCAGAAATAACTGGGGGCAATTTAGAATTTGCCTGCACGCAGAGGGCTTCCCAAACCTTGCTGCCAATGGTGTTTTCTTATCACATTGCTAATGCTTTAAGTGTACCTATATCTTTCTTTATTCCTATTCAGTCTCTAATCACACCCTTCCCTCTGGTGAACGCTGCCTTTGGAATGACCTCTACTACCCTTCCTGTAGATTATATAAGTATATGTGAGATAGGCCTTATTACACCTGACTTGCTCAGCAAATCTGTGCAATCAATCAATACAATTAAGAGAACTCTCCTTGAGAATTACGATGATTCTTTGCATCTATTAGATCTTGTAATAAATGTTGTCTTTTTTTATTACCTACCCCAGGAATAGTTACTGGAACACAAAAAGCAGTCTCAAAAATCGTCTCTGTGTTAGTAAAAACATTACCATTACAGTAAGGATATTATCAGGAACCAACCAAAGGAAGAGTGAATTGAGGACCTCAGTTTTGTAATATAGAGCTACTATAGATTGTTTGTTGCTCAAGCATAATCTTTGTTGTCAACAATTTCCTGGCATGTGTTGCTTTAATGAGTCAGGTTTTGCCCATAATATTGATGATCAAATCAATGATTTTCATAAAGAGATAGTCAAAGTCTCTCAAATGACCTTTGAATGACCAACATAGTTAAGATGGATGTCCCCTTTCTCTCGTCCTCTGTTAGCCAGTCTTATAATTCTTTTATGCTTTGTTTATAATAGGTAGACTAGCCAGGGAGACAACCAATTCAAACATGGTCTCTATTACAGCTGTTATTTTTTTCTTTCAAAAAAAATAGAAATGAGGATATGCAGAAGGCACAGCTCACAGAAAACATTAGAAAATCCAGACTTGCTAAACACCGAGGCTTTCTTCTTCAAGTCAAGAAGATGGCTGTTCACCCAGAAGGCTGGAGTCTAAAGCTTTACTGTGACTGTCACACAGACACCTTTCCCCAAAGTTTTGCTGTGTTTAAAATAAACAAACCGCTTGATCAGACTCTAGAGAGTTTTTGACTCAGCACTGGCTAAAGTGGTGCTGACCTGATTCATCCTTCACCTCATGCAGATAGTTTCCATGACAACCATGATGGTTGTAGGGACCCCCAACTGGTTATTAGGTATTTCAATCCCATTGTCATTTCAGATTGAGTCCTCTTCGTGGTTTCTATCTCCTGACTGAGTCCTGAATTGTCTTCGTCCCAGCCGGGCCTCACTCAGTCTTTATCCTCCATAAGCTCTTCCTTCATAATCTCATCGAGCTGTTCATTTCCGTCTTCTTAAAACTCCTTGAATTCTTTGAGGAGGTTTATGATTGGTTTTATTGTTCTTGTTGGTCTGGTTTTTTGTTGTAGTGGTGGTTTGGTTTTGGCGTTTATTTATTTATTTATTTTTTTATTTTGGTTTTTTTCGAGACAGGGTTTCTCTGTGTAGCCCTGGCTGTCCTGGAACTCACTCTGTAGACCAGGCTGACCTCGAACTCAGAAATCCACCTGCCTCTGCCTCTCAAGCTGGTTTTGACTTTTTTGAGACAGGATATAGCCCTGGATGTCCTAGACTCACTTTGTAGACCAGGCTGATCTCTAACTCACAGAGACCCGCCTCATTAAAAGATGTGTGTCACCACACAGCAGCTTAATGATTGTTCTTTTAAATTTTATGTACTGAGGTTTATATCCATATTCTCACTGGTGAACATTTCTACAGTACTGCTGGGTTTTGGAGAGCAGATACAGACTTGATCCTTCATCCTGATTGTATTTTTGCAATGAGATCAGGGCACACAGACCCCTGTTGTTAGTTCTGTGTCTGGCTAGACCCTGGGTAAGTTATGGAGGATCTGGCTGGTTGGGTGAAGTAGTTGGATGTTTAAAGTTAACAGACAAGCATTATATTCAAGAAATGGTCAAAACCACAAGGAAAAAACATAACAACCAGAAAGGCAAGACAGGCCTAGTGACATAATAAGTATTTTAAACTTGGCTTTGGTGTGCACACCTGTGATGCTGACTCTCAAGAGACTGAGGCAGGAAGGAGATGCATGAATTTGAAGCCAGGTGGGGCTATACAGTGAGTTACAGCTAAATACATACATACATACATACATACATACATACATACATAATAAATACATAAATATTTTTTCTGACACAGGAGTACAAAGAAAATTACTCTTAACTGGAAAAAAATGGCAAAATTATGATTGCCTGATTCCAGAGTTCTTGAACTCTGAATAAAAGCAAAACTTTGTACACTGGAATTTACCCAGATTAGACACTCCCGAGGAATGAAATTCCTTTGTCACAGACTATTTAATTAATGCACAATGACTGAAGTGGCAGTTTTATGACTCTATAAAGTTACAGTTTAAATTTAGAAATTAAAGGTCTGATGATTTTATAGTCTTATGGTGTAGTTAGAGGGCAGGATTTTATTGTACCATAGAAATTTCACAGGCCTTGAGTCATACCTAGGGAATGTCCTTGAAATTCCTATCATTAACTCCACTCTATATTCGTGTGTGCATGCCTGAGCTCAGCTTTTCTTAGCTCAAACCAACCAGCTTCTTTTGGCCCCGATTGCTCCCTCCTCTAAGAGTTAACATTGAGTTTTGATAAATATTCATGTCTGATTCATAATATGATAATTTTGAGTTTTTAATGTTAGTAATTTAATTTAAAACAAGTTTTATTTTATGTGCTTGGATGTTTTGCCTTCATCCATGGATGTGTCTCTGTACCACTTGCATGCCCAGTGACCATGGAGGCCAGAAGAGGGTGTCCAAGCCCTTGGAACCGAAGTTACAAACATTTGTGAGCTACAATGTGGGTGCTGGGAATAGGATCTCTGAAAAGCATTCAGTGCTCTTAACCAATGAGCTGTCTCTCCACTCCCCATACAGATTGATTTCAGTTTTCTGAGTTTTACCAAAGAGATGAAGATGAGTGGGTAAATAGGAAGCCATGGGGTGGGTACTATTGGGGTACTCGAGAAAGGCTCAGAAATACCATGTAGTTGTGGTATCAAAGATGCAAGTTGACAAGGCAGCCGCAAGACATAGTGGAACTGTTTGTTCCTCCTCTACCTGGGCAGAAAACTAGAGACTGCTCTCTGGGAGGGTTTGCTCCGGGGCTCCAGGCTCAGGGAGCCCAGGAACAGCTGGGGGCAGGGCTGCTGAGTAGATATGGGGGAACCAAGTCAGTCTACAGTTTGAACAGAAACCCTCTATTAAATCTCAGCTCGGAGCTGGGAAAAGACACCTTATCTAGAATCCACCCTTCTATTTATAACCCCTCAAGCTAGGCAAAAGCTATGAGGAAACTTATCTAGAAAAAATTGACCAAAATAAATTCTGAAACCAACATTTATGGGTTGGGAGATGGCTCACTGGTAAAGGCATTTTCCTTTACCAGTGAGTTCCAGGACAGGTGGGGCTAATGAAGAGAGACCCTGTATAAAAACAAAACAAAGCAAACATTTGTTTTGGCATTAAAAAAGCTTCAACTCAAACTATAATTTTTAGAACTCAGAATCTTAACAGGAATAAATCACCTTAATTTATAAACTCCTAATCTTAAGAGGATTTTTTTTTTTAGTTTATCTATTTTTTTTTTAACTGAAAAGTAGGGGAAAAAAAGCAATCCTCGTCGTTATAACCTTAGGAATGTATATATCTTAATCACCAGACATATCATCCTTAAGTCCCAACCTCCACTAACTTAGTACCACTTACCCAGACCAATTGCAATTTGCTTTAAGCGTTCATAATTTTTCTTTCTTTTTTTTTTTTTTTAAGCTTAAGGAATTCACTGAAGTACAAATTGGGGATGGAAATGTCCCTTTGTTCCTTTGGACTCATGGTAGTAATTATAATGCTCCCTACAGGGCTAGCCCCAAGGGCTCCCACGACTGGACTCTGACAACATTTTACTATTCTGCTTGGTCTAGCATAGCTGGTTTGACTGAAATCCATGGTTGACCACCTTACTCACAGGTCCTACAGGTTCTCTCATTCTTCTCCACCTAGGTCTAATAATTAAGCCCTGCTCAGCCAACTGATGTAATCCAATACTTGACTCTTCATAAAAACCAACGATTTAATAGTAAAAACCAAAAGGCCTTTGAAGCTGGTTGTCTTTCTCCATATTTCCTCCTTTAACTTGCCTTCTTTTCTTTTTTCTTTTTTTATATTCTTTGCTTACATTCCAAATGATTTTCTCTTTTCTGGTTCCCCCTTCCCCATAAGTCCCATAAGTTCTCTTCCCTCCACCCATTCCCCAATCAACCCCCTCCCGCTTCTCTGTCCTGGTAATCCCCTACATTGCTGCATCAAACCTTTCCAGGACCAGAGCCCTCTCCTTCCTTCTTCTTGGGAATGATTTGATATGTAAATTGTGTCTTGGGTATTCAGAGCTTCTGGGCTAATATCCACTTATCAGTGACTGCATTCCATGTGCTTAACTTGCCTTCTTATTCTCCTGATCATTTAATCCCCCATTCTAGTTTTCTCATTATCCCTTTAAAACACTATATTCTATTTCCCCTTCCTTGGAAAAAAGATCCTTTCCTGCTCCCTGTTTCCTGGATATTCTAAATGAAACACACATACCTAAAGTTTAAAAGCTAGCATTGGCATATGAGAGAAAATACGAAATGTCTGTCTGTCTTACCTCCCTCAGGATGATCGTTTCTAGCTCCATTCATAATTTCATTCTTCCATTGTGTAAATGTACCATATTTTCATGACCCATACATCCAGACTGTTTCCAATTTCCAGCTATTATGAATAGAGCATTAATGAACATGACTGAGCAAGTGCCTCTGTAGAAAGAACTAGAGTCTTTTGGGTATAAGTCCAAGAGTGGTACACTTGGATCCTGAGGTAGATCTACTTCCAGAGGAACTGCCACACTAATTTTCATAATAGCCATATGTGTGTGCACTTCCACCAGTGTCCCCACTTCCCTTCATCCTCCCCAGCATCTGCTGTCACTTGTGTTCTTGGTCTTGGCCATTGGGACTACTGGGGTAAGATGAAATCTCAAACTAGTTTCAATTTGCATCTCCTGGATGGGTAAAGATGTTGACCATTTCTTTAAGTGCTTCTCAGTCCAGGCTGGCCTCGAACTCGTGATCCTCCTGCCTCTGCCTCCTTCAGCAAATCCAGTCAAACTATCACTATTTGTAGATGATATGATAGTATACTTAAGTGACCCAAAAAACTCTACTAGAGAACTCCTACAGCTGATAAACAACTTCAGCAAAGTGGCTGGCTACAAAATCAACTCAAGCAAATCAGTAGCCTTTATATACTCAAAGGATAAGCAGACTGAGAAAGAAATTAGGGAAATGACACCCTTCACAATAGCCACAAAGAGCATAAAGTATCTTGGGGTGACTCTAACCAAACAAGTGAAAGACCTATATGACAAGAACTTCAGATCTCTGAAGAAGGAAATCGAAGAAGATCTCTCAGAAAATGGAAAAATCTTCCATGCTCATGGATTGGCAGGATTAATATAGTTAAAATGGCCATATTGCCAAAGGCAATCTACAGATTCAATGCAATCCCCATCAAAATCCCAACCCAGTTCTTCATAAAGCTAGAAAGAGCAATGCTCAAATTCATCTGGAATAGCAAAAAACCCAGGATAGCTAAAACTATTCTGAACAGTAAAAGAACTTCAGGGGGGATTCAGTATCCCAGACCTCAAACTTTACTACAGAGCAATAGTGATAAAAACTGCATGGTATTGGTACAATGTCAGACAAGCTGATCAATGGAATAGGATTGAAGACCCAGAAATTAACCCACACACCTATGGTCACTTGATCTTCGACAAAGGAACTGAAAGCATCCAGTGGAAAAAAGATAGTCTTTTCAACAAATGGTGCTGGTTCAGTTAGAGATCAGCATGCAGAAGAATGTGAATCGATCCATTCTTATCTCCTTGTACTAAGCTCAACTCCAAATAGATCAAGGACCTCCACATAAAACCTGACACACTGAAACTAATTGAAAAGAAACTGGGGAAGACCCTTGAGGACATGGGCACAGGGGGAAAGTTCCTGAATAGAACACCAATAGCTTATGCTCTAAGATCAAGAATTGACAAATGGGACCTCATAAAACTACAAAGTTTCTGTAAGGCAAAGGACACTGTCAAAAGGACAAAACGTCAACCAACAGATTGGGAAAGGATCTTCACCAACCCTAAATCTGACAGAGGGCTAATATCTAATATATACAGAGAACTCAAGAAGGTAGAACCCAGAGAACCAAATAACCCCATTAAAAAGTGGGGTACCGAACTGAACAAAGAATTTTCACATGAAGAACTTTGGAGGGCTGAGAAACACCTTAAGAAATGCTCGACATCATTAATCATTAGGGAAATGCAAAGCAAAACAACCCTGAAATTTCACTTCACACCAGTGAGAATGGCTAAGGTCAAAAACTCAGGAGACAGCAGGTGCTGGCGAGGATGTGGAGAAAGAGGAACACTCCTCCACTGCTGGTGGGATTGTAAGATGGTGCAACCACTTTGAAAATCAGTCTGGCGGCTCCTCAGAAAACTGGGCATGGCACTTCTGGAGGACCCTGCTATACCACTCCTGGGCATATACGCAAAGGATTCCCCAGCATGTAATAAGGACACATGCTCCACTATGTTCATAGCAGCCCTATTTGTAGTAGCCAGAAGCTGGAAACAACCCAGGTGTCCCTCAACAGAGGAATGGATACAAAAAATGTGGTATATTTACACAATGGAGTACTATTCAGCCATTAGAAACAATGAATTAATGAAATTCGTAGACAAATGGATGGAGCTGGAGAACATCATACTAAGTGAGATAACCCAGTCTCAAAAGATCAGTCATGGTATTCACTCACTGATAAGTGGATAATAACCTAGAAACTTGGGATACCCAAGAAATAATCCACAAAGAACAGAGGAGTGGCCCCTGGTTCTGGAAAGACTCAATGCAACAGTATAGGGGAATACCAGAACAGGGAAGTGGGAAGGAGTTGATGGAGGAACAGGGGGAGGGAAGAGGGCTTATGGGACTTGCAGGGAGTGGGGACCCAGAAAATGGGAAATCATTTGAAATATAAATAAAGAATACATCGAATAATAAAAAAAAAGTGCTTCTCAGCTATTTTTTGTCTTTTGAGAACTCTCTGTTTAGTTGTATATCTCATTGTTAATTGAGGTATTTGTTTTCTTGATGTTCAGTTTTTTGAGTTCTTTGTATAATAATCTAGGTACTGACCCTCTATTAGATAAGTAGGTGATAAAGATTTCCACATTCTATAGACTACTGCTTTGCTCAAATTATGATGTCCTTTGTTGCACAGAAGCTTTTGAGATCCCATCTATTAATTGTGGGTTTTAATATCTGCTATCAGAGTCCTGTTCAGAAAGTCCTTTCCTGTGGATTATTTTTCTTTCTCTTCTATCAGAATCAAGTTATCTGGTCTTATGTTGGGGTTCTTGATCTATTTGGAGTTGGTTTTATGCAGGTGTAATTGAACCAATTTAAACTTATCCCAACTAGCTTATAAATAAATGAGACTCAGACTATGGTTAATTTATTTGGCTTTGACAGTTACTTGGGGGTAACACCTAATCTACTTTTCTAACTGCTACTTCTTCCCCCAGCAGTGTACCCCATATGTTTGCTGCTTCTTCTGGCCCATGTGTCATGATTCATCTCCGCTCATGGTAGCTTCCCCCTCAAGCTGCCATGCCTCTCCTTTCTCCTTCCTCTCTAATCTCCAACCAGGTAACTCAAACCCCTCCTACCTCTAATCCCTCCAGTAATTGACTCAAGCCATTTTTATTTAACCAAGAGTTTTAAATTAGGGAACAAGGTTTGCACAACAAAAGCTGGTGTCCAGGAGAATTCATTCACAGGCAACTATACTTTTGGGTATAGAATTTAGCATTACAATACATAGCAACAGATCAAACCTCAACATGCAGGGTGATACAAACAGATTTACTTTTATTCTTCTACATGCATCTATCTAGTCTGACCAGCACCATTTGTTGAAAGTGCTGTCTTTTCTCCAGTGTATGCTTGTTTTCTACTTCATAAAAAAAAAAATCAGCTGTTTATAGGTGTATGGAGTTATGGCCATGTCTTCAGTTCCATTCCATTGATCAACATGGCTGTTCTTGTGCCAATAGTATGTCATTTTAATTATGATAGCACTGTAATACAACTAAAAATCTGGGTGGTTCTTTTATTATTCAGGATGTTTTAGCTATCTGTGTCTGTTCCCTTATAAAGTTAAAGATTGTTTTTTGGTTTGAAAAGCATGTTCTTTTATTGAAAAAGGAAGTAAAAACATTTTATGATAAAAGTGAAGATTTACATGGAATATATTTCTGATAGAATAGAAGATATATATATAATCCCTGTAATCCCAGCACTCTGGGAGGCAGATGCAGGCGGATCTCTGAGTTTGAGGCTAGCCTGGTCTACAGAGTGAGTTCCAGGACAGCCAGGGCTATACAGAGAAACCCTGTCTCAAAAAAACCAAATCCAAAAAAAAAAAAAAAGAAAAGAAAAAAAAAAAGAAAAAAAGAAAGAAAAATGTTAAAATTGACAATTTTCATGGAAAATTAAAGAGTAAAGTGGTAGACATAAAAAAACATTGCTAAATTAATTGTAAAATGAAGTAGAAACATTTTATGATAGAGTTGAAGATTTATGTGGAAAATATTTCTGATAAAATTGTAGGAAAATGTAGAAAAACATGTTAAAATTGAAGATTATCATGAAAAATTTTATATAGATATAATAATGGTAGGCATAAAAGTATTCCTAAGTTGATTGAAAGTGGCATTATAAACATTTTCTGATAAAGTTGAAGATTTACATGGAAAATATTTCTGATAAAATTGAAGAAATATATAGAAAAAACATGTTAAAATTGACTATTTCATGGAAAATCATACAGATAAACTGGTAGATATAAAAAACCTTTCTAAATTAATTGAAGGTGGAATTAAAAGCATTTTGTGATTAAATTAGAGATTTACATGGAAATATTTCTGATAAAATAGAAGAAATATATAGAAAAACATGTTAAAATTGAAGATTATCATGAAAAATAATGCAGATAAAATGGTAGACATAAAAATGTACTAAATTAATTGAAAGAGGAATTACAAACATTTTCTGATAAAATTGAAGATTTACATGAAAAATATTTCTGTTAGTCTATGTCTTTTTATTGGGGAATTGAGTTCATTGATGTTATGAGATATTAAGGAATAGTGATTGTTGCTTCCTGTTATTTTTTATGTTATTTTTATGTTTGTGTGGGTCTCTTCTTTTGCATTTGTTGGAAGATTACTTTCTTGCTTTGTCTAGGGTGTAGTTTCCCTCCTTGTGTTGGCATTTTACATCTATTATTATTTGTAGGGTTGGATTTGTGGACAGACATTGTGTAAATTTGGTTTTTATCATGGAATATCTTGGTTTCTCCATCTATGGTGATTGAGAGTTTTGCTGGGTATAGTAGCCTGGGCTGGCATTTGTGTTCTCTTAGGGTCTGTATGAGATCTGCCCAGGATCTTCTAGCTTTCATGGACTCTGGTGAGAAGTCTGGTGTAATTCTGATAGGTCTGCCTTTATAAGTTACTTCCCCTTTTCCCCTTACTACTTTTAATATTCTTTCTTTGTTTAGTGCATTTGGTGTTTTCATTATTATGTGCTGGGAGGACTTTCTGGTCTGGTCTAGTCTGTTTGGAGTTCTGTAGGTTTCTTATATGTTCATGGGCATCTCTTTCTTTACGTTAGGGAAGTTTTCTATAATTTTATTGAAGATATTTACTGACCCTTTAAGTTGGAAATCTTCACTCTCATCTATACCTATAATCCTTAGGTTTGGTCTTCTCATTGTATCCTGGATTTCCTGGATGTTTTGGGTTACAAGCTTTTTGCATTTTGCATTTGCTTTGACTGTTGAGTCAATGTTTTCTATGGTTTCTTCAGTACCGGAGGTTCTTTCTTCTATCGTATTCCGTTGTTGATACTTGCATCTATGACTCCTGATTTCTATCCTAGGTTTTCTATCTCCAGAGTTGTCTCCTTTTGTGATTTCTTCATTGTTTCTACTTCCATTTTTAGATACTAGATGGTTTTGTTCAGTTCCTTCACCTTATTGTTTATGTTTTCCTGTAATTCTTTAAGGGATTTTTGTGTTCCCTTTTTAAGGGCTTTTACCTGTTGACCCATGTTCTTCTGTATTTCTTTAAAGGAATTATTATGTCCTTCTTGAAGCCTCTATCAGCATCATGAGATAAGATTTTAAACCCAACTCTTGTTTTTCTGGTGTGTTGGGGTATCCGGGACTTGCTGTGGTGGGAGAACTGGGTTCTGATGTTGCCTAGTAGCCTTGATTTCTCTTGGTAGGCTTTTTTGCACTTGCCATTGGCCATCTGGTTATCTATGGTGTTAGTTGGCCTTGCTGTCTCTGGTTGGAGCTTGTCCCTTCTGTGGGCCTGTAAGCCAGTGTCCATATTCCTGGGAGACCAACTCTCTCTGGCAGGGTCTGTACACAGAAGGCTGTGGAGATGCCCAGCTCCCAGGTGCAAATAGTGGCGGGAAGACTTCTCTCCCAGCTGCTCCACTGATCTGTATGCCCTGTGAGCTCTTAGTTGTTTCCCTCTAGAGAGAAGGTAGAGATCTCACCTCTGTGCTCAGAAGTGAAAGTGCTGCTGGGAGATCACTCTCCTGGTGGGCAGTGCACAGAAGGCTGTGGAGTCCCCTGGTTCCCTGGTGCAAATGACAGCAGGAAGGCTTTTTTTTTTAATTTAAATTTAAATTCTGTGTTGACATTTTAATGGGGATTGCACTGAATCTGTAGAATGCTTTGGGTAGGATGGTTATTTTTGCAATATTAATTTACTACTGATCTGTGAGCACGGGAGATCTTCCCATCTTCTGGTGTCTTCAATTTCTCTCTTCAATGCCTTAAAGTTTTTCTTATACAAGTCTCTGAATTGCCTGGTTAGCATTACTGCAAGGTATTTTTGAGGCGATTATGAAAGTTTCCATTTCCCTCATTTCATTCTCTGTAGTTCGTCATTTATAGAGAGAAAGACTACTGATTTGTGTGTGTTAATTTTGTGTCTGCCCCTGAGAAAGTAAAACCAAGAGTTGCTAAGTTTCCACAAGGGGTCTAGGGACATAGCTTTTACTGTATCTGGGATTTCTGGTGGGATTCCTAGAAATCAGTGGGTTTATAGCTGGGAAAAGGGAAAGGCCTTAAATAAAATTGGATTGTTTGTTGGCTTTTTGACATGGGGGTCTTGCTATACAGCCCTGGCTGGATCAGAACAAACTTTGTAGATTAAGCAGCCTTGAACTCACAGAGAAGATTGGCCTGTTTCTGCCACTGGAGCACAGAGATTAAAGGTGTGTGCAACTGATGTAGAAAAACTCAAAGTAATAGAAGTGATGGTATAAACAATTTGTAAATAGATTTTCTTCAAAGACACTGAATCACACAAAGTAGAATTTAGCTAAAGGAGAACTGCCTCCAAAAGTCTCAAAAAAAAAAAAAAAAAGATACTACCAGAGATGAGTGATGTCAGGATGTAAAATGCTTATCTGCAGCCATTAAGTCTATCCCCAAGGAACTTGCCTTTTAACAGGCAGCTCAAGGGGCAGTGCATGGTTCCTGGCCTGACATAAAGCCCCCTGTTCTCTTCTTTATAATAGTGCTGGCTGTCCTAGAACTAACTACATAGGCAAGGCTGGCTCCTCTTTCACAGAGATCTGCCTGTCTCTGCCTTGAGTCCCCAGTTCTTTTCTTGGAAAAAGCATAATTCTGCCACATGGGCAAGATGACGCTGGATAACAAATGTTGGGAAGAAACAAGAACAAAAATCATTGATATACTTAAGAAGTGATTCTGGCAATATCTTTGCAGTATAAATCTCCCATCTGTTCAAGTAGCTGGACTGGTTCTGTCTCTGTTTAAATTGTTTTCAAAGTGTGACCTGAGGCTAAAACTGAAAGAGATTTAAGGCCGACGGCATATATAAAATGTGTAAACCTCAGATGTCTGTAAGTTAGGAAATCTTCTATCCAAGATTGACTCCTCTTTGAGTATTAGACAGACGAAGGCTATTGAAAATCTTTTTCTTTATTAATCTAAGAATACAGAGCAATTCCTCACTAGAAAGGCATATTATTTTTATAACACCAACATGGCTAGCACAGATGTTCTTAATTGTGTTAGAATTCTTTATGAGTTGGCAAAAGGCTTTGACCAGACTTGAGAGTGAGGGTCCCTTTCTCCTCGTATGCCTTCATACTTCTGACTTCCTGTCTTGCTTTCCAGGTGTCTGTATAAGGTGTGATTTCACCTATTGTGGCTTATACCCAGAAGAGGGATTTCTATTTTAATTTCCTTTTTAGAATCACAGTTAAGACCAGAGAGTTAGCTCAGTGGTTAAGAGCACTTTACTGCTCCTGCACAGGACCTGGGGTTCAATTCCCAGCAACCACATGGCAGTTCATAACTATCTGTAACCCTAGTCCCAGGGGATCTGATCTCCAAGGGCATTGGGCATGTATATGGTGCACATACATACATGTAGGCAAAACATGCATCCACATAAAATAATAAAATAAATCTTAAAATACTTAGAGTTACATGTATTCTTTATTTGGTATGCGTTTGTATGTGAGCATGGCCTTGTTCATGGCATAGCATGTGTGGAGATCAGAGGATAACTTACCAGTCAGTTCTTTCCTCTCACATGTAGTCCTTAGGATTGAACTCGAGTCAAAAGGCTTGGAAGCCAGTGCCTTAACCCACTAAGTCATCTCATAGGCCCATTAAGTCACTATTCTGAATGTTGTCAAGAAAAGACAAATTTATTCATCTGTGTAATTGTATCTCAGAGCAACTGAATAACTGATGCAGATGTGTTATTCTTTGTAGAACAACCCCAACTTAATCCTCCAAATTATAAGTTCTACAAGTGAAATAATCCTTTTAGAACAGCATCTTTTATGAAGACAGACATGGTCCTTGTTTGAACTCTTCTCATTTGGTTTTTTATTTGTTTTGGTTTGGCTTGGTTTTTCAAGCATTAGAGATGTGCCTAGTATCATGGAGGACTGAACTTAAATGTTTTTTGAGGTGCTGGAAAACAAAGCTAGGGCTTCTTACATGCTAGACAAGCTCTTTATCACTGGGCTGCACCCTTCTGTCATCTGAATTTAAAACCTCATATGTTTCTTCTTCTTCTTCTTTTGGGGGGGCGGTGGTTTTTTCGAGACAGGGTTTCTCTGTGTAGCCCTGGCTGTCCTGGAACTCACTCTGTAGACCAGGCTGGCCTCGAACTCAGAAATCCGCCTGCCTCTGCCTCCCAGAGTGCTGGGATTACAGGCGTGCGCCACCACAGCCCGGCTACCTCATTTGTTTCTTAATTTAGATTTAAGTAACCAAACAGAACCTTGGCAGATCTCCATTGTATTGGATAATGTAAGAGACTGACAGGAAACTTTATAATGGCTGAATCAGAGTGACTATCCATGAACATATGAAAAGAGCTTGCAAAGAAATACTGCCTCACTTAATGTTTATTTAGTTTTATAATCATAAAGCAATAGGTTTCATCATGGCATTTATATGCATAATTTTAGTTGATCTTTCTTTTCTCTCCCCTCCCCATATCCTTCTGGCTTCTTGCTCATTCCCTCCTCCCCTCAGGGGTTTCTACTTTCAAGTCATGAGTATTCTTTTGTCAATTCCCACCCCAAGGGTTTTTATTCTTTCCCCTTCCTTAAGACTTCCTTTGCCTCCTTAATGGTCTTCCTTTTAGTTTCATGACCTATAACTCCCATGTGTACACATGCATAAAAATTAAAATCTATGCCATGTATATCATAGAGATTTACTGTGATTGCTTCTCTGAGTGTGCGTTATTTACTATAATAATTTCAATAATTATAATAGTAATTTTCTTGAAAAAATTATGATTTTGTTTTTATGGCTGAATAAAATTATATTGTGGATACTTCATGATCTCATGATCAGGAAGGTGGTTTTCCTTAGGGAGGCTCATCCATTGTAGTCTAGATGTGATGACCCTTGTGACTTCCCCAAACAGGAAACCCCAAACAGTATATGAATGCATAATTGGCAGTGGTGGAGGACTGAGTTCATGCACTCTCCAGATTTTTTTTTTTCCGAGACAGGGTTTCTCTGTGTCGCCCTGGCTGTCCTGGAACTCACTCTGTAGACCAGGCTGACCTTGAACTCAGAAATCTCTCTGCCTCTGCCTCCCAAGTGCTGGGATAAGGCATGTGCTACCACTGCCCAGCCTCAGAAATATTTTAAAAGGAAGTTCTATTGTGTA
This sequence comes from Apodemus sylvaticus, assembly GCF_947179515.1. Taxonomy (NCBI): domain Eukaryota; kingdom Metazoa; phylum Chordata; class Mammalia; order Rodentia; family Muridae; genus Apodemus; species Apodemus sylvaticus. The sequence continues at coordinate 113,661,082 of NC_067476.1, forward strand.
TATGTGTTTATGTGCTATTTTTTTCCTGTTCATCTGTTCATGAACAGTTAGGCTTGTTCCATTACTTTCATATTGTGAGTAGTGCAGCATAGATAGATCAGTAGGTAGGTAGATAGATAGATAGATAGATAGATAGATAGATAGATAGATAGGTAGGTAGGTAGATAGACAGATAGATAGATAGATAGATAGATAGATAGATAGATAGATAGGTAGATAGGTAGATAGATAGATAGATAGATAGATAGGTAGATAGATAGGTAGATAGATAGATAGATAGGTAGGTAGGTAGATAGATAGATAGATAGGTAGATAGACAGACATGCAGTTATTTCTATGGTAGAATACAGTCATTTGCATATATTCTCCCTCTTTTTACTTTATTATCTAAGTTTTAAAATTATCTCAATGGCTCATTTACTATTTTACTTTCACCAAGGATTTTTTAATTAGATATATTCTTTATTTACATTTCAAATGTTGTCCCCTTTCCTGGTCCCCCAGCCCCCCAAAATTCCATAACCCATCTCCCCTCACCCTGTTCCCCAATCAACCCTCTCTCACATCCCTATCCTGGTATTCCCCTACACTGTAACATCGAACCTTCCCAGGACCAAAGGTCTCTCCTCCCTTTGATCTCCAACAAGGCCCTCCTCTGCTACATATGTGTCTGGAGCCATGGGTAACTCTTCACCAAGGATATTAACATGACAAAAAACCTTTATTTTTCTTTTATTGAAAATAGGTTTTTTTTTTTTTAGTTTCACACTAGTGTCTAGGTTTACATTTTTTCATTCATTCATTCTTAAAATAAAACAAAATTAAATAAGATATAACAAAACTTCCCACATCAGAGTAGGACAAGACAGACCAACAGAAGGAGGAGAACTGAAGAGAAGGCACAAGAACTAGAGACCCACTCATTCGCACACTTGGGAATCCCATAAAACCAGTAGATTGTAAGCCATGAGATAAGCATGAAGGCTGGAGAGACGGCTCAGAGGTGAAGAGCACTGGCTGCTCCTCCAGAGAAAAGCACAGAGGACCTGGTGTACACCGTGCAGGTCCTGTGCATGCTGCTTCAGTCTCTATGATCGCACAGGAGCTTTGCCCATGTTGATTTAGAGGGCCTTGTTTTCTTGGTGTCCTTCATCTCCTCTGGCTCTTATATTCTTTCTGTCCCGTCTTTCTGAGGAGTGTCTTCTGAGCTCAGAGGGGAGGGATTTGATGAGATATCTCATCTAGAGCTGAGTGTTTAGGTCTCTCATTCTCTGCATGTCTGTCTGTAGGTTGTTATATTTGTTCCCATCTCCAGAAGGAAATTTCTCTTATGACAGTTGACCAAGGCACTGATCTATGAGTACAACTGAAAATCAGTAAAGTCATTTTATCATTACTTTTATTTTTTTTAGGCCAGAATTATTTGGTTTTAGTGTAGGTCCCTGGGCTGTCTAGTCGCAGGTCCTCAGTCACCTACCTAAGCAGTGTTGAATATGGCTTCTATCCCATGGCGTGGGCCTGAAGTCAGAGCGGTTATTGGTTGGTTTACTCCCACAAGCTTTGTACCACCATTGCCCTAGCATATCTTGCAGTATACCATTATAGATAAATGATTTTCTGCTGGCCTTGTGTTTTCATTGATCTTTTGGTAGTATGTAGAGTACCTTCTTGTAACAAAGATGCTGGAATGTAGGGGTCAAAGTTCTGTGTAGGCGCCAGCTTGATCCGCATGTTCAATGAATTGTGTAGGTGTTGTCTTCAGCAGTGAACCCTTTTTGTCAGTTTGTGGAGAGTAACCTATAGTCTTGGCAACATCCCAGGTTCTTTTGAGATTCCAATGGCCAGCAATTCAATTAGATGCAACCCAATTCTGGCCCTGGAAACTTCATTTTGTGACAAGAGATGGCTAATTGGGACTCTGTCTCCCCATTATTTGGTGGTTTCCTTTAGAGTCCTTCATATATGGATATTTTAGGATGATTCTATTATATTAGGCTTCCACACCATCCCTCAAATGTCCCTTAATTTTAGCTGTCTCTACCAATATTCCCTCACACGACTCCCTCTCCCCTCTCTTCCTTCCTTCTCTTCACTTGATCCTCTCATTCCAGATCTCCTGGTTCATCTATAAATATCTATTCTATTTCCCTTTCCTAACAAGGTCTATCTGTTTCCTCTAGTTCCTTACTCTATACCTACCTTCTATAATTCTATGGATTATAGCTTGGTTATCATTGCATTGACAGCTAATAGCCATGTATTAGTCAGTACATACCAATATTTGTCTTTCTGGGTCTAGGATATCTCACTAGTTTTATCTACTTGCCTGCAAATTCTGTGGAATCATTTTTTTTTAATAAAATAGCCGAGTAATACTCCATTGTGCAAATTGTACTTTTTTTTTTTTGGTATCTGTTTTTCTGTTCAGGGCCATCTAGGTTGTTTCCAATTCCTGACTATTACAAAGAGTGCAGTTGCTGTTCTGTGTCTGCTTTCCCCCCTTGGGGTAGGCAAGTCCATTGTGCACTGGATTGATTGGGTGGCCTTTGTGCACTGGATGCAGGGCCTTGGTGGCTATGGATATGAGGACAAAGAATGCACACACCCAGGAAGAGCTATGGAGAACTGGTTCAGTTTCGTGGTGTGTGTGTGTGTGTGTGTGTGTGTGTGTGTGAAGGGGGTACTTATGCCCCTGAGGAAGTGGCCAGGGTCTCTGGAGAAAGGTTTGTGTGTCTGTGTACAATTGGCCAGGACAGGGGTGTTGGAAGATGCTTTGTCTGCATACAATTCCCATCTTTTTGAGAAACTGCCATATTGATTTCTAAAGTGGCTGCAGAAGTTTGCACTCCCACCAGTAATGGACAAGTGTTCCTCTTTTTTTTCCATTTTCCATTCTAACAGGTGTAAGAGGAAATCTCAAAGTAGTTTTCCCTGAGAGCTAAAGATGTTGAACACTTGTTTCCCAGCCATTTGAGTTTCCTCTATTGAGAATTCTCTATTTATATTTGTATTCCATTTTAAAATCCGGTTTTCTTGATATCTAGTTTCTTGAGTCCTTTATATATTTTGGATATTAGTCCTCTATTAACTGTGTAGTTGGTAAAAATATTTTCCCATTCTGTAGCCTGTCACTTTGTCCAAAACAGCTTCAAAACTGTCCAAAAATGCTTTTCAGTTTTACAAGGTCTCATTTATTAAGTGTTGATCTTCGTGTCTGCATGAGTGGTGTTGTGTACAGAGGTCTTTTCCTGTATCAGTGAGTTCACGGATAGTCCTCACTGTCTTTTCTATCAAGTTCAGTGTATCTGGCTTTATGCTGAGGTCTTTGATCCATTTGAAGTTGAGTTTTGTGGGGAGGGGGCAGTGGAAGGGCTTTGCAAGAGGAAGGAGAGAAAGATATCCCACCAGGGTCTGCTTAGTCAGTGCGCTGAGAATGAGGGAAGAGAGTGAGGAAAGGCACAGCTGCTCTGCCATGGAGCTAGGGATAAGACTGGGAGGCTGGAAGAGTAGAGGGAGAGGTAAGAATCTCCCTGTTTGGGCAGTGGTGGCACACACCTTTAATCCCAGCACTTGAGAGGCAGAGGCAGGTGGATTTCTGAGTTCGAGGCCAGCCTGGTCTGCAAAGTGAGTTCCAGGACAGCCAGGGCTACACAGAGAAACCCTGTCTCAAAAAAAACCACCAAAAAACAAACAACAACAAGAAAGAGCTAGCTAGCCATGGTGGCTCTGGATGCTGGCCTGTGCGTGCTTTGGAGGCTGGGATAGGACCTCTCTGAATTTGGGTTACAGAGTGAGACACTGTCCTTAAACAAACAAACACACACACACACACAAAAAAAAAAAACAAACCATAAAATATTAAACTGCTTGGAGGTGGTGGCACAGGCCTTTAATCCTAGCACTTGGGAGGCAGAGGCAGGCGGATTTCTGAGTTCGAGGCCAGCCTGGTCTACAAAGTGAGTTCCAGGACAGCCCAAACTACACAGAGAAACCCTGTCTCAAAAAAAACAAAAAACAACAATAAAAAAAGAATCTCTCTGTTTCCCTGAAAGGATGGCCCATGGCTTTCTAGAGAGTGTCTATTGCTTCCATGGCAAGAGTGATTTGGATATATTCCCATGAGAAGTAGACATATGGTAGTTCTATTTTCCGTCATTTGAGAGACCACCACAGTGATTTCTTTTCTTTTTCTTTAAAAAATATATTTATGTGTAGAAAATGAGAAACTGAGCTCTGATCTCTGGAAGATTTTCAAGGATCTGCCAAACTGTGAGTCAAGTGCCTTGTATACATTGGGCCTGAGAATTATAAAACCAGCTGCTTTCAAGGGCTGGGAATTCAGGCTATGCTTGAGATATGTCATAGTTGCCCTTGTAGGACTCAGGGTGTTCTCAGCCAGTGTCTGTATGAGAGCTGCAACAGTAGAAGGCACCATCTGCTCCTCCTAGCTGCTGTCTCTTGCTGCCACTCCCTCCTGCTGGAAGATAGGGATTATAATAGCTGCGAGTTCTGGGACTACCAGTGACTCAAAGCCCATGATAATAAGCCTCCCACCAAGTAAGAGCTGCAAATCTCTGGCTTCTAAGTCATGGAGAAATGGGCCTCTGGCTCTTGGGACTTGTTGCTGGAAGCTTCTGGGTCTGACAAGATAATTCTTAGGATGTGGCACTCACAGGTCCATGAGCAGCAGCCCTGCTGAGCTTCTCTTTGCCTACCCATAATTCTTATCTGCTTAGAGCAAAAGGGTTCAAACCAGTCTGAAGATTTGTAAAAACCATCCAATTTGTAAATAAGAAGAAATGGAAGTGAACCCGAGATGGGACGCGTCCTGGTTGTAAATGTCCTCTATTTTATTATTATTATTATTTATTTATTTGAGTTTAGCTGTCCTGGAACTCACTATGTGGACCAGGCTGACCTTGAACTTAAAGAACTCCACCTGCCTCTGACTCCCCAAGTGCTGCTAATATTTTATTTTATTTTTAAATGTTTGTGTATGGATGTTTTGCTTACAGGTTTTGTCTGTGCATCATGTACGTGTTTGAGGCCAGATCCCCTGGAACCAGAATTATAGTTATGAATCACCATGTAGATTGTGGGAATCAAACCTAGGTCTTCTACAAGACCAGCGGTGCTTTTAACTACCACTACCCCATCTCTACAGCTCTCCCTCTTTTTAAAAGATGGTGCTGAGTGTCTCCTTCTGAGTGTGTTGGGTGTTTCTGTTTTGCTTTAGGAGAGAAGGGTATGGGTTTGGGCTTTTGTTTTTGAGTCATTTTCTTTTTTTTTAAATATATATTTTTATTTTCTATATTCTTTGTTTACAATCCAAAATCCTCTTTCCCAGTCCCCCCCCCCCCATATGTCCCATAAGTCCTCTTCTCTCCATCCATTCTCCTATCTTCCCCCCCCCCCTTCTCTGTCCTGGTACTCCCCTACAATGCTGGATCAAGCCTTTCCAGGATTAGGGCCCTCTTCTTCCTTCTTCATGGGAATCATTTGATATGCTAATTGGATCTTCAGTATTCAGAGCTTCAGGGCTAATTAATATTCACTTATCAATGATTGCATTCCATGTGTATTCTTTTGTGATTGTGTTACCTCGCTTAGGATGATATTTTCCAGTTCCATCCATTTGCCTAAAAAAATTCATGAATTCATTGTTTTTAATTGCTGAATAGTACTTCATTGTGTATATATACCACATTTTCTGTATCCATTCCTCCATTGAGGGATATCTGGGTTCTTTCCAGCTTCTGGCTATTATAAATAAGGCTGCTATGAACATAGTGGAGCATGTGTCCTTATTGCATGCTGGGGAATCCTCTGAGTATATGCCCAGGAGAGGTATAGCAGGGTCCTCTGGAAGTGTCATATCCAGTTTTCTTAGGAACCGCCAGACTGATTTCCAGAGTGGTTGTACCATCTTACAATCCCACCAGCAGTGAAGGAGTGTTCCTCTTTCTCCACATCCTTGCCAACACCTGCTGTTTTCTGAGTTTTTAACCTTAGCCATTCTGACTGGTGTGAGGTTTTGAGTCATTTTCAATGAATAGTGTGATGGTTAATCTTTGTCAACTTGGTTGGAATTGGAATCATTTAGGAGACACACTTCTGGGTGTGTCTCTGAGGGAATATCCAGAGAGATTTAACTGAAGAGCGGAGGCCCGTCCTGAAGGTAGCTGACAGCCTCCCGTGGGCTGGGGCCTGCGGTTGAATATGAGCTTATACAAGGAGAAAGTGAGTGGAGCACTGGTGTCCGCCCTCTGCTTCCCAGCTGTGGGTGGGACGTGGCCAGCTTTTCACGCTCTTACTCCTACCATGGATGGACAGTACCTTCAAACTGGGAGCCACAAGAAGCCCTTCTTAAGTTGCCTTTGTCACAGTGAAAACCAACTAATATTGTGTATTAGGAGTGGCCTGTGTTGTCAGAGTGACGAGATCATAAAAGCCTTTACAGCTCTTGCTCTCTGTTGGATTCGCTCTAAAGGAAGGATACACTAGCAACTCTAAAGAGAATTCCACAGGGTGACAAACCGATGTCACTTGTCCACAGCTTATGAGTGACACGTGTAAGCAAGTCAGGACTTCAGATGGCTGTAGCTCAGACTGATATTTTGACTGCAGCACTGACACACCAGGGCCAAACCTCTTGGCTAGACTGCCCCTGCAAGTCTGACCTGTAGGAAGTGTTAGATAACAAATGCTTATTACCAGTTTAATTAGCTGAAATAGGTGCCAGGTCATGGTCAAAAAAACTCCAAGTATGTAAATTAATTAACTAAGCTCCAAGTATGTATATTAATTAACTAAGAGGGTGCGAAGTTTATTCCTTTTTTTCTTTCTTCTTCCTTCTTTTCCTTTTTTTGCAGAGCAAGAGGCAGCAGCACATGGGCCTCGTGTACACCCTGCATCACGCGCGACAGTGAACTGTCACCTTCAGTTTGCATTCCTCCTTTGTTTGCTTTGTATATGTTTGAAGTATTTTTATGATATAAATGGAATCCAGGATTTCTACTGCATAATTAACCTAAATAAGTTCCAGGTAGGTGAAAGTTTAGAATACCTAATAAATGATCCTCTTTTATACATCCAGATAGAAAAGGGATTCACATTCTGGGTCGTTTTGTGTTGCAGTGCTAGAGATTGATTGAGAGCCTCACATGTGCTACCACTGAACAACATTCCGATCATTAAAAAAAAAAAAAGCCAGGCCGTGGGGCACACTCCCAGCACTTGGGAGGCAGAGGCAGGCAGATTTCTGAGTTCGAGGCCAGCCTGGTCTTCAGAGTAAGTTCCAGGACAGCCAGGGCTACACAGAGAAACCCTGTCTTGAAAAAACAAACAAACAAACAAAAGACATTTTTAAAAAACTGTATGTATATATATGTCTGTGTGTATGGGCATGCAAGTGCAAAGGTCTGTGGAGTTCTGACAAGGGCATCAGACCCTCTGGAACATGGAGTCAGTTGTGAACTGCTGGATGTGTGGATCCAGGGAATCAGAGTTGGGTCCTCTGCAAGGCAGCACACACTTTTAGCCTCTAAGTCATCTCTGCAGCCTCCTTCACACCTCCTTTCTTGAGACAGGATTTCAGTATATAGCTCAGGCTGGTCTTAAAATTGCAATTGATCCTCTCATACGGTTTCCAAGTATCTGAATGACCTGGTAAGTTGTACCCCTCTCACTTCTTCCTTTTCCTTGGAATATGTGCTCACTAGCAGCTCCAGCTGGAACTCGCTATGCAGAGTGGGCTGTCCTCTAATAAAGATCCTCTTGCCCCTGCCTCCAGAGAGCTGGGGTTAAAGGCACGAGCCACTCCATCCACCAAGAAAGGAATTCTTAAAGCAAGCATCATAAGTAAAAGATACATTTACCTTCATTTTAAAAATGACTACTTATTACATGATGAACCTCGATCTGAAAAATTATATTGTCCCCACATATAATAAAGAAAAATAGTATCTGAATATACATAAGTAATAACTATAAATCAACAAGAAAACAATAACCCAAAGGAAAATGGGCCAGTGGTACCAATGTTTAATACAGAAGAGAGAGCCAAACAGCCAATAAGCCAATAAAAGATTAACCAGAAGCAGGGCACTGTGCCACATTCCTTTAGTTCCCGTCATTCAGGTTGCTAAGTCAGGAAAGACAGCTGAGCCCAGGATTTCAGGGCGAGACAAGGCGATATTACAAGAGTCAATTTGTTTGTTTATGAATATGGGTGCTTTACCAGCATGTATGTCTATGTATCACTTACATGCCTTATGCCCATGGAGGCCAGAAAAGGGCATTCAATCCCCTGTAACTCCAGTTACAGATGGCTGTGCGCTCCAAGCTCCATGTAGGTGCTGGGATCCAAACCTGGGTCCTCTGCAAGAGCAGCCAGTGCTCTTCACCACTGAGTCATCTCTCCAACATCATTTTTTTTTGAGACAGGTCCTCATGTAGATCAGACTATCTTCTAACCTAATATGTTGTAGAAGATGACCTTGAACTTTTTTTTAAGACTTAGTTTATTTTATGTGTGAGAGTATACTGTCGCTGTCTTCAGACACACCAGAAGAGGGCATCAGATCTGGCAGATGGTTATGAGACACCATGTGGCTGCTGGGAATTGAACTCAGGACCTCTGGAAGGACAGTGCTCCTAACCACTAAGCCATCTCTCCAGCCTGACCTTGAACTTCTGACCCCCCTGTGTCTATGTCTGGAATACTGAGATAAGAGGCATTCACTATGTTGTTAAATTCCTTTCCAGGGGGAGAGGTGATCTATATCTATCCCTTCTCCTAAGGTCCCAGCAGCCTTAGGGACCTAAATGGAGGGAACCAATACATTTATTGAGCTTCCTTACAGAGCATGCGGGAAGGGTTAATTACAGGGATGTGTGTGCTCCTCCCTATAGGATACACACGAAAGCCTTTTCTTCGAATAGCTGAGAACTTCCCTACATTGCACCTCTTCCCCTAGTCTTCCCAGGCCTATGGACTCTTGTCCCTCCCAGAAGCCACCTGCAATTAGCCAATTGCAGTGGGAACTTTCCCTCATTTATTTTATATTCTTTTGAGTTAGGGTCTTGGTTTGTTGCCCAGGCTGGACCTGAACTCCTGAGCTCAAGTGGCCATCCTGGTTCAGCCTTCTGAGTGTTGGTATTACAGGCATGTGCTACCAATGATTTTATATGAGAGATCTGCTTGTCCAAAGACTCTCATGTCTCAGGGAGTATCCTTGAACTAATTAATCACCCACGTACTCCCTATCCCAAACTCCTGCTCCTCTCCTTTCTGAGTCTCACAGCATTTCCCAGAGCTTCTATCCTGGAACTAAGCTCTGATTGTTTCCAAGAGGAATTGGTTTGCTATCATGCCTTGTGGTAATTGCCCTCCTCTCCCCTCCCATCTCCTTCCTCGCTGCACTTCCTCCCTGGAATCACAAGTACCACATGCTCTACTCAAATCCTTACCTCGGGATCCCTTCCTGGGAGAACCTCTACTACTGTCAAAACTACCTCGCTTCTTTGCCATCATGGATGAAACCTGAATCCTGATGACTGTGGGAACTTTCCAGAAGAGAAAAGGTACACACAAAGGAAGACCAGACTACAGGCACACACTGCCCAAGCCCTAGACTCTGTTCATAGCCCTCCCAGAAGTCTGCTTTCTTCCATTCTCCATTGAACCTTGTCTACAACTGGCACCGTAAGACTTTTCATCTTTATTTTTGAGATTATAATGCAGTTACATTTTTTCCTCTTCTCTTTCCTCCCTCCAAACACCTTCAGCCTTGATTTGTCTGGGTTCACGGCTAAACTCTACCTGATGCTTAGCTTTCTACTCCTTCCCCTGCCTCCCAGGCCTCATTGTGTAGCCTTGGCTGGCCCAGAACATTCTATATAGACCAGGCTGGCCTGGAATTCACAGAGATCAGCATTCCTCTGCCACCTGAGTGGTGGGATTAAAGGCCTGTGCCAGGAGTGGGGGTAGAGGATGGGAGGAGGGATGATGGTGAGCAGGATACTATGTATGGTGTATGAAGTGTATAGCCTGTCTGGAAAGTGGGATTTGCTCCAGGAAACAGAAGAGGCAGAAGCTGTGGAGTAGCCCACAGGGAAACCTGCTGTATAATGAAAGCATTTGCATAGGGAACCCCATGAGACCCAGGGCTATAAACAAGATGTATGAAGTCAGGAACATGGCCTGAGCAGTGGGAAGAGCATTGGGCATGCAAGGCCCGGAGACCACTGCTAACATGCACCACTTCCCAGCCGTTGTACCCCCCAGCCATGGTGCTCCCAGCCAAGGTGCTCCCACCTTTGCTGCAGTCAGATGCACAAAGCTCTTTTAACTTGTAAAGGGAATGTCAAAGAATATAAGGACTATTGAAAAAGCAGCATAATATTTAGTTTGATAGCTAGCTATAACTTGAATTATGTGATCTTTCAAGCTTCTATTTCTATAATTGATCTTAACCAAAAGGCCAAGCTTCTATTTCTGATCAACTTGCTTAATTTTTCTATGTTCTTCTTACATAAGATAGAAGCTGTTGGTTGGGGCTATATAGTCACATGCCACATAATAGACACATCTATCATATACATGTGACCCACAGTAGATCATATACACAGTAGACCCACAGACTATATCACTTCAGTGATGGTATATCATTTTAGTTGGTTAAGTACTGCCTATGATGTTTGCACAGTGATGAAATCACAAGACAGGGCATTTTCAGCCTATGTTAAGCACAGTCTGTAGCATGATCAACTCCGATTTCTTTCATTAGTGATGAGAACACTTATTGGTACTTATTAGGGAGAAATGTAGTGTCTTCCTCTTGAGTCTCTTTCTTTTCTAATAATTTGTCCAAGAAGCCAGAAGTTCCCTACTGGCTCAGCACATGTTTTCTCAGAACTGTATCTAGGTAGGAGACTCCTCTTAACTGGTCTCCCCCTTTCTCCACAGCCATCGGGGCTTTATTCCAGCCTGATTCATTTCCTTGCCTTCTGTTAAAATAGCCAGTTCAGCTTCTAACTAAGTCAGCCAAGCCATGGTTATCCATTGACTTACAAAAGGCAGGACATGCAGAGGAACAGCTGACTGAGGAGAGGGGTCCTATTTGCATTGAGACAGTATGGGAAAATGTTGCAAAATCAGCAAGCTAGGTAAACTGTTCAAAGATCACCTGGGGAATGTAACTGACTGGCGGCCCCTCTGGCTTCCTCACCGGATTGTAGTAGTGCAGGTTGATTCCTGAGAGACTCAGGACTGCTCCAACTGGCAGTTTGGCTCCAGGGCTCCCCACTGGCTCAGCACATGTTTTCTCAGAACTGTATCTGGGTAGGAGACTCCTCTTAACTGGTCTCCCCCTTTCTCCACAGCCATCGGGGCTTTATTCCAGCCTGATTCATTTCCTTGCCTTCTCTGGTTTCTTTCCCTTTACCATTTGCAGACATTCCCCCAATAAATACCTTGCCTGTCTGATTGTTTTGACATCTGCTTCTGAATAGACTGCCATGGCTATCCATTGCCAGAACTGGTTCCTACAGGCTGGAGAGAAGAGTTTATTCCTTGATTCTCAATTTTGCATTCAGGGATATTGGTAGTTTGAAAGATGTTCCTATAGGAACACTCTACACAATAGAAATGGACTAATGCTACACAAGTGGGCTTTCCCTCACTCCCCCAAGTGAGCTGCTGGTTAGACGTTTATCAGCACACCTCTGCTCATCTGGTGGCACATGCTTTTAATTCTACCTGTCAGGAGCCAGAGGTAGGTAGATCGCTATGAGTTCAAGGTCAGCCTGGTACATGTAGATTCTGGCACAGCCAGGGATATATAGAAATACCATCTCAAACTGACAAAAGGAATAAAAATAAATAAAAATGAAAAATAAAGTGTATGCACATCACCAAGAAACCTGGTGTGGTGGTTTCGATGAGACTGGTCTCTGTAGGTTCACAGACTTGCATACTCAGTCTCCAGTTTTTGAGCTGCCAGGGAAGGATTAGGGGGTGTGGCTTTGTTGGAATAGGTGGAGGTGTATCACTAGGGGAGAGCTTTGAGGTTCAAACGACCACACTTTTAAACCCAGACAGGCCCAGTCTGTTTGTCTCTGTCTCTCTGTCTCTCTCTGCCTGCTGCTTAGGATCAGGACATAAAGCTCTCAGCTGCTTTTCTAGCACCATGCCTACCTACGTGCTGATATGCTCTTGCCATGATGATAATGGACTAACCCTCCAAAACTGTAAGCTAACTCCCCAATTAAACGGTCTCCTTTAGAGGAGTTCCTATGGCCACGGTGTCTCTTCACAGCAACAGAACACTAAGACACCTGGGTTAAATTCCTAGACTGAAAGGCCCAGAGAAATACTTGGCTCTCACCTACTGTGTTCAAGTACTGTGTTCAATCTCCATTACTGGTGGAAAAAAGTTTTGTAATAGCTGGTTGCAGGGGCTGAAGCCTCTAATACAGAACTGAGACTGAGGAGGAGGATCACCTCAAGTCTGAGGACAGAGCAAGACCTTGTCTTGACAAAGCATAGAGCAAACAGACACAAATTTCCAGGCGCAAACTAGAAACTCCCCAAATGTCTCCCAGGGACAGAATAAATTAACAATTTGCCATAAAATTATCTATATTCTCATACAAAAGAATATGAGACAGAAAATAAGTGGCCTACTATTTTAAGTAATATGGCTGGATATCACAAATAAAATTCTGAATGAAAGAAACAAGACATAAAAGAGTTCATTCTGTAGAATTCTATTTATACAAAGTAAAAACAACATAGTAAAGTGAATCTATGCTGTAAAAAGTCAGAGAGTGAATCTCTTGCTGGGGTGGTGACAGGAGCAGGCTAGAGGGGACCCGATGGTGTCCTGATTCCTCATCTGAGTTCTGGTTATTCGGATATGTTAACTCTGAGGATTTTCATGGTTGTATGAATGTTTTACATTTCTGCATTTATGTTATACTTTAGTATAGAGTTTTAAAAGGAATATTGTATAGGTTATTTGTAACCATGAGCCATTCAAGTAGGCTCTTGTCCATGCACAACTTTTCTTTCTTATTTTACAAACTCACTCTCTAAATCCATGAGCAGTGTAGGATCACATGGATTCTGTGTCCCATGGCCTTTGCAGGCAGGTTGCTTTGGGATTAAACACTTAGTCTATGGGCCCGTCTTAGTTACTGTTCTGTTTGCCCTGAAAGGATGCCAATGACTGAGGTAACTTATAAAAGACAGCATTTAACTGGGGCTTGCTTACAGACAGCTTCAGAGAGTGAGTTCTTGAGTATCATGGCTACCAGGGCAATACCTAAGAGCTCACAGCTGATCAGAAAGTTGCAGGCAGAGACAGACTAGGCCTGGTATGGGGCTTTTGAAACCTCAAAGCTCACCTGGAGTAACATACCTCCTTTAACAAGGCTATACCTCCTAATCTTTCCTAAAAACTTCACCAACTGGGAACCAAACATTCAAATGTGTGACTATGGCCATTTTCATTCAAACCACCATAGGCCTGGTTTCCTCCCCCTCCCCCATTACTCTTACTTTGTTTGGTTTCCCTGCAGGAGTCCGAGTTCCCTTTTTTGCTTTATACACATGCACATCTCACCTAAGTAGAATTCAGTTTCATCTTGCACATAATACACGCCTTCATTTTAAGAAGAGCCATGTTCTCTCTTTGGTTCTGAAGTTCTATCTTATAGCCAGCGAGGCCGCCGCAGGTGTTGGGAGCACAGCACAAAGATCTCCAGAGAAACCAGGAATGTCTTTCCAATGGGAAAGATGTAAAAAACCTGTTCTTCTAGCCTGAATGCTGAAAGTTGGAAGTGATTAATGGTCTGATTTTTCTTCCTCTTTCACTGTGTTTCTTACAACATTCTCTTAACAAACCATTTCTTCAAATGATGCTCCAGTCTCCACTATGAGACAAATTGTCTTAGTCAATTTGTCTAAACATTCTGTTGCCATTAACAGAATATCTGAAATTGGAAAATTATAAGGAAAAGTTGATTTGGAATCTGAGGATGTCCAAGACTATGATGTAGTAAGAAACTTGTGGTGTTTCAACCCACAATGGCAAGAAGCAGGCAAACAAGCCTATTCAGAGAGAAGCAAGAGAAACCCAAGGAAGCTGAACTCACTGTATAACAACAACCTGTTCTCCTGGAAACTAACCAGTGTCATGGGAGTAAGAACCCAGGTGTCAGAGGCATTAATTAACTCATCTGTGTAAGCACTACTCATAGGTCTTGTGGTAGTTTGAATGAGAATGGCCCTGTCTTAGTTATTGTTCTATTGCTGTGAAGAAACATCACCACCAAAGCAATGTACAAAAGAAAGCATTTAATTGGGAGCTTAATTACAGTTTCAGAGGGTGAGTCTATTATCATCATGACAGGAAGTGTGGTAGCAGGCAGGCACAGCACTGGAGCAGTAACTAAGAGCTTACATGGGGATCTCCAGGCAGAGGCAGAGAGTGCATGAGACTGGACCTGGCGTGAGCTTGTGGAACTTTAGAGCCCAGTGACACACCTTTCCCAACAAGGCCACACCTTCTAATCCATCCCAAACAGTTCCACCAATTGAGGACCAAGTCTTCAAGTATATGAGCCAATGGGGACCATTCTCATTCAAACCATCACAAATGCCAATAGGCTCAGAGAACCCAGGTTCAGTTCCTGGACACCTGTATGGAGGTTCATAACCAGGCAGTTCAGGATGATCCTTTTATTTACAGTCTAGACTTAAAGCATTCCAGGTTAAAGGCTGGTTTTGTTTGTCATTAGCATTAACATTTCGGAGACATGGAAAGGGTTGCCCTAGAAGGAGCAGTGAAGAAAGGGTAGCATGAATCTTGGTACAAAGTCTTGTGGAGTTGTGGTGTGAGTGTGAAAAATCCCCCATAGGCTCAGGTATCTGAACACTTGGTCTCCAGCTGATGGCAGCACTGGGAAGATTATGGGACCTTTAGGAAGGGAAGGCTTGCTGTCTTTAGGTCAGGCTTTGATGTTGTATGGCCTGGCCCCACTTCCTGTCATTTCCCTCTGCTACCTATGTATGGATGAAGTGTGATCTTTCTGTTTCCTGAGTGCCAGGCCACCTTCACATTCCTGCCGTGCCTTGTCTGCTGTGATGGACTGTATCCCTTCTGGGACTATAAGCCGAAGTAAACATTTATTCCCTGACTTGCTTTTCCCCCAGTTGAGATGTATTTTATTTTTCTGTGTATGAGTGTTTCGCCTGAATGTATGTATGTGTGCTATGTGCATACTTGGTACATGAAGAGATCAGAAGATCTTGTCTGGTCATCTAGATCCCCCAGAGCTGGAGTAATCGACGCCACTTATGAACCACCAGGTGGGTGCTGGGAACTAAACCTGGGCCGTCTGCAAGTAGTTTTAAGCTCAGGGCAGTCTCCAACTTGCTTTTTTCTCAAGACATTTTATACATTACTAATGGGAGTTCGAAAGACACACTTTCAGAGGAGTGAGCAGCCATGACACATAGCCCACACATAGCTGTGTGTTATATTTTATTTTATGATCATACTGATTTTTTTTTTTGAGACAGGATCTTCTACATAGCCCTGACTTGCCAGGAACTCACTTTGTATGCCAGGCTGGCTTTGAACTCAGAGATCCACCTACCCCTGCCTCCCAAGTGCTGGAATTAAAATAGCATGTGCAACTACACCTGGATGAATTTTTTTTTAATTTGTTATTGTGTGTGTGCTGATGCTATGGAATTGAGTGTGGGGGTCTGAAGACAATGTTGTGGAGTCAGTTCTCTCCTTCTACCTTTATGGAGGTTTCAGGGATTGGACTTAAGTTGCCAGGTTTACACAGCAAGCATCTTTACCCACTGAGCCAACCCTTTCTGTTTTTTTTTTAATTAAAAAAATCTTTTTAATAGGGTCTATTATGTATCTCTGATTTGTCCTGGAACTCACTCTGTAGACCAAGCTGGTTTCACAAAGTTCCACCTGCCTCCGCCTCCCCAGTGCTGGCATTGAAGTCATGTACCACCATGCCCAGTCTCACCAGCCCTTTCCTTTTTTTTTTTTGGATTTGGTTTTTTTCGAGACAGGGTTTCTCTGTATAGCCCTGGCTGTCCTGGAACTCACTCTGTAGACCAGGCTGGCCTTGAACTCAGAATCCTGCCTCTGATTCCCAGAGTGCTGGGATTACAGGTGTGAGCCACCACCTCCCGGCTCACCAGCCCTTTCTTGATGAATTCTTAATTGGGTCTACATCACTAGACTTCTTGTCCTTGTTAAAAGTGAGTTACAGGATATGTTAGTTTTCTGTTGTGTAATCAGTCACTCCCAAACTTACTGGCTTAAACAAGTATCCTTACTTTTTTTGCTCATATACTAGTAACTTGAGTTTGGCAGGATTCCTTCTCTTGGCTTCCTGATTACCTGGTACTCAAGTGAGAAGGCTTGAGTGGCTGAAGACTAGAAAGGTTGGAGCCCAGCTACCTTCCAGCATGGCAATTTCAGAGACGTGGAATTCTTTGTTGGCCTGGCTTTCCCCAGAGCAAGTGTTCTGAGACAGTCAGAAAGAAGCCAAGGCTTCGTGTGACCCAGGACTCCCAGACTGTAGCATCCTTTAGCATCCACTGGCCAGGTAAATCATCACGGACAACCTAGACTTGAGGGAGCCAGAAAGGCCTCCTCTCTCCATGGCAGGCAGGACTGTTAAAGACCATGTTAGCTTTTTTTGTGCTGCTGTGAGCAAAATGCCTGACAAAAGCAACTTAAGGGAAGAAATATCTATTTTGGCTCTTGTTAACAGAAGGATTTCAGGCTTTCACACAGGGAAGGCACGGCAGAGTTCACACCAGCTGTCTATGGCACAGAGACGCATGGAAGGGAGGATGGCTTATGTGGTAGCCATACAGAATCAGGGAAAGCAAGGGGAACCAGAGAGGCAGGAGTAAGCTTCAGGGCAGCTCCCCCCACAGCCTTCAAAACAGTGCCAGAGCAGGGAGCTAGGGATAAAAAGGAGCCTGAAGGGATAGGTCAGATTCAATAGTAGTCTACCACATGACCCATGGTAGGTCCATGTCTTGAGCTTCCTGCTTTCATCATATACAGTCGTATGTAGAACGCTGTAGAGGAAAAAGAGAAAGGATAAAGAAATGAACAAACGTGAAGACTGGAATCTGGTTTTGGAGCCCTGGGAGAGCTGGGGGAAAGGCTGCTGTGTGTGTAGTTCAGCTCTACCAGGTCTTCAGGGTATGCAGAGTGAGGAAGCGCAGGGCCTGCCCTTGACACTGGTACCTAAGTATGGGTGTTTTTGAGTTCTGTACTCCCAGGTTAATCAGAGAGGTTCCGCGAGAGTATGTGAGGTTTTCTTTTTGCTTCCTAGGACCAGGTACCCAAACTCTCAAGTATCTGCATAAGTATACTCTGCACAGCCTAAGATTATGGGGCAAAGTTCCGATTAACCTCTCTAAAGCAGGCTTGAAACAGCAATGAGGTTATTACTGGATGAGGCATAGTAGGAAAGCTTTGTCCCCATTTAGATAACGTAGACTTGATGAGAAATCTTGATTGTCAACTTGACTGTATCTGGAATCAACTACAACACAAGTACATAGGCATTCTTGTGAAGAATTGTTTTTTTCTTTTTAAGACTAGGATTCCCTGTGTAGCCCTGGCTATTCTGGAATTCACTCTGTAGACCAAGCTGGCCTCATACTCACAGAGATCCACCTGCTTCTGCCTCTCAAGTGCTGGGATTAAAGGAGTGGGCTACCATTGCCTGGCCATGAAGAACTGTTTTAATCAGATTATCTGAAGCAGGAAGACTCACTCTAAATCTGGGTGGCACTTTCTCAGGGCAGGTAAGAGGACAAAGAAGAACGTACTTTGCTTTTTGTCTGCTTGTCCTTATTTGGAGGCAAGATCATCTATTGAGTTTCTGCAGTGTTACCTCACTAATATTAGAACTGTTTTCTTTGGATCAGCAGTGAGATCTCCAGGAATCCTTTAGGACTCCAGCACAAAATTGGGACTGCTGAGTCCAGCCTTGTGGATCAAGCAACTACCAGACTCTCATATTTTCTAGTGTGAGACAGTCACTGGACTACTTGAGGTGCATCCTGTAAGCCAATTTAATAGATCTCTAATCTATCTATCTATCTATCTATGTATCTATTCCTTTAGTAGAACAACTCAGATGTACTTGAGCTCCATCCTGTAGGCCAATTTAATAGATCTCTTATCTATCTATCTATCTATCTATCTATCTATCTATCTATCTATTCCTTTAGTAGAACAACTCTGATGGCTAAAACAACCCAGATGGCTTCTTCACTCAGTGACTGTCCTTCCAGCTATGATAAGCTTACCAGGTTCATATACCCAGGGCCTTTTCTCTCCATATGACCTTTGTATGAATCTTTCCAAGGTGAAAGAGCAGGAGCATCCCAGGACAACAAACAAACAAATACGCAAAAAGACCAAACCAAGCAACAAAAGAAACAAAAAAAAAATACGATCACAACTGGAGCCGACACATTATCTCTTTACCACATTCTTCTGTTGGTTTAATGGAGTCAAGGTCCAGCGTACCTCTCTGGGTAGAGGCCCATACAAGGTTATGCTATTAGGGAGCATACATCATTGGGAGCAGAAGGAGAGGCACTGGAGTTAGCAAGAAAGGTTTGCAAGCTGAGAATGCTCCAGGTAATTCGGGCAGGTTTTTTCTTCAGATAATATGGAGAGGTCATGGGGTACAAGATAATGCCAAACTTCTGCAGAATTTAAGGTACACATTGACCTGGTCTGCCACTGGTTCAGTCTGCTATCAAGGAAAGCCTGGCTGTGTGTGCATTTAGTCTGTTACACATTTATTCAGACGCAGGTGCTTAACAAACGTGCCATTTTGTTATCCCTAGCTTAGAAACTCGAATGCTGTTAAGTTCTTCAGGTCTCAGCTAGCACCACACCACATTATAAGGCAGTCTTGTGGGCCCGGTTTCTCACCAAAATGGAGTTGGGGCTATGAGCTGATGATGGGCAGGAGGCGTCCAAAGGGTAACACTTACCACAGTCAGCTTGTCTAGCAGAGCCAGGGAGCCGCTGTAAGGAGGTACTTGCTACCTCGTCGTGGCGCGGCGCGGAAAGCAAAGAGCCTCTGTAGATTAGGCGATGCTCATCTGCGCTAAGACCCTGGCATCGAGCAGGTCTACCCGCTGGGCAAGCTGGAAGACCACTGTCCTGGCCCCGCCCCCGCGATGCCAGCCCCGCCCCGGCCCGCCCACCGCTCAGCCCGAGCCCCGCCTTGGGTTTGGACCCGCCGGGCCACCGTCACCCGGCCCCGCCTAGCACGGCCAGGCGAAGGGGAGCCGGCGTGCGGGGTGTGTATGTGTTCGCTGGGCGCCGGCTCAGCCCCAGGAAGATGGTGGCGGCGGCGGCGGCGGCGGCGACTGAGGCGCGGCTGAGGGGGAGCACGACGGCAACAGCAGCGCTCGCGGGCAGGAAGGGCAGGCTGCACGGACCCTGCTCCGCGACAGGGGCCTGGAGGCCGGGGCCGCGTACCCGGCTGTGTCTCCCGCGGGTGCTGTCGCGGGCGCTGCCCCCGCCGCCGCCGCTGCTGCCGCTGCTCTTTTCGCTACTGCTGCTGCCGCTGCCCCGGGAGGCCGAGGCCGCTGCGGTGGCGGCGGCGGTGTCAGGCTCGGCCGCGGCCGAGGCCAAGGAATGTGACCGGCCGTGTGTCAACGGCGGCCGCTGCAACCCTGGCACCGGCCAGTGCGTCTGCCCCACGGGCTGGGTGGGCGAGCAATGCCAGCACTGCGGGGGCCGCTTCAGGTGAGTGGGGTGGGGAGTGCAGGCCCAGCCCGACGTTCCAGGCCCATGGTAGGTGCAGGGCTTGAAATCGCTGTGGTAGGGCTTGCCCCACTGTGTTTGATGGTCGTTTGCCTCCTGGGTGGGATGTTCGTTTGGTGGCCTTGGAGTCTACCTGTGGTGGTGTGGTGGAAGGCTGAGAAGGAACGGGAACACTCAGGAGGCATTTGTTGCAATGGGTTAGATTTGGGTCCTGAAGAGAATAAAAGCCGACCTCGAATACGGGCTTATTTAGGATAAACGATGTATCAAGGAAAAGGTGAGTGAGTCAGTTCTTCAGCTCTACCTTTGATCAGCCCAAGAGATTGGAGAAGTGAGTGTCTGGAAGAAGTACAACTGAGGAAGTGACATGTTGGGTGAAAATAGAAGGTAGGGTTAGGTTGTAAGATTTCAGGGATAAAAGTACCATTGATTGTTGTTCCAAGGAAAGTGAAGAAACTAGTTTTTGGGTCCTTACTGGTGGCATATTGGACCGGGGTTGTCTAGAGAGGAGATTACTATTACCTCTGGATTCTCCACAACATGCAGTTGGTTTGGGGCAGAACCTCTTGGAGAGATCACTTATTAATTAGCATTTATCTATTATTTGCTTCTGTTGTAAGAGAATTTTTGGATAATACACACAGGTAGATCGATCAGCCAGAGCTTGGTGTGGTCCACAAGAAGTTAGGAACACAGCTAGGAGAAGTTTTTGTACAGAATCCGAAGCAAAAAGAACTACAGAGTCATCCATATCTCGGGCTGATATTTGTTCACTGCGTTCCCCATTTGACGTAGGAAAGTGAGGGAATGTGAACATGGCGCAGGATTCTTGCTCCAATTGATCTTATGTTCTAGAGAGGGACAACAGACAGGCGATGAGTAATTAGGTAAAAGGAATGAGCAGGATAATTTCAGATAGTAGTAAATGCTAAAAACAAAATACAAGCAGGTGGTCGGTCTTACAGGATTCTGATAAGCTGGTGACATTAGAAGCCACTCATTTGAGTGTCATTTGATCTGAGGCCTGAAGCCAGCATAGGAGAACCTGTGGAAATGGAGGGGCAGAGAGTGTGTAACTAGCTAGGAGTAAGCAGAGAAGACTTGGAGGAGGTGACATTGAATTTGAGCATGTGAGGGTAAGTAGGATTTGCAAGCGTGAAGTTGGGGAGAAGAATTTCAGATGGAAAAAAAGATGCAGGCATAGTGGTGGAGTCCAGAAGATGGAGTTTTGCCGGTGCCCCTGTAGAAGAGAGTTGTGACAGAGAAGTTTGGAATGTTAAAGTAGTAGATCTCTGTCAGATCTCGGGCACTCAGAGATCATTGACAAGATGAACTCTTAAGTTTTACAATGGAGAAACCAAGTAACCTCAGCACCAGTATTTTGTGGGTTGGGCTTAGGATGTGATTTTAGGCTTAGAGATACAGTGGTAAACAAGTTATATATAATTTTGTTCTTGTAGAACTTATCTCTTCATTTGGGAGTTAAAAAATACCATAATGGAGCTGGAGGGCTGGCTCAGTGGTTGAGAACACTTGTTGTCTTGCAGAGGACTCGGGTTAGGTTTCCAGCACCTACTTGGAGGCTCATGATCATTTGTAACTAGTGCTAGGGGATCTCACGCCTTCTTCTGACTTCAGGCACCAGGTACACATGCAGGAAAACCACGTACACATGAAATAAAAATAAATATTTTTAATTTTTTGAGACAGGGTTTCTTTGTGTAATCTTGACTGCCCTGGAACTTAACTATGTAGACCAGGCTGGCCTCAAACTCACAGAGATCAGCCTGCCTCTGCCTTCTGAGTGCTGGGATTAAAGGCATGTGCAACCCTCTTCATTCCCCAAAATAAATAATTCTTAAAAATTATTTAATTTTAAATCCAATAATATAATTTTACATGACTGTGGAGGTGAAGAGCAGCAGTAGAAGCCAGCTTGTTTCAGAGTGAGACTAAAATTTATCTTTCTGTTGAGGTATTCCTGAGGGCGGGTGTCGAAGGGCCAGGATTGGGGATGAGTGACAGGTTAGAGGGGAGATCCAGTAACCATAGCAGAGAGAGCAAAAGGGGCTAAGACTGCAGAGAGAGGCCGGTGCGGTGCTATGCCAGACAGAGGTAGGAAGTTTATTTAGAATTTGACCTTTCACCAAAGAGCAATGGGATGCAACAGGTCACTCTGTTTTCATGAAATTATAGACTTAGAGACTAGAACCAGAAAGGGAATAGACTTAAAGGTCAGCTGACTTTAGATGCTTCCAGGATCAAGGGGATTGATGGCGGGACCTTCAAATTCTGAAAACCTGTGTTACAGGCATGAGAAGTTATGGGCAGTTGATAGAGACTGCGGTGTAGGTCGGAGCCAGACACCACTGCTGCTGGTGGAGACGAGGTAGATATTGTGTGCTAGTATAGAGATAAAATGGTTAGGTGTTTCTTTCAGATTGGTTTGTTCCTAGAAGAGAACACGATAGTGAGGGGGGAAAAGCTGGCTCTTACTTTGGGTGATCGAGAGACAATATTTACAATACACAGGGACACAGGTAGGGCGAGGCTGAGATAACCTTAGGTTTATACAGAGTTTGGGGTGTTTTCAAGGTATATACCTGGCACATGCACGTTCTCGGTTGAGCTTATCTACTTGTAAGAGGGCTTGCCAGGGAGAGAAAGAGAACTGAGTGTCTACATGAATAGCTCAGAGAAGAGCCATTTTAAACAGAGGACAGGCACTCCTGATAGTGCCTCAGCTACTGTCATACGTAAGTGACTGTCACAGACATTCCCTTTCAGCTTGTGCTCATTAAGACTGCCTCTGACAATACTATTATAGTAAGTGGCTTCTAGGATTGTTAAATAATAAAAGGCCAGGAGTTGTAGCACACACCTATAATCTTCGAACTTTGGAGGTCAGGAATTCAAAGTCAACCTTGGGCGATGCAGCAAGTTTGTGGCCATTCTGATCTTCACGAGTCTATCTCAAAATAAATAAATAAATGAATAAATAAATAAATAAATAGGGCTTGAGAGCTGGCTCAGTGGTTACGAGTGCTGGTTGGTGGTCTCTTCTGCTCCATGGATGCTATGCAATGTGTAGTGCATGGTTCAAATAAAATACACGTGTATATTCTCTGACAGGACATCTGTCTCATGCCTGTTATCACAACTGTTGGGAAGCTGAGGCTGGAGGAATAGATCGAGGCAAGCTTCAGCCACATAATAAGTTCCAGAGTAACCTGGGGCTACTGAGCTTGTCTCTGAAACCAAAAATAAACAGAAAGGAACAAGTTTAGAGTCTTTTGTGAAAAATTTTAGTTGAATAATTTTTCACTGGGAGTAAGCAAAGACTTAAATGTTGCTCTTCCTCCTCTTCCTTCTTCAAGTTAAACTAAGAGTCGTTGAATGAATATTTTTTTTGCCTTAATTCTCATTTTTGATGATATACTTAATCTTGATTCAAGAGCCTCATGCATGCTAGGTGAACACTTTACCACTGAGTGACGTTCCCAGTCCTACCATTTTGGTTTGGGTGGCATCAAGTCAAGGCATCTGTTTCTGTGCATGCGTGTGCATGCATGCAGAGGTCAGGGTAACTTGGGTCTGGAGCTTGATCTCAAGTTGTCAGGCTGTCAGGTGCTTTTACCCACTAAACTATCTTGCTGGCCCAGGTTTTAAGACTTACTTATTATGTAAGTCCTGTGTTAGAAGACTGTAGGTCTTTTTTGTTACATGAAAGGAATGTAGGATAATGAAGCATTAGATTTCACTAATGCTATCACTGGGTTCATTGTATGCCTAATTTAGGCAGGGGTATAGCACTTTATCCTCAGGAAACTCAGGATGTGGTATGAAATTAGAATTATTTTATAGTAAATCACTTTTTTTCCCTAAATGAAAGATGATTGATTATAGAGGATAAGTTAATAGTATCAGTTCAATAAAAATATCTATAGCTGAATGGTTATTAAGGTAATACACTTTAATAGGTAATACACTTAGTCACATAAAAATGTGAGTCTTCATAATTCAGTGTGATATTACTGTTGAAAATTTTCTTAGGTGACTAAATATGCCTCTATTAACTTAAAGGTTAAATATATTAAGTGTGTTTGTGAAATTAACATATATTTAATTCTTTAAGTTACTTCTGTACAAAACTTGGAGGATGAAAGGGAGTAACACAGATTGGGTCTGTATAATCGCCTGCATTGTTAAGACAAGGTTTCTGGAGAAGAAAGCATTTGCTGGCATTTGTTCTGTGGCAGTGGATGCTTTAACAGTAGTGATGATGGGCATCACAGCATCTCCCTCCAATTCAAGGGTTTTTCCACTTTTTTTTTCAGGTATTGTGCCTTTTAGAAATTTCCCCTTAATTCTTAGTGTTCACATTTCATAGGTAGGTAAACTAAGTTTGAAGTGGGGAGGGGGTTTAAAAGTTGCTGCTTGTGTATGAGTGCAGGATGTTTATATATAGGCAGACATGCCTGTATATAGGTCAGAAGACAATTTTATGGACTTAGTTGTTTTTCCAGGTGGGTTCTGAAAGTCAAATTCAAGTTGCCAGGCTAAGTGGCAAGCACCTTCACCCACCTTGAAGTATTCTTGTTTTGTTTTTTGTTTTGTTTTTTACTATCTCCATGCTGGGTCTGAGACTCAGGGCTTTTATATACTAGGAGTGCATTACCGTGGAGCGAAACCTAAGTACAGAGCTTGCAGACTTAGTGGATAACTGTCCAAGGCCACAGGACTTGGGTGAAGTTGGAATTTGAACTTAGGCCTTATGTGATTCTGAAATCCTGCTGTCTGATACTGTTTGTCCTTTCATTTTTGTCTGATTCCAGTTACCTTTGCAAACCTTCTATTGGAAGGTCTGTCTTGATTCCAGCAAATGCCTTGAAGAACAAAGGAAGCAAAATAGATTTTTATAATAGAAAAGGTAGCATAAAAACATCTTAGTTACCAGAATTGTTGGCTGCTGGTCTGAGGCACAAATGCCCTTCTAACAGAGAGGGAATTCTGAAAGTAACAGCTGATGAGAATGGCAAGTTAGGGTTCTTGGTATTACTTAATGAGGTGATTCTTGGTATTAACCTGGAGCCCTAATTTATGTTCAGGAGCCCAGCCTGTGTTCTTATCGTTTGTGTATGTGCTGTTTCAGAGTTTGGAAGAGAACTTAGGGCACAGTCCACAGTAATTGGTGCTGAGATTTTCCTGTATATTACTATTTGTGGATTGGTCTGATACAGCTTGATATGTAGACTAGGCTAGTCTCAAACTTACAGTAATAGCTCAGCCCATCCTCTCAGGTGCTGGCATTGCAGGTGTGAGTTACCATGCTTAGCGTCTTTATAATTCTTGGGACTCTAATGAATAATCTTTACCCATATGACAGGTGTGTGTGTGTGTGTGTGTGTGTGTGTGTGTGTGTACATTCTTTTGCCTTCTGTCTTTCCAGCACCTCTATCTTCTATCTTCTGTCATTTCCTGGCATCATTATTGGGATGTTTTGCTGTCAGCTCCTCCTGAGCTGAGCCCAACACCAAACAGACTTCATATCCCCATTGAAAAGAAAATAGTCCTTTCTTTCTCACTTTTTTCTTTTGCTGCTCTTTGTATCTAAAGTCTCCTCCTCTCTGTCTTACCTGCACCTGGACCTTCCCTTATTGCTAGCCTGTCTGTGCTGCAGCCTGCATAGCAGGTCGCTCAGACCTGCCATGGCTCCCACATGTTGTCATATAATCTCTTAAAAATGTGCCATTGTTAGACTCTGTAGTCCAGGATAGTTTTGGACTCCTTGTGATCCTCCTGCCTCAGCTTCTCAACTATTAGGATTCTAATCAGAGCCACTGTGGCTGGCAGAAAAATTCTTTTACAGCCCCTCTTTTGGAAGTAAAGTCACTTGTAGCCAAGCCTGACAATCAGTTTTATCCATAGGACCCATACAGTGAAAGGAGAAAATCAAAGCTGGAAAGTTTTTCTCTGACCTCCACTAATTGGAGTGTGGCACACGTGTAGGCCTCTCCCCTCCCCCCTACTAAATGAATAAAAACTCACAAAAGAAACAAACAAGACTGCTCTTATCTACAGAATGGCCTTGAACAGTAGGCCCTCATCTCTTTATGCATATCCTTTTTTTAATAGACAAATCCTTCTATTTTGTAGGTTTTTTGTTTTGTTTTAGGTTTTTTTTGTTTGGTTTGTTTTTGGTCTCTGCTGAATTGCATGTTTACTCCCTCTCTTTATATCCTCCCACCCCGCAAAAAAAGCTGGGGACTGAACTTCGGGGTCGTGTCCTTCCTAGGCAAGCTTTTTACCAGTGACTTAAACCTCCTGTCTATTTTTTAATGGCTTTTCCGGGCTGTTTTCGAACTTCCTATGTAGCCTAGGGTGGACTTAAACTGCTAGTCCTCCTGCCAGCTCCTGCCAAGTTCTGGGCTTAGAGGAGGGTGCCAGATCTTACTTTCAGTTACTTAAAAAAAAAAAAAATCCTTTAATTTTGAAACAGGATACCATTGTATAGCCCTGGCTGGTCTGGAATGCTATAGATTCAGTTGGCCTTAAGGTAGAGACTGCTGGGATTAAAGGTGTGTGCCACCATGCCTATATCTTTAGTTCTTTATAAAAGTAACTGGTTTTCCTGACATTACCTTCTTTTAAATTGAGCCATCAGCCTGTTCAATTCATAGATTATCTTTTGCAGGCAGTATATGATGCTGGACTAGTATGTGTTAAAAAGATTCTTTTTGAGAACTCTAATAGACAGTATCAGAGAGGAAAGAACTTTGAGCAAATCTATGAGTTTGAGTATGATTAGGCTCTCTGAGGAAGAAAGATATTGCAGACGGAATCAAGAGTTTTTGCATAGGCAAAGCATGGGTTATCATACCTAGTGCCTTCATTTCCTAGTGTGTTTTTATACTATATGCTGCTGGCTTGTCAACGGATTCTCTCATAGTTCTAGAGGCTGCATATCTGAAATGAGGTAAAAATAGTACATGCCTGCTTCTGAAGACTGGAGAGAATGCGCTCCATGCCCTTGTCTTAGCTTTCCGGGGATCACAATCTTTGTCATTCCGTGGCAAGCCCCCGTCAGTCATTCTTACATGGTACTCTGACACGGAATCACATCACATGTACGTGCATAACCTTTTCCTGATCTGATTGTGTCTGCAAAGACCCAAAAATCACATTGACAGGTAACCAGGGTTAGGGCTTCAACATACATTTTTGTAGGACACAGTTCAACCTACAGTAGTTCATGGATATTGTTGAGGAAGCCAGTGCTTCTGTGCACCAAGAGTAGGGAATGGAGGTGGATTGGAAGGAAAGGAGACTGGAAGGTGACAGTGACCTTTTATTTTCCCTTCCTAAGAGCCTGCAGCTTCAGGATGTGTCCTTGTCTGAGGGTACCCACCATTGAGGCTGCCAGTTTTTGGTTGTGATTGTTTGGAGACTGGCATGTGACCTAAGCTGTCTAATCAAAGGGAATCTCAGGACTTGCTGGAGACTTCTCTTCTGTGCATTTATGAAGGAGATGCATTGTCTTTTCTGTAGTGACTGGCTTTAGAAATGATACAGCTAACAGTGCTGCATGGAGAAGAATCCACCCCAAATCAGGGCTCATTCCAGAGAAGGGAGGACAGCAGAGGAAACAGTTCTTTAGACCCGACTTACTGAGCCTCTGGGCGAGGTCTTCCCAAGGCTACCTTCTGAGGTTGTGACCTACTACTGTTTTTATTTTTCTTAAGCCTTAGACTTGATATCTTGTCAATTAAAGTGCAACTTCCTGCTATGTCAAGTTTCGTAGGGAGGGCTAGCCAAGCAGGATTAATTTATTGCCGATACTATAACACATTACCATAGGTTACTTCTCTTAAAGGTTCCCTAGGGAGTCAAATAGTTTTGTTTACTACAGTATAGAGGCATGAATATAAATATACAGAGGGTCAGGGTATATTTATGACCAAAACCGTTTTTTACTAACTATGACTATTGATTTAATACAATTGTAGCCCATCTTGAGAATTAAATACAGAAGTGAACGGACATGTTATGTTAATTTTTGCCTTTAATATGAAATTATTTCCAGAAGTAATATGAAGCTGCAGTTGCACTTTATGAAGTGCTTGTATCTGAATATTTAGCAGCTGCTGAGATGAAACTGGTTTTCCACTTAACTAGAACTCCATTGTCCTGCTTTTTCATGTTGCAGCTTCCTTTCCTTTTCCCTTCCTAATACTTTCAAAAGCAGGCATATTGACTTGACAGTCTAGCTTCTTTTCCTTCTTCTTAGGATTGCTTTCTTGTACTTTTAAAAAAAATTCTATTATGCCACATCTTTCAGTTACTTTTCTTTCTTCCTTTTTTCTTTCCTCCATTCTCCATTTCTTGAGAATTGGAGTTGTGTGTCTCAGGCTATCTATAACCTCTCTTCCTTGTTTTGACATGTGAACCAGCCTTCTGAGTGTTGGGGTCACAGGCATGCACCACCATAACCATCTGGGACATTAACTCCTTTTCTTTTATCCGTTGAGATCATAATTTGGTTTTAACCTTTCAATTTTTAGTTCTTCAAGTTTTCAGATTTTTTTTCTCTCTTCCAAGTTACATTTTGAGTGAACATTAGATCTATGTATCTGCATATTTACTTGTTTAAAATTCTTTATTTTTCACTTACAAAATATATAGTCATGGATGAATTGCATATTTTATTTTAGAATTTGAATTGAATAACATATGGTAGTTATTAAGTGAATGAAATTTTCATTTAATTCCTTTTGGTCTTTTTTGTATTCTTTTTTTTTTTAAAGAACATTTTCTTTTTGGCAGTAGTTTACCCAGTCGCAACTTTTCTAAATTATCATCTTTTCTAAGCATGCTCTCCCTAATGCTTTGGAATTTCTCACATTTCAGCTTCCTTACTCTCTCCCTCCCTGCCCTGTGTCCCCTGACATACATTATGGCTTAAACTGCAGGGCTTTTCTCCTCCTCCCCTCCTTGTCCTGCTCAGGGCAGCTGCTGAGATTTATAGCTTGCTGGCTCTGGGTAATTTTCTTTTAAACTCAAATAAAATTGTCCTTGAGCTAAAAATTAAGTGTGTGTGTGTGTGTGTGTGTGTGTGTGTGAGAGAGAGAGAGAGAGAGAGAGAGAGAGAGAGAGAGAGAGAGAGCATGCGACTGTGAGTCTGTGTAAGAGCTCACATATGCATGGGTGCCCAAGGAAATCAGAATCCCTTAGAGCTGGAGTAGCAGGCAGTTGTGAGCTCTGATGTGGGTGGGTGGGTGCTGGATTCAAACTGTCCTCAAGAACCTCAAGAATCTTGCAGTGCCATTTCCCTGGTCTCTGCTGTGTAACCATGTTCTGTGTTTTGTTGTTTTGAGTTAGGATCTTACTGTGTAGTTCTGCTGACCTGTAACTCATATGTAGACTGGGCTGGCCTTAAACTCACAGAAATCTCCTGCCTCTTCATCCTGAGTGTTTGGAATTAAAGGTGTGCACCACCACACCAACACATGCTAGATCCACACTCTACCTTCGCCCAACTGAAATAGACTCACTCTGTGTATTTCAGGCTGCTCTTGAACTCTGTATGTAGCCTAGATCAGCCTGCAGTACTGTGATAACAGGCATGCATCATGAATCTTGTAAAATAATTTGTTAATAAGAATCATAATTGTGCTGGCAAGATTTATGTCACCTGACACAAACTAGAGTCATCTGGGAAGAGGAAACCTCAATTGAAAAAATACTCCTGTTTTAGATACTTTTCTGTTCCTCTGAAGAGATATCATGGTTAAGGTAAACTAAAGTTTATTTAAAAAAACCATTTAATTGGAGCCTGCTTACAGTTTCAGGCGGTGAATCCATGACCATTGTATCAAGAAGTGTGTTGGCTGCTACTGCTCCAGGCATGGCACTGGAGTAGTAGCTGAGAGCTTATATCTGATCCACAGGAGGCATAGAGATGCTAGACCTGGCGGCACAGCCCACCTGCAGTGATATACCTTGTCCAGCAAGGCTACACCTTCTAATCCATCATGAGCAGTTCCACTGACTGGGAACTAAATTACAAATGTATGAATCTATGGGGACCATTCTTTTTTAAACCACTATAGCCCCCAACCAGATTGGCCTGTGGGCAAGCCTGTGATGGATTTTCTTGACTTATAATTAATATTTACTGTGGACAGTGCCACTGATGATCCTGGATACTCAAAGATCGCAGGTTGAGCAAGCCACGAGGAACAAGCCAGCAAGCAGCACTCCTCCCTGGCCTCTGCCTCTAGGTTCCTGCCCTGACTTCTCTCAGTGATGAAGTGTGATGTTGAATTTAACATCACTTAGGCTTAAATAGATCCTTTTCTCCCAAGTTGCTTTTAGTCATGATGTTTTATCATAGCGATTGAAACCCTAAGACAACACTGTAGGTTTTAGGGTTTGTTTTTTGGTGGGGAGGGGTACTGAAATTTAATCTAGGGATTTGTACGTGCTTAAACAAGTACTCTACCACTGCTATACATGTACAGTCTACAATGTATATTTTAAAGCTTATAATGATACACTATAAAAGAAAATTGAGTTTTAGCTTTTAAAATATGTTTTTCATGTTTAATGTGCTTTCAGTTATGTAAAGAAAAACAAGATTTATGGATAATTTTAAATGACATTTAAGATCAAACTGGACCTGGTGGCACAGTCCTGTAAGTGCAGGTACTTAGGGCCTAAGGCAGAAACATCACAAGTTCTAGGGCTTCCAGTCTACAAAGAGAGTTAAGGCAGGTCTAAGTAGCTTCAAGGAGAAGCTTTGTGTGTGTGTGTGTGTGTGTGTGTGTGTGTGTGTGTACACGTGCATGTGTCTGCCTGTCTGTCTCTCAAGCTTGAAGCGGAGGGGCCTGTAGTTGGGCTGTGCTCGACTGTAGCTCAGTGGTCATGTTGCCTGCATAGCATATGCCTGCCCTGGATTTGATTCTCAGGGCCACAAATTTTTTTTTTTTTAGGTTAAATATTTATTAAAGTATTGAATTTGACTGTTTCTCCTGTTAAAAATAGGTAATATTCTTGTTCTGATGTGCTTTAAAATTTACCTCAGATTTTTTTTCTTTAACCTAAATGATAGTTTCCAAGTATTTGTAAGCATTTCTCTGCAGAACAACACATTTCCTACTTGGTTTTCCCCCTTTTCCCTGTAAATGAAAAGACCAAGCCAAATATAATTGTCACTTTACTTTCTCTTGCTTAAAAAGTATTTTATTTCATGCATTATTGTGTATGGATATGCACATACATGACAGTTGAGCAGAGGTCAGAGGATAATGCTGTGGAGTTGGCTCTTGCTTTTTTACCTTTCTTCTTTTTTGCATTTTAAATACTAGAGGTGTCTTGCAAAGCTATAAAAGATTGTGGTCAGAAAGTGTGGCAAAGGTGATTGTGAGGCAAACTTTTGAAATGAGATTGATTTATGGTCTTCTGTAACTTGTACTTGAATGTCATCATGTTTCTCTTTAACAACGCACTTTGGTTGGAACACCATTTAAACCCTGGTTGACAAACTGACCAGAAGCAACGAAAGTGTTTGGTTGCTTAAAAGTGAGCAGATGTTTGGTGCTAGGTCAATTCCTGGAGTCAATTTGTTTTGTTTTGAGCCAGGGTCTCATGTAGCCTAGGACCTTGAATTCTGACCTTCCAATTTCTACCTTCTGAGTGCTGGAATTACAAGGAAGTGCTACTGGCATGTGCCACTGTGGTGTTTTAAACAAGATGTCCCCCGTAAATCTTGGTGACTATTTGGGATTATTAGGAAGTGTGGTCTTGCTGGAGGAAGTTAAGTCACTGGCAGTCAGCTTTGAGGTTTCAAAGGATGGATGACATTTCAAGTTAGCTCTCAGCTTCCTGTTTGTGGATGGAGATGTGAGCTCTCTGCTGCTTCAGTTACCTGTTGCCTGCTACCTCGTGGACTGTTATCTTTCTGGCACCGTAAGCTCCAAATCAACCCATTCTTCCATAAGTTGTCTCCATCATGGTATTTTATCACAGTAATAGAAAAGTACCTAAGAGAGCCACTATGCCTGTTTTGCTGTTGTTGTTGTTGTTTTTTGTTGTTGTTGTTGCTAGGCATGCTAGATAAACACTCTACCAAAAGCTACTGTATCCCAAGTCTGCAGAAGAGATGGAAAGATGACAAGATGAACATCTGTGAATGTATCACCTAGTACTCCTGAATTCTTTTCATATTACTATTATAAGTACTAAATATTACAGATGCTGTGACATGTATAGAAAAGCCTTTATGTCTGGCTTTAAATGAAAAAAATATATATGAAAATAGTTTTCCTGAGTCCATCAGGCTTTTTGTTGAAGATTTTCTTGGATTAACCAATTACTGTTGTTACTTTGTATACATCTAAGTAAACTATGCAAATGTAATTTTTTGAGTCAAGGTCTCACTTTGTAACTCTGGCTGTCCTGAAACTTACTATGTAGATCAGGCTGTCCTCAAACTAAAAGAGATCCACCTGCTTCTGCCTCCTAAGTGTTGGAATCATAGGCATATGACATCATGTCCAGCTATTAGCATTTAAAAAATTGTTTATGTGTAAGTATGTATTTATGGGAATGTGTGGGTGCTCTTGGAGGCCATAAAAGGGTGTTGGATTCTCTGGAACTGAAGTTGCAGGCTCATTGTGAATCACCTGTTAGTGCTGAGAACCAAATTTGGGTCCTCTGAAAGGGCAATGGTGCTCTTTACTGCTGAGCAGTCTCTCCAGCCCTGTGATAGATATTTTCATAAACAACAAATATATTTATATATGTGTGTATATGCACATATATGTTAATATCTAATGGAAGACAGTTACAAATGTTATGGGTTTTCCATCCAGAGTTTGTATAAGTGGCATAATCAGCTCATTGGCTTGTAATAATAGCTTTAATATTGGCTTGAATAACCTTGCTTTCTCCTCTCAGTCATTACTGAGTAAAGTATCCTGGAAATGCTTATATATTTAAACATTTTTATGTTTATTTATTTGGTGGGAGGGCTGGGTGTGCCCTGCTGCATGTGTGGAGACCAGAGAACAACTTGCGGGTGTTGGTCCTCCCTTCCACTGTGTGGATTCTGGGGATCCAACTCAGGCTGTCAGTCTTGGTGACAGGTACCTAGTGAGCCATCTTGCTAGCCCTAGTAGCTAGATTCTATTGTATGGATGTGCCTTAATTATTTAAAAATGTTATGTGGAAGTAGCAATGTACATCTGTAATCTCAGCATTGGGAAGTGGAGGCAGGAAAATATAAAGTTTTAAGCCGTCACATGAGACTCCCTCCTTTTTTCCCTTCCTTTCTTTTTTAGGTCCTGGTATGTATATATGTATATATGAGTGTTTGTGTGTGTGTGTATGTGCATGGGCGTGGACATCAGTTTATGTATACCTTGGGTGCATACTTTGAAGCCAGAAGGTATGGGGAATCTCTGTCACTTTTCACCTGTTCCTTTGGGTCAAGGTCTAACACCTAGCTCGTATTTTCTTGGTTAGGCTAGATTATAGCAAGTCCTGGTCATATTACTGTCTCTGCCCCTTGAAGCTGAGATCACAGGGACATGCAGGATGCCTGGCTTGTTATATAGGCTGAGATACAAGCTTCAGCCAGTCCTTATGATTACATAGCAAGACTTCTAACTGCTGAACCATTTCTCTAACCCCAAAGGGCCATCTGATCATTCCCTCTCCTGCCTCCTTCCTTACTCTACCTTGCTTTCTTTTTTCCTTTGAAACAGGATCTCACTACATAGCCTTGGCTGGCCTGGAACTTGGTATGTAGACCAGTCGTGGTCCTAGAGATCCACTGCCTCTACCTATGGAGTGTTAGTATTAAAGTACATTTGTGTGTACTCAAGACAAACTAGGTTTGAGACCCTTTCTTAAAACAAACCAAGAAAAATCTTGTTTAAAAGTGCAAACATCATTTTATGTATTTGTGGGTCTACCTTTAGGAATAAGGTCTCATATAAGATTGCTGCACCAGAGGATATATGCATCTAAAATTTTGTCTCATGTTGTTAATAATTTCCTGCACAGAGATTGTCCCAGGTTTGTTACTAGAATCAATGGAGTTTGTCTTAATTTTATGGCATCTTTTGTTCTTTTTGTGATGCTGGGAATTAAATCTAGACAATCATACATACCAAGAAAATGTCCTATAATAGCTAAACATACAGACAGAAAGTTCAACTCTTAATTGTGAATTTTCCTGTGGAGTTTATGTGTTTTGTCTTATGTTTTGGAGTTTTCTTGTTGTATCAACCTTGTAGAGATCTTTCCTTTTTTTCACATTCTGATTGGCCACTTGTAATGCATTTTTATGAATTGTTTGTTTTGATGCCCATACTTAGTCATGATAAAGAATCTTATAAAAGATAAGCAGTTATCTCAGTTCCATTTTTATATTAGTGTGCTTTTCTCTTCATTGTTCTGAAATAGATCCCAGACATGGAACACTTCAAATTTGTCTTCCTTGTTTTTAGCCATTTTGACTTTTAATTTCAATAACTGATGCTGAGATTAGGCTGGGGAAATTTGTTATCTTTAAGATTTATTATTATTATTATTATTATTATTATTGACAGGGTTTCTCTGGATAGCCCTGGCTGTCCTGGAACTTGTGCCTTAGACTATACTGGCCTCAAACTCAGAAATCCACTTGCCTCTGCCTTCTAAATGCTGGGATTAAAGGTGTGTGCCATCTTTGCCCAACAAGTTTTATTATTTTTAATTAAGTGTGTGTGGGTGTTTGCATTTACATGCAGGTGCCCATGAAAGCCAGAGGCATTTAAGGGATCTGGAGTTACAGCAGTCAGTTACGAACCACCCTATGTGGTTGCTGCAACATTGATGCTCTCTTAGCTATTGAGCCATCTTTCCAGACCCTGTCTTTTTTTTTTTTTTTTATTAGATGTTTTCTTTATTTATATTTCAGATGTTATCCACTTTTCTGGTTTCCCCTCCGAAAACCCCCTATCCCATCCCTACCACCCACTTGCTCACCAACCAACCCACTCCCACTTCCCTGTCCTGGCATTCC
The DNA here is from genome assembly GCF_947179515.1 of Apodemus sylvaticus. Lineage (NCBI taxonomy): Eukaryota > Metazoa > Chordata > Mammalia > Rodentia > Muridae > Apodemus > Apodemus sylvaticus. The sequence goes on from NC_067476.1 coordinate 113,696,008, forward strand.
CCTATCCTGGGGTATCGAGCCTTCTCAGGACCAAAGGCCTCTCCTCCCTTTGATGTCTAACAAGACTGTCCTCTGCTACATATGCAGCTGGACACATGAGTCCCTCCATGTGTACTCTTTGGTTGGTGCTTTAGCCTCTGGGAGCTCTGGGGATACTGGTATTATTGTTCCTCCTATGGGGCTGCAAACCCCTTCAACTCCTTGGGTTCTTTCTCTAGCTCCTCCATTGGGGACCCTGTGCTCAGTCCAATGGTTGGCTGTGAGCATCCATACCTCTGTATTTGTCCTGCACTGGCAGAGCCTCCCAGGAAACAGGTATATCAGGCTCCTGTCAGCAAGTACTTGTTGGCCTCCACAATAGGATCTGGATTTGCTGACTGTATATGGGATGGAACCCCAGGTGGGGAAGTCTTTGGATGGTCCGTCCTTCGGTCTCTGCTCCACACATTGTCTCTGTATCTCCTCCCATGGGTATTTTGTCTTCTTCTAAGAAGGGCCAAAGTATTCATACTTTTTCAAGAAGAAGGTCTTCCTTCTTCTTGAGCTTTGTTTGGTCTGTGAATTGTAGCTTGGATATTCCAAGCTTCTGAGCTAATAGCCACTTATCAGTGAGTGCATAGCATGTGTGTTCTTTTGTGATTTGGTTACCTCACTCAGGATATTTTCTAGTTCCATCCATTTGCCTAAGAATTTCATGAATTCATTGTTTTTAATAGCTGAGTAGTATTCCATTGTGTAAATATACCACATTTTCTGTATCCATTCTTTTGCTGAGGGACATCTGGGCTCTTTCCAGCTTCTGCCTATTAAAAACAAGACTGCTATGAACATAGTGGAGCACGTGTCCTTATTTCATGTTGGAGGATCTTCTGGGTGTATGCCCAGGAGTGGTATAGCTGGGTCCTTAGTAGTACTTATGTCCAATTTTCTGAGGAGCCGCCAAACTGATTTCCAGAGTGGTTGTACCAGCTTGCTATCCCACCAGCTGTGGAGGAGTTCTCCACATCCTTGGCAGTACCTGCCGTTGCCTGAGTTTTTGATCTTAGCCATTCTGACTGGTGTGAGGTGGAATCTCAGGGTTGTTTTGATTTGCATTTCCCTAATGATTAAGGATGTTGAATATTTCTTTAGGTGCTTCTCAGCCATTTGGTATTCCTCAGTTGAGAATTCTTTGTTTAGCTCTATACCCCATTTTTTAATAGGGTTATTTGGTTCTCTGGAGTCTAACTTTTTGAGTTCTTTGTATATATTGGATATTAGCCCTCTATTGGATGTAGGGTTGGTAAAGATCTTTTCCCAATTAGTTGATTGCTGTTTTGACAGTAATCCTTTGTCTTACAGAAACTTTGTAATTTTATGAGGTTCCATTTGTTAATTCTTGAACCTTAGAGCATAAGCTATTGTTGCTCTGTTCAGGAAATTTTTCCCCTATGCCCATGTCGACAAGGCTCTTCCCCAGTTTCTTTTCTATTAGTTTCAGTGTATCTGGTTTTATGTGTAGGTCCTTGTTCCACTTGGACTTGAGCTTTGTACAAGGAGATAAGAATGGATAGATTTGCATTCTTCTCTGCATGCTAACCGCCAGTTGAACCAACACCATTTGTTGAAAAGGCTGTCTTTTTTCCACTGGATGGTTTTAGCTACTTTGTCAAAGATCAAGTGACCATAGTTGTGTGGGTTCATTTCTGGGTCTTTAATTCTATTCCATTGATCTACCTGCTTGTCACTGTACCAATACCAAAGTTTTTGTCACTATTGCTTTGTAGTACTGCTTGAGGTCCAAGATGCTGATTCCCCCAGAAGTTCTTTTACTATTGAGAATAGTTTTAGCTATCCTGAGTTTTTTTTTTTTTTTTTTTTTTTTTTTTGTTATTCCAGATGAATTTGAGAATTGCTCTTTCTAACTTTATGAAGAATTGAGTTGGAATTTTGATGGGGACTGCATTAAATCTGTAGATTGCTTTTGGCAACATGGCCATTTTTGCAACTTTTACAATATTAATCCTGCCAATCCACGAGTATAGGAGATCTTTCCATCTTCTGAGGTCTTCGATTTCTTTCTTCAGAGACTTGAAATTTTTACAGATCTTTCACTTGTTTGGTTAGAGTCACACCAAGATACTTTATATTGTTTGTGACTATTGTGAAGGATGTCGTTTCCTTGATTTCTTTCTCAGACTGTTTATCCTAAGAATATAGGAAGGCTACTGATTTGTTTGAGTTAATTTTATATCCAGCCACTTTGCTGAAGTTGTTTATCAGCTTTAGGAGTTCTTTGGTGGAGTTTTTGGGGTCACTTAATTATACTATCATATCATCTGCAAATAGTGATAGTTTGACTTCTTCCTTTCCAACTTGTATTCCTTTGACCACCTTTTGTTGTCTAATTGCTTTAGTTAGAACTTTAAGTACTACATTGAATAGATACGGAGAGAGAGAGGGCAGCCTTGTCTATTCCTTGATTTTAGCGGGATTGCTTCAAGTTCCTCTCCATTTAGTTTGATGTTGGCTACTGGTTTGCTGTATATTGCTTTTACAATGTTTAGGTATGGGCCTTGAATTCCTGAATTTTCCAAGACTTTTAATATGAAGGGATATTGAATTTTGTCAAATGCTGTTTCAGCATCTAATGAAATGACCATGTGGTTTTTTTCTTTGAGTTTGTTTATGTAGTGGATAGCATTGATGGATTTCTGTATATTGAACCATCTCTGCATCCCTGGGATGAAGCCTACTTGATCGTGGTAAATAATCATTTTGATTTGTTCTTGGATTCAGTTGACAAGAATTTTATTGAATATTTTTGCATTGATATTCATAAGGGAAATTGGTCTGAAGTTCTCTTTGTTGGGTCTTTGTGTGGTTTTGGTATCAGCATAATTGTGGCCTCATAGAACCAGTTGGGTAGTATTCCTTCTGTTTCTATTTTGTGGAATAGTTTGAAGAGTATTGGTATTAGGTCTTCTTTGAAGGTCTGATAGAATTCTGCACTAAAACCATCTGGTTCTATGCTTTTTTTTTTTTTTTTGGCTGGGAGACTTCCAGTGACTGCTTCTATTTCTTTAGGGATTATGGGACTGTTTTCATGGTTTATCTGATCCTGATTTAATCTTGGTATTTGGTATCTGTCTAGAATATTGTCTGTTTCATCCAGATTTTCCAGTTATGTTGATTATAGACTTTTGTAGTAGGATCTGATTTTTTTTTTTTAATTTCCCCAGTTTTTGTTGTTATATCTCCCCTTTCATTTCTGATTTTGTTAATTTGGATACTGTCTCTGTGCCCTCTGGCTAGTCTGGCTAAGGGTTTATCTATCTTGTTGATTTTCTCAAAGAACCAGCTCCTGGTTTTGTTGATTCTTTGTATAGTTCTTGTTTCTACTTGGTTGATTTCAGCCCTGAGTTTGATAATTTCCTGCCAACTACTCCTCTTGAGTGTATTAGTTTCTTTCTGTTCTAGAGCTTTCAGGTGTGCTGTTAAGCTGATAGTGTATGCTCACTCCAGTTGGTTTTTGGAGGCACTCAGAGCTATGAGTTTTCGTCTTAGCAGTGCTTTCATTGTGTCCTATAAGTTTGGTTATGTTGTGCCTTCATTTTTATTAAATTTTAAAAAGTCTTTGATTTCTTTCCTTATTTCTTCCTTGACCAAGTTATCATTGAGTAGAGCATTATTCCGCTTCCATGTGTATGTGGACTTTCTGTTGTTTTTGTGCTATTGAAGACCAGCCTTAATCTGTATTGATCTGATAGGAGGCATGGGATTATTTTAATCTTCTTATATCTGTTGAAGTCTGTTTTGTGACTGATTATATGGTCAGTTTTGGAGAAGGAACCATGAGGTGCTAAGAAGAAGGCATAGTCTTTTGATTTAGGATGAAATGTTCTATAGATGTCTCTTAAATCCACTTGGTCCATAACTTCTGTTAGTTTCACGGTATCTCTGTTTAGTTTGTGTTTTCCTGATCTGTCCATTGATGAGAGTGTTGAAGCCCCCCAGAATTATTGTGTGAGGTGCAATGTGTGCTTTCAGCTTTAGTAAAGCTTTTATGAATGTGGGTACCCTTGCATTTGGAGCATAGATGTTCAGAATTGAGAGTTCTTCTTGGTTGATTATTCCTTTGATGAGTATGAAGTGGCTTCCTCATCTTTTTTGGTGACTTTTGATTGAAAGTTGATTTTATCTGATATTAGAATGGCTATTCCAACTTGTTTCCTGGGACCATTTGCTTGGAAAATTGTTTTCTAGCCTTTTATTCTGATGTCTTTGACACGGAAGTGCATTTCCTGTATGCAGCAAAATGCTGGGTCCTGTTTAAGTATGCAGCCTATTAGTCTATGTCTTTTTATTGGGGAATTGAGTCCATTGATGTTAAGAAATATTAAGGAATAGTGATTGTTGTTTCCTGTTATTTTTGATGTTATTTTTATGTTTGTGTGGTTATCTTCTTTTGGGTTTGTTGAAAGATTACTTTCTTGGTTTTTCTAGGGTGTAGTTTCCCTCCTTGTGTTGGCATTTTCCATCTATTATCCTGTTTAGGGCTAGATTTGTGGAAAGATATTGTATAAATTTTACATGGAATATCTTGGTTTCTCCATTTATAGTAATTGATAGTTTTGCCGGGGATAGTAGTCTGGGCTGGCATTTTTGTTCTCTTAGGTTCTGTATGAGCTCTGCCCACGACCTTCTAGCTTTCATGGTCTCTGGTGAAAAGTCTAGTGTAATTCTGATAGGTCTGCCTTTATATGTTACTTGACCTTTTCCCCTTACTGCTTTTAATATTCTTTCTTTTTTGTGTGTGTATTTGGTGTTTTGATTATTATATGATGGGAGGAATTTCTTTTCTGGTCCAATCTATTTGGAGTTCTGTGGACTTCTTGTATATTCATAGGCATCTCTTTCTTTAGGTTAGGGAAGGTTTCTTCTATAATTTTGTTGAAGATATTTACTGGCTCTTTACGTTGGAAATCTTCACTCTTCTATACCTATAATCCTTAGGTTTGGTCTTTTTGTGTCCTGAATTTCCTGGATGTTTTGGGTTACAAGCTTTTTGCATTTTGCATTTTCTTTGACTGCTGTGTCAATGTTTTCTATGGTAGCTTCTGCATCTGAGGTTCTCTCTTCTATCTCTTGTATTGTGTTGTTGATGCTTACATCTATGACTCCTAATTTCTTTCCTAGGTTTTCTATCTCTAGAATTGTCTCCCTTTGTGAGTTCTTTATTGTTTCTACTTCCATTTTTAGATCCTGGATGGTTTTGTTTAGTTCCTTTACTTGTTTGCGTGTATTTTCCTGTAATTCTTTAAGAGATTTTTGTGTTTTCTCTTTAAGGGCTTCTACCTGCTTAACCATGTTCTCCTGTATTTCTTTAAGGGAATTATTTATGTCTTTCTAAAAGTCCTCTGTCAGGATCATGAGATGTGATTTTAAATCCAAATCTTGCTTTTCCAGAGTGTTGGGGTATCCAGGAGTTGCTGTTGTGGGAGAATTAGGTTCAGATGATGCCATATCGCCTTGGTTTCTGTTGGTAGTATTCTTGCATTTGCCTTTCACCATCTGGTTATCTCTGGTGTTAGCTTGTCTTGCTGTCTCTGACTGTGGCTTATCTGTCCTGCGAGCCTGTGTATCAGTACTCCTGGAAGACTAGTTCTTTCTGGGAGGAATTTAGTTGTGGAGAGTTGTGGTACAGAGTCAACTCAGGGGTACAGACAGAAACTAGAAGGATCCTGTTCCCAGCTGATCTTTGGTCCTGTGTTTTGATGGCTCTGAGTAGGTCCCTCTTGGGCCAGAAGTTTGAAGAGAAGTAGTGGTCTTACCTGTGCATGGAAGTGTGTAGGCACTTCTGGGAGAGCAGCTCTCTTGTGGTGGTATTTGGGTATGTAGCTCTGTGGCCCAGGATCTACTCTGGGTGAAGATGGAAATCAGAAGACCCCTGTCCCAGGCTGCCCCTGGGTTCTTGTGTCCTCAGGGTTTCGGTCAGGTTCCTCTGAGCAGCAGGGGTGGTCCTACCTGCGCTCCCAGGCCTGTCTGCACTCCTGGGAGGCTAGCTATCTCCCTGCACCATCTGGGTATAGAGCCCAGTGGCAGAGGATGGTCTGCAGCCGCAGCTCCAGACTCTTTGTCTTTTTTTTTTTTTTTTTAATAAAAGATGGATTAAAAACTCTTCTGTAAGGATAGTTAATGTGTTTATTTATTTAGGACTCATGTATTTCAATAAATATATTTTTTCAAAATTATATGACATGTAGGTGTACCTCTTGGTACGTAGTTTTGCTGTCTTTACTAAAATTAGTGAGTGTAGAATACAGGGTTTGAACTTTATTTTTTATTTAAATTTGATTATTTTTAGATGAATTCTTGTTGTGTTGTCTAAGATGATTTTTCAGTTCTTGAATTACACAGTCTTTCTACTGTAGTTGTTCCATTATCTGGGATTACAGGCTGTAGGGTATTTATTTGTTTGTGTATATGTGAATAACTTTGTGGTATTGTAATTTTGAATGAGTGTAGCAGAATGTCTTAGACAGTAAAGCACAGATTACATATTTGTAATGTTATATCACTTGTACTTGAATAGTACTGTAACTTAGGTTTTTATTGCTAGTTTTTATTGATTATCACATGCTTTATCTGTTGCATTTTATGCCCATTAGCTTGAGTGTATATTCATGATGAACCTTTGTCTTTGTATTTTTATTTTAAAGAATTATATCAAAGGCCAGTGAGATGGCTTGGTAGGTAATAAACTGCTTGCCATGTAAGCCTGATGATCTGAGTTCTATATCTGGAACCCATAGTGGAGAGAAAGAACTGTTCCCCAAAATTTCCTAGACCTCCACTGTATACTCCATGGATGAGCACCCCTGAGCTCATACACGAGTGCACACATGCACGCACATGTGATAATATATGTATTGAGCAACAGTCTGTTGCTGAGTTCTGTAATGCTAAATATTGGCCCCCAAAGTCTGATTGCCTCAGGGTCATGCAGATCCTCATGTACACCAGGGCGTGTTATGTAGTCTTGCTCCCCAGGTTATCTCTGATTGCTCAGTAAATACACACATACATGCCTACAGCCTGAAGCTTGGCAGAAGAGAGGTAGGTAGGGCTTCAGTTCTCAGGCTTGGGGTCTGAGACAGAGACTATGAGGAAGAAAGAGAAGGTGGAGAGAAGAGAAAACACTACAGGGTAAGTAAATCTTGAAAACATGGCCATGAGGGCTGGCCAGTTGGAGTAAGAGTGACCCAGGTGGAACATGGCAAGTTATAAGTTGACAGGGAAGTAGGTAGACAAAACAACCACAGAGGGTTGATATCTGCCCAGCTCTAGTGCTTTAAAGGCTTATAATAAATGTAAAGATTTTGTGTCCTTTATGTGGGAAAATGATCCAAGGTGGGGAAGAAACCCTCTATTAATATTTACCATAATATGCATATATACTAAAGATAAATATGGTAAGTTTTATAAAGAATTGTTTTTAAGAACTAAATTAAAGGCAAGGGTGTATATATCAATGATAGGACATAGAGTTAGCATTCACAAGATTTTGGGTTCAGTCACTATCACCACTTCCAAAGGTGAAACTTGGGGATGTGGAAATAATTTTAGTATTAGTGCCAAATTCAATCACTTAGGTGTCATTCCCTAGGGGCCATCCACTTTGTGTTTTGAGTCAGGATCTGTCACTAGGACCTGGGTTTTGCTGATTAGGTTAGGCTGGCTGATTGTCTAGCCCCAGAATCCTCCTGTCTCTGCCTCCCCAGCATTGGGATTACAGTGAGTACTACTGTGCTGATTAATTTTATGTCAAGTTGACACAAGTTGCAGTCATTTTAGAAGTGGCAGTTGAGAAAATGCCCCATCAGATGGGCCTGTCTATAAGTCTTGGAGCATTTTCTTAACTAGTGGTTGATATTGGAGGGCCCAGCCCGTTGTGGGTGGTGTTGTTCCTGGGCAGGTGGTCCTGGGGTACATATAAAAGCCTGCTGAGCAAGTGCTGGAGAGCAAGCCTGTAAGCCTCTGCTCCAGCTCCTCCTGCCTGCAGGCACCGGCCTTTACATTTCATGTCCTGACTTCTTGAGTGATCAGCTATAAACTAAAATGAAATAAACCCTTTCCTCCACAGGTTGATTCTTGTCATGATGTTCATCACAGTTGTTTTCCTCTGAAAGACTTGACAGTGTTGTTTTGGGGAGGATTGTGCAAGGAACTCTGGTCTAGAAAAGATATTTAATGATTAGAGCTTAGTGGTCTGTTCTGTGGGAAGCTGGAATGTAAGAATGGTGAGAACAACACAGGTGTTGGAGACTGGCCCATGAAGTTTCAGAAAGAAGGTTGAGTGTCATTTTAAGATACTATCAGGGCCATTTGATATTTTGAATTAACAACCACCGAAATGGAACCTTCACTTTATTGGACAATTAATACTGGTCACCTGGGGCTGGAGAATCAGCTTTGATTAAGAAGAGACCTGCAATACTGAGGCAGAATGTTCGGAAAGGGTTTCTACAGCACACAGGAGCTGGCATAGGATAGGAGAAGGCTGTACCTCTTTCTGGCAGCCAAGCTTTGTAATCTTTTAAGTCACCCAGGTACTGGTTTTGAAGACATGAAGGGGTCATGGAAAGCAGCCAAGGCTTTGCATAATGACTGTGCAACCCCATGATGTTGAAGCCCCAAGATTAAAGGAATCATGGAAAGAAGTTAAGGTTTGCTACTAAAGTGGTGGGTCAGTCCCAACAGAGAGGTAATGGTGAAGGTGCAGCCTAGTTGCAGAGACTCCAGCATTTTAGAGATGCCAGTACCGTGGGACAACCACCAAGGACAGCAGCAGGTATGAAATGGAGCCTGCCTAAGACTAGGAGACATGTGTGCTGTGACAAGGCCTTTGGAGCCTAGAAGATGGTGATGTCAGAAGGCTGGTACTGAGCTTGACACTGGACTTTGGTTCTGCTTTGATCTGGTTGTGACTGTTCCCTGACTCTTTACTCTTGGAATAAGAAAGTATGTCACTTATTTTTTTAATTTGCAGGAGTCCACAGTTAAAAAAAAAATTGAGGAGTTCCAGAGAGACTTTAGAGTGTCAGAGAGATTTTGGATATTTTAGAGACTTGGAATATTTTGTATCTTTAATTATACACACTAAACTCTGATATAGTCAATTTTATAAAAGTTATACCACTAGATATAACATCAGTCTGTTAATAGTAGGTGATTTCAATACCCTGCTTTCTGTAATAGATCAACATCACACATCTAATGGAGTTAACAGAGGTCTACATAGTATTCCACCAGAACGCCAAAGAACACAGCTCTTAGAACACACAGAGCTTTTCTAAAGCAAGCCACACTTGAGACACAAAACCAGCTTTTTTTTATTTGATATATTCTTTATTTACATTTCAAATGATTTCCCCTTCCTGGATTACCCCCTCCCCGAAAGTCCCATAAGCCCTCTTCCCTCCCCCTGCTCCCCAATCACCCCCTTCCCACTTCTCTGTCCTGGTGTTCCCCTACACTGCTGCACTGAGCCTCTCCAGGACCAAGGGTCTCTCCTTCCTTCTTGGGCATCATTTGATATGTGAATTGTTTCTTGGGTATTCCGAGCTTCTGGGCTAATACCTGCTTATCAGTGAGTGCATACCATGTGTGTTCTTTTGTGTTTGGGTCACCTCACTCAGGATGACATTCTCCAGTTCCACCCACTTGCCTAAGAATTTACAAGTTCAAAAAGATTGCAGTCACTCCAGTTATTCTGACCACAGTGCAGTAAAACTTAAAACACTCAGCAGTCAAATATCTAGTAAATACAAAAGCTCCTTGTATTTGAGAATAAGTAACTCATTACTGAATGATGAATGGGTCAAAGAAGAAATCAAGAAAGAAATATATAGCTCTAAGTGCCTACATTAAAAAATATCAGAAATAGCACAAATTAATGGCTTAATGTGGCAACTCAAAAATATGGAAAAATGAAAACAAACTAAATCTAAACCTAGTTGGTGGCAAGAAATAATACTCAGAGGAGAAATAAATGAAATAGAAACAAAGAAAATATTAGGAGTCAATGATTTTGAGAATTGGTGCTTTGAGAAGATATGACCAACAGACCTTTGGCTCAACTAGCCAAAATAAAGAGAGGACCTAAATGAACAGAATGAGAAATGAAGAGGAAAATATTACAACAGATACCAGAAACGTTAAGAATTTTATAAGCTAATACTTTAAAAACCTCTAATATATTAAATTTGGAGAGCCCCAAAGAAGTGAATGAATTTCTTGATTCAGCCAAAATTAAACCAAGAATTAGCCAACAACCTGAATAGAACAGCTATACAAATGAGGAGATTGAAATAGTAATAAACAGCCTGCCAGATAAAAGAAAGTTCAGAGCCAGATGGAGCCCCAGCAGAATTCTTACAGACATTCAACGAAGTTCTACAGTCAATCTTCTGAAACTATTTAGAAAAGAAAAGAAAAAAAAGCCAAAAACAAAACAGAAGGAGAATCCCCCAAACTCTTTCTGTAAAGCCATTTAAAAAGGAGAGAGAAGAGACAGAGACCTTGAGAGGGCCCCCAGTGGTATCCCCAAAAGAACCTGAACATGGGTAGCTGGTTAATCATTATTCCTGAACATGCTGGTGAGGTGTTTTGAGAAAATCAGAATTAGCGGTGAGAATGAAGAAGCTTTCCCTTCACCTGTGAAAGGTGAATTTAATTTTACTTCTGAAATTGAGAGTGCCACTGCTGACTTAACCACCAGATCTGCAGATTCTCTGCCCTTCAGGTTCTAGTGTTCCAACTTGGGACACCTCTTTCAGGCAGTCCTTGCTCAAGAACTTCCCCTCTGCCAAAGCTCAACCTTTTCCTAACTAGTTCTGCTTGTTTCTTATAAAAACCTTCCTCTGGTGTTGTTACAACCAATCTGGGCCCAAACTCTTGACTTAGCAAATACTTCCCAAAAGCTAGTGCTGTGGCTGTGGCTCAGGAGATGGCTCAATCAGTGATGTACTGTTGTGTAACCACAGCTTCCTGAGTTTAGACCCAGAACCAACAGAAAGCTGGGTGTGAAGTTGCACACCTATAAGCAGTGCTGGAGAGGGGTTGTAAAGATAGGTGGGCCCCAGGGCAGACTGGCCAGGGGAGCTCTTAAGCAAGGATTGCCTGTGAGGGGGACCCATGTTGGATTGAAATGCTTGGACCTTTAAACCTTCAAAAATTTGGGCTGTTCTGGGAAAGGCATGGTGTGGTAGTACAGTCCCTGAAGGACAGTAATGGCCATGTTCACCACTGTCACTGGCAGAGTCCTTCCTTGACAGGGAAATACATGTCTTCCTGTCTTCTTAAGAATGAGAAAATATTTCCTAGATGTCATTCACAGACTTGTCTCACATCTAAGTATTAGATCACATGCTATGACAAAGATGAGTAATTATTCTTTATAGCTATTATCAACTTTTCTAGGATAGAGAATCATGAGCTTTGGGGCCTCTGTTATCACATTTTGAATAGTGGCTAAAGTTCCTTGCCCTCCTTTATATGTAGATGTATGCTTGTTACTTCTGGCTAATGAATATAGAGAGTTTTCATGTTTGACTTAGGAGAGTGTGCTCTTTGTTTCCTTTCCCTCCTTGTGCTGGATGGAATGGGTCTGTTTAATCATAGCAGCCTGAGGAATCATCTTGAGTTTTTATGTAGAAACCAAGTGTTGGGGGTGACAGAAAAAATGCTCCTGAGCATCTGGCTACTGATAGTTTATGAGATTACCTTACATGTTTTTTGTTAGGTGTATTAGAACTTAACCTTAAGTGAGTATGCATTTCTGGTTATTGGGACACAAGGAAACAGAGTTGTTTAAGCTGACAACCCTGGGGTGCAGTAGGTGTGGACAGAGTCCATAGGTATCTATATTATGCAAGTGCAGAAGAAGAGAAAGGAAACAAAATTGAGGGAATTGGGAGATCAGATTTTTATCATGGTCTGTACAAGAAATCTTAAGTAAATGAGCTAGAAATATGTGGCTGTTGATTAGTGAAGACATCATGGCTCAGTAGATTGGTAGTCTCTGTGGGAAGATGACTCACTGGAAGGGGGGAAATAGACTGGAAGAGATAGACAGTGATCAGATAGGAAACTTAAAATTTAAATTTTGTTGGTAGTACTGTAAGGAATACTAGCAGAGGCCAGAGGGATGGATGGTTAAGATATAGATGGCAAAGGGAAAGATTGTTAATGCTGAGGTTAAGGAATGGAGAGGCTGTTAGGCAGGGTGGCACCAACCTGTAATGTCAGCATTAGTGAGATAGAAGCAGGCCGTTTAAGGCCATTCTCTGCTATTTAGCAAGTTGAGGCCAATCTGGACCACATGAGACCTTTTCTCAAAAATAAATCCTCTTAAACAAAAGAGGCTGAGTTTTTTTTTAATAGATCCTCCTAGATATTAATGTAATAAATGGAAGACCAAGGATGACTTGCTGCTATCCTCAGTGTCTGACGAAGAGCTATGCAGTGTTGGCTGCTGACGCTGAAGTAAGGGCACATTACTGACAGACAGTGCTTTTTAGATCCTGGCAGCTGATCCCATGGGAGGGAAGTGAGGAAGTAAGTGTCTCCTTTATTGTGTGTTATTTTCTAAGTAGTCAAAGATACTTGACACAAAACAAAAAAAAAAAAAGCAAGTTGAGAAAATATATCTTACAAAAAATACACAGGTGGTATTCTTTCTGTAAAAGAGGTATTAAACATTAACCTGGAAAAAAAAAGTTAGCAAATTGGGCTTTAACAAATGGATATAGTCAAATTTCATTTTTATTTTATTTTTTTATGTATATGATTGTTTGGCTCACATGTATATATTTGTACCATGTGTGTACCTGGTGCCTGTGGAAGTCAGACATCTGACCAACCCCTGGAGCTGGAGTTACAGATGGTGTGAGTTGCCATGTAGGTGCTGAGAATTGAACCTAGGTCCTCTGGAAGAGCAGTTAGTGCTCTTAACCACTGAGCCATTTCGGTAGTTCCTTTGTGTAGAATTTTCATTAATCTGCAAAGGAGAAAGTATAAATGATAAAACTATGAGAAGATAGACAGGCACTAGAATTAATGGAGTCAAAATGTGAGTGAGATGCCAGATGTGCCTAACATGAGAAAGTTGCAAAAATATGAAAATCCAGGCACTCCACTGAGCTAGAAATCTAGGCTCTGATACATACTGCTGTGGTAAGGTAGCAAGTGGCCATTGAGTTCAGAAGCGAATCTGGATGGGTCTTCTAGTGTTGTGGACCACCAAGACCGCTGTCTTTCTGTATTGCAGTTTCACCTGTATTTCCTTGGAACTACTTAGCTTTACGACTAAGAGTTTAAAAAAAAAACTTTATAAAGTATTTCTGGCCCTTACATTATTTATTTGTTTAATTTTATTTTATCATATTTTTTGAGACGTAGTCTCACTCTATACCCTAGACCTGCCTGGAGCTGTCTAGGCCGCTCAGGCTAGTGGTCCTCTTGCCACAGCCTTCTAAAAGTTCAGGTTGCAGGCATGAGCCAGACCACTCCTGGCTTTTGTAGCCATTTTTATGATCTGATGTACAACTTTGCTTTCCTAACTAAAATGATTGTTATTTTGTTATTGTTTGTCCCTCTTGCTTTGAATGTATCCTTTTGTGTGTGTGACAGATATGTAACCACAGGCTTTTCCACAGGTACCATGCCCTAGTCCAAAAATTACTCTGAGACTTGTTATATATGAATGAACGCCTAGGCCAATAGCTTTGACTGGTTGCCATTAGTTCATAACTCAGTTACTCCCTTTAAACTAGTCTAAGTCATGCCGCGAGGCTGCGTGCCTCTCTTTCAGTTTCATGTGACCGTCTTCCTCAGAGTTGTGTAATGTCCCATCCTCTGTTGCTGCTGCCCAGTCCCCATCCTTGTGTCATAGTCCATCTGTCCTTGTCTACCCCCACTTCCTCGCACCACTGACTCTATCCCAGAAACCCTCTTTCTGTGCTGGAGCCTCCACCTCCCTCTTCCTGCTAATAGGCTGACCGCGCTTTAGTGACAGGTGACGCTTCTGAACACTGCATAAGAGATTCTCTCCACACAGAAACTTATTTCATCCAGTGTGTATGTAACTGTCCAGTCATGGCCTCCTAGTTGTAGTGCATATTATTGTATCAGTCTGATTAATTTCTTTTTTGTCTTTACAACCATGAAAGATAATACTGTATGAAATCTTGACTGACATTTTTTCTTTATTTAAATTACAGACTTACTGGGTCTTCTGGATTTGTAACAGATGGACCTGGGAATTATAAATATAAGACGAAGTGCACATGGCTCATTGAAGGACAGTAAGTTATAATGGCTGATTTTATTTTAATTTATTATAAGAGCTCAGTATAGCACAAAATACTTACATTGTGTTATTACTATTTCTTGAGACAAGGCCTTACTGTGTAACTTGGGCTGACCTTGAATGTTGACATGCTCCCTCTGATTGCTGAGTGCTAGGATTGTAAGTGTGGACCACCACACCATACTGCAAAAAGACCTTTCAGTAATGCTTTTCATTTGGATAGTGGTTTTGCTTTTTAAAATTTATTTTTTGGGGGGACCAGAGAGATGGTTCAGTAGGCAAAGGTAAAGTACTTGCTGAGCAAGTCTGAGTTTAATCCTTGATCCCACAGTGGAAGAGTGGACTCCTCATGCTGCTGACTGCTAAAAGCAGGGCTGGGAACAGTCTTCAAAGGCCCTGAAGTCAGCCCACGGCTCTCTTGTTTCCCAGGACACATACTTCATTTCTCTTATACATAGCAAATACTAACTAGATCTCTGACATGCACGAAAGCTGTGTGTGCGTCTGTGTATATGATATTTTCTCCTTATAAATTCTTTAAAAGTCTGTTTTAGTAGTTAATACTATGATTGTTATAAATTACTTAATTATTTTTCTAGGCCAAATAAAATAATGAGACTTCGCTTCAACCATTTTGCTACAGAATGTAGCTGGGACCATTTATATGTTTATGATGGAGACTCAATTTATGCACCTCTGATTGCTGCCTTTAGGTAAGCCCAGCCATTCTCTCCTCTCTGAATGTAAGTGTGTCTCCAGGATGTATGCTAGTGTATAGCCAGGGTTAGCCTTGAACTTCTGGTTCTCCTGCCTCCACCTTCCAAGGGCTAGGAGTAAGGATTGTGCCACTGTGCCTGACTCATTTTACATTTTTTTTTTTCCTGAGACAGGGTTTCTCTGTATGGCCTTGGCTGTCCTGGAACTCAGTCTGTAGACCAGGCTGGCCTTGAACTCAGAAATCCACCTGCCTCTGCCTCCCAAGTGCTGGGATTACAGGCATGCGCCACCACCGCCCGGCTCATTTCACATTCTTGAACTGTGAAGTTTTGATAATACTATTAAATTTACCTGCTGTTTGTGATGGTGGTAAAGTTTACATTAAAATGTTTTCGACTATATTGATAATATTTCTGTGACAAATTTAAATCAGAAACCATAACTTTCTTGTTCTTGTATGTATTTCATTCCAAAGACCCTTAGGAATCACTTTTGAATAGGTATATAATTCTCTCGCTTTGTGTATATGTATTATTAGGGATAGGAGAAGCTTTTTGGAAAACTATTTAAAAATTGGACAATGGCTACCTGTTGAGAATGACGAACTTGCTAGTTTTGTTTTGTAAATCCCTCCCCAATACATCTGTATTAATAATTTAATAAAATAATGCAATTTTGTCAGTTATATGAGCTGCACTGAATTTTTGCTATTTTAATGTTTAAATTTTTTTTGTGTGTACAGTGTACATGAGTGTATGATGTATGTGTGTGTGTGTGTATGTGTATGTGTGTGTGTACTTTGGTGCAGGTACTCACGTGCCACAGTGTGCATAGAAGGTTGGACCAACCTCACGTGTTGGTCATTACATTCCCCCTTGTTGGAGATAGGTTCTCTTTTGTTTGCTGGGGCCTGGTCCCTGGAGCCAGAGTTAAGGGAAGTTTCAGCCCCCTGATGTGGGGACTGGGAATCAAGACCAGCACACACTCTTAACTATATAGACCAGATTGGTCTTGAATTGACAGAGATCCACCCACTTCTGCCTCCCAAGAGCTGGAATTAAAGACATTCATCACCATGCCTGACAGCTTAAATTTTCTGAAAGTTTATTGTTACTGTGTATGTGTGTGCATTTGGGGGGGGCTGGCACATGTAAAGATTAGAGGACAGTTTTGTGGAATCTGTTTTCTCATTCTACCTTTCCAGGGGTTCCAAGTATTGAACTTGATTTCCAGGCAAATGGCTTTTATCTGCTGAACTATCTTACTGACCCCTTATTTCTTTACTTTAGAAAGAAATGGACATTTTTCTGTTCTTCCCTTGGTGGTAGTCTGCTGGAATGCCACGTAGTGAGTGAGGGACTATGCGGTACACAAGGAGGCAAGGGACCCAGTAAAAGACAGTTCTCCACCCAGTGCTCCTATAGCTCTCCAACAATTATTTGAACTGAGAACTAAAGAGTTTCACTTAATGGAGCCAAAGAGCAGGCCGTGCTAAGCACTTAAAATGGCATTTGCCATGTGTTAAGCATGTATTTATCTATTATTTGAAATATACCTTGCATTATGGTAGGAGGCACCTCAAACTATAATGGAAGCACAAAAACTAAGTATGATATTGTTATGATACTACTTTTTAGGAATTCATCTATAACTGCATTTGTTAATCAGAATACATAGAGCCCCTTTTATGCGACTGGCCTTTGAATTAGCTAGCCATAGCCATTGTAAGAATATGAACCAAGCAGTTGTACATAGAGTTTACTTGGACTATGTATTTGATAAATAGGCATAAAAATTTCATGTCAGCAGCAAGAATAAAATAAGTGGGCTATAAACTGTCCTAAGCAAAGATGTTTGAGGGAAGGTCTATGTATAGAATATTGGTTAATCAAGAGCATAAACTAATGCACTGATTAGGTATTAAAACTACCTACTGTTGGGCATGGTGACACACACCTTTAGTCCCAGCTCCCTGGAAACAAAGGCATTCAGGTCTCTCTGAGTTTGAGGCCAGTCTGGCCTCCATAAGTTCCAGGCCAGGCAGAGCTACATAGATAAAAGACAAAAATGAAAAACAAAAACTTTAACTTATAACATATTTGAGTGTTAATTTCATAAAATTATATTGAAATAATATAAAAGACACACAAGAAAACCTTTAAGTACTTATCATGCCAAGCACATTCTTTATCTAGAACTAAGGTGATAATGTCTATCACTTTAAAAATCTGTGATGTGGGTTTGTAGCTGTTAAGAGCCTTTGTTGAGCCTTTGTTGTTCTTGCAGAGGAGGATCCTGGTTCAATTCCTAATACCCACATGGTAGTTTACAACTATACATAACTCCATTTCCAGGGGCTCTGATGCCTTCTGATTTTCACAGGTACTAGGCACACACACAGTGCAGACATACATGTAAGCAAAACACTGGCCTAGCAAGGCTGGGGGAATATCAGTTACTTCTCTGTTGATGTGATAAAATACTATGATCAAGTCAACTTACAGAAGAAAGAACTTATTTGGGCTTACTGTTTCACAGAAGTAGGAGTTCATGATGATGGAGCAGAGACAGCAGGGGTAGATGGGAGAAGTAGTAACCAAGAGCTCATAGCTTGAACTGCAAGCAGGAGGCAGAGAAGGTATATTGGGGATAGCAGGAGGCTTTGAAACCTTGAGCCTAACCCTAGTGATACTCTTTTTCTACCAAGGCCATACCTCCTAATTCCTACCAAATTGGTGCCAAGTGAGGGCCAACTATTCAAATACAAGACTTGGAGGGCACATCTTACTGAAACCACCACAGGGACCCACCTTTAATACAGGCTGAGGAACTTCCCTGCTGTACAATACCTCCCTTGAAGGATGGGCTGGAATTTCTGAAAACAAAATACATCTTCCCTCCCCATAAGTTTTATTATTTATTTTTTGAGGCAGAATCTCATGTAGCCTACCTAGGCTGTACTTAAATTCAGTGAACCCAGTGATTACCTCGAATCCACCTTCCCATGTGCCTCCTTGCCTATTGACCTGTAAGTTGTTTTTATCAGATGTTTTGCAATTAAGTGTTGACAAATATACTAGCAAATTTTCATAGTACAGTTGGTAAAGTTAGGTTGTCCCTCGTATATATTCAGGGACTCCATGTTAGCCTGAGACAGTTATGCTGAGTTTCAGGCTTATGAAGAAAATACATAGTTCTGTAATTTTTCAAAATGGTTCCAAGGTTCACTTGGGGAAGCATGAAGACCCAGGAACCCGGTAGTACCTGCCCGTATCCCCAGTATTTGGATGGGGAAAGAGGGGGTAGATGAACAGATAGATTCCTAAAGTTCATTGGCCAGCCAGCCTAACTGAATGAATGAGTGAATGAATGAACCAACAAATAAACAAATGAATGAAGGAAGGAAGGAAGTTGAAGAGATGGCTCATTGATTAAAAGTACTGGCTGCCCTTCCAGAGGACCCAGGATTGAGTCCCAGCACCCACATGGTGGCTCACAAACACCTGTAACTAGTTCCAGAGGATTAAGTACCTTCTTCTGGCCTCTGTGGGCAACAAACATACACATTCATGCAGGTAAAACACCTACATATATCAAACGGAAATAATAAAAAATATAAGTAGACAGTGATAGAAGAAATACACCCAACTCTAGCCTGCATGTATATGTACACACGTGAGCTTGGGTACCTGCACTAGCAAGTGTATACAGCACGCCAAAAGAAAAAAAATCCAAATGTTGGTGGTCTTGAATGTCTACCCTATGACCTATGGATCTTATATGACTGGGGCACAACACAGAATCATCAGAGACTTACTTAAAACATTATGAGATTTGTGTGTAATTGATAATAACATATCGCAGCGTTCAAAGGTTGATCATACTTTGTAGTCTGTGATTAGAAGGTGAAGTTGTGAGCAGCCTAGGGTAGGCAGTTGAAGAACTGGCTGCAGCTTAGACTACATTTACATTTATTGATTTCCTTAGGAACAGGGATAGGGACATGGGTGGTAACTCACAGTAGCTTCTCTTTCTCGAATTCTTGCATGCTGAGCTAGATAGACTCTGTTTATGTTTATTTACTCCATATTATTGACATAAACGAGTTAACTTGTTTTCCTTCTGGGAGAAATCTATATTTGCCAAAGCTGATTTTAAGATAAATATTAGAAGCAACAGCCCAAATGTCTTTGACAGTGAAAAAGCTGACCTACCTTCTCCAGCCTCTGTAGTTGTCGTTGGCACACTTATCCATCCTACACATTCAAATGCCCTCTGTAAGGAGACTGTCAGCACCTTCTAGCACCACATTGCTTTAAGCACTTCTGCTCTCCTGGTTGGTCCTTGCTGTGCTGCTGTGGATTTCTTTCATTGTCTATATGAAGAAATCAAGACTTGGAAAAGTCAGTGACTTTCCAGGATATGTGGAAGAACAGAATCTCAGGTCTGTTCTTTCCTTAAATCTGTGCTAGACTAGGAGTGTACAGTATTTCCCACATGTGATTAAAAATCCCCAATCTTTTCCTTTGACCATGTAACATACCTGTTTCTAGCTGGTCTTACTCTTTGTTTTCCCCACACAGGTGTAAGAGAGTGTGTGTGTCTGTGTGTCTGTATGTGTATGTGTTTGTGTCTGTCTCTGCCTTTAGATGTTTCTCATGCTTTTTGTTTGTATTCTTTTATTAACTGAATGCATAGTAGAAAATGTATCAGTGTTCTGTAAGCCCTAGAGTGTTGTCAGAATCTTAGAGATCCTATGTTCTGTCTCCATACTAATGCAGGTGGCTCAGTTGTTTAATTGCTTACTCCACAAGCATTGAGATCTCCAGGACGCAAATAAAAATCCAGGTGTGGTTTGTGAGCCTGTGATTACAGTGCCAAGGAGGCAGAGACAAGAGAATTCCTGGGACTTGCTGGCCAGCCAGTCTAACCAATCAGTGAGCTCAGGTTCAGTGAAAGATCCTACACCCCAAAATGAGGTGGGCTGTGTTATGGCACATGCATTTAATTCCAGCACTCAAAAGGCTCTCTGAGAATTCAAGGCCAGCCTGGTTTGCATAGTGAGTTCCAGTCCAGCCAGTACTACATAATGAGATTCTATCTCCAGAAGAAAAAGGAGGGGAGTAATTGAAGAAGACACCTGATAATGAAGTCTGCCTCTACAGGCACACTCACATAACATACCCTACAAACATTGGTGTGAATAACATGCACATACACATGTACCCTACACACATTGGTGTGGTTAACATGCACACTCACATAATGTACCCTACACACATTGCTGTGGATAATATGTATACACACATAATGTACCCTATGCACATTGGTGCAGATAACATGTACATAAAGGTGTTCACATACAGGCAAATTAAATGAAAAATCTCATCCTCTTCTCATTGTCAGTCTGTTTATGTTCTCTCGTAGTCACTTTTATGTGCATGTACCTACGCTTACTTAGATGTACAGGTACACTAGGCCAGTCATTTTGCTATGTGCCTTTTTATTCTATTGTCTTCATGAGCTCTTTGTTAGTCTTGCAGACCTACAGATTTGTAATGACTCATTTAATCAACTCCCATAAATGAGCAATTAGGTGACTTTTAGTCTGAATAGTGCTATAGTAGTGTTCTTTATTTTTCTGTGTATAGATGAGGAAGTCTTTCTTATACAAAGAGAATTGCTAGGTCATAGCATTTAAGATGGTCATAGCCCTGAAGTAGGAATTTACCTGGTGTAATCTTCAGAATACAGGAACTAGGGATTGGAACTAGGGATTGAGTGAGTGAAAAGGAGAGAATAATAGGAGATAAGATGTTTATTCGTTGAGTGAAGTTGTATGTGTGGAGGAAATCAGATGGCCTTTGCTGTCAACTAAATGTGATTGGTGGTAGTGGTTGTAGTGAATTGATAATGGAGAAAAAAGTAGGAGCAACTAAAAATGAAAATAATTAACCTTGGGAGTACATCATGTATTAAATGAGCAGGACCAACAATATTCCTTACTGTTGGTAAAGTAGTCCATTCTGTATTGAGGTTTCAAGTTATACACACAGGCAAACTTACATGGAGCTCACTATGTAGACCACACTGATCTTGAACTCACAGAGATCTGTCTGGGTCTGTCTCCCCATCACTGGGACTAGACATGTACCACCACTTCCAGCCTTCAAGTTAGCATATATCTTTTGTAAAGCAAGGTGATATGGTTTTGTGGGTCAAATGTCTTAAAAATGATAGTCACTTATTCAATAAATCATAACATGAATTTACTGGCATCCAGTACTTCAAATATTACCTACTAGGTTCTTATCGAGATTCTAGGGAGAACTTTTGGAGCCTTCAGTGACGATTGCTTGTGGTGTGTTATAAACACGAAATGTATGTTACATTTAACAACAAAAACACATCTGAAAGCTAATAGTATAAGGATTATAAATTCAGTTAACTTTTCTATTTTTATTTATATAAAGCATCTATAAAATATATTAAAAAGATAATATATATTACAAAAAATAATATAAAATATTTTCTTTCAACAGTATGTTTGGAAATTGTTCATTCAGAAAGTTTGTTAATAATGTAATTGTAGAGACTTGAGAGTGTCATAAAAAGTTTATAGCAAAAACAAAAAAACAAAAACCCAAAGTCATTGATTTCAAACCAGCTTTTTAGAAGCTGGGCATAGTAGTGCATGGCTATAATCCCAGTACTCAGGAGGTGGAGGCAGGTGGGTGTATGAGGCCGGCTAGAGTTACATTTACACTGTGTGTTAGAACAAGAGCAGCAGGATCAAATAGTAACACAATAGCAGAATTAAGGGAGCATGGCAGACTCAGATATGTTCCTCAGCGGATCCAGAACTGGCTAGACTCAGATTGAAAGCTGTATAGACAGATTCTGTTGAAATTGCTGTAATCTGGTCTGTGTTTACATTTCAGTGGCCTCATTGTTCCTGAAAGAGATGGCAATGAGACGGCCCCTGAAGTCACTGTCACTTCAGGTTATGCACTGCTGCATTTTTTCAGTGATGCTGCTTATAATCTGACTGGATTTAATATCACTTACAAGTAAGATATTTAAATTTAATATTTGTGATACTACTCAAAACACTTAATAACACTAATATATTGGGAGAGGGGAGCTTACAGCTAGTCAGGCTCCTTGCTAAATATTAATATGGATTTTCTTATTTAAAGTTCTTTTAAGTATTCAGTGAGAGGTAGGCACTGTTTTTTGTTTGTTTGTTTGTTTTCTCATTTCATAATTGAGGAAACAGGAGCTAAAAGGTTAAACAAATGTGAGCCCCAGTGGTTGGGACCACAGTTCTTGGTCTTTCTAGACCTTTTCACTGAGCATCTCCTGGAAGAGAGAGGCGTTCTTCCTGCTGCTGGAAGAAAATGTCAGGAGCTTGGCTGAGTGAATTTAACAAGACTAGCAGTGTCTCAGTACCAGTCATCAGTAGAAGTAATTTATATTTTTAAACTATTGTAATAGTCAACAGTTCACCCCTTTAAAAAGTCTGAATTATATCATTTCAAATTGTAGCAATACTGTTATCTTAAGTCATGTTATGAGACACCTAAACTCATACATGAAGTTAACTGTTCTTCTCCATCTGAAATGAGTTGACAAAAGTTACTAAAGACCTTTAACTACATCACTGGAAAGTAATCTTAAATTCTGTTAATTCTCAGAGTCTTTACAGAGAAATGTGTGCCATGAATATTAGCAGTTCCCTGGACCCCTCCCCTTCCTCCAGTTCCTAGCATGAACTTGGCACTTTTGTAGAACTCATTACTAATGAGCTACCGGAAAGAGTAGGATTCTGGTTGCCAGCCTCAAGCCAAGTCTCAGTGGTTTTGCACAATCTCTATTGTTTTATAATTTCTCTAACTTTCTGAGTTATTTATTCTTCCTCCTTCATCTGCGACTCCAGCAAGGTCGGGCTCTAGCTACTCAGAGCTCAGTGAGCACACTTGGGCTGACTGGTAAGTCCTGTAGTCACGTTTGCAAATGAACCGAACTGAAACTGTACAAGGAAGGTCGGCATTAGTTGAAATGTTGCTTAGTTGAAATTGTTGACTTAGTTTTCTTCTGTCTTTGTAGTTTTGACATGTGTCCGAATAATTGCTCAGGCCGAGGAGAATGTAAGAGCAGTAACAGCAGCAGCACTGTTGAATGTGAATGTTCTGAAAACTGGAAAGGGGAGTCATGTGACATTCCTCACTGTACAGACAACTGTGGCTTTCCTCACCGAGGCATCTGTAATGCAAGCGACACCAGAGGGTGCTCCTGCTTCCCTCACTGGCAGGGTAGGAGCTGCCCTTTCAAAGTCCTTTCCTTCACAGAACGTTCTCATTTAGTGAACTGTAAGGGAGTTTATTTTAGCAGCTCCTTATGTTAATCATGTATCAGGTGGCATTTAGGCATTCACCTCCCTGTATTCAGATTCTTTAAAATTTACATATATGTGGTTGTTATTGATCTGCTTAGAATTGTGGAAAGGTTTGACAAATCCTTTGCAACTCTTCATGGAAATTAGGGAACATGGTCTGGTGATAGAGAAGCAGAGAATCAAGCTGGGAGGTGGACAAGCGGCAGCACTGCTGTTTCCTAAGAAAACTGTGCTCAGAGATGATCAGCACCTGTTGGACTCTCACCGCTGGCATCTAATGTCATTACCCACACGACTGGGAGTTCCCCAGGCCTTGAGGAAACAGCCATCATCGGTTTAGTGATTTTTTTTTTCCTATGCTTATGTTCTCAGGACCTTTTTATTTTGAAAGAAAGTGTTCGTTTAAATGGTTTTAGTTTGTCCAGCTTAGTTGATATTAAGGAGCTGGCAGCTGGCCTGCTTGCACACCTTCCCCCTTCAGGAGTCCCGGGAGTGGACAACGCTCTCTCTCTGTCTCTCTCATCTGTTCAGCTCCTGGATTTACTAGATTGATTTTGTTCTGTCATTATATTTTAACCCTAATGTCTTTTCCATTTGAATTAATATAATATCCCCTTGGTCTGCACTTTCTACTAAATGTTGCTTAAGCAAGATTTTTACCTCTAAAAGAGTTTAACCTGACTATTGCAAAATTATCAGAAAGTGTGTAGTATTAAATTTTATTAGGGAGTGATTGTTTTTGGTCTGTATCTTGAGTAAGTTAAAAACTCATGCTGGGTGCTAAGCAGACGGCTTCTTGGTTAAGAGTACTGTTTACTCCTCCAAAGGACTCAGCTTTGATGCCAGCATCCACGTAGTAGCTCACAATATCTGTAACTCCAGTTCCAGGGGATCTTTTTCCTACATCAGTGAGTACCAAGCTTGCAAGTGCTACATAGGCATACATGCAAGTAAAATTCCTGTATGTGTAAAAACCGTTCAGAACCCCACAAGTTATAGATGTTTGCACTAAAGTGCTAAAAGAAACACGATTCTTTAAACATTCTTTGCACTTAGATTAGAACATGGAATACTATAACTTTCAGGCTGCATTTTGTGAAGCTATTTGTTGGGTTTTTTGTTTTTTTTTTTTTTTGATTAGGTCCTGGATGTTCAATTCCTGTGCCAGCTAACCAGTCTTTTTGGACTCGAGAAGAATATTCTGACTTAAAGCTTCCCAGAGCCTCTCATAAAGCTGTGGTCAATGGAAATATAATGTGGGTTATTGGTGGATATATGTTCAACCATTCAGATTACAGCATGGTTTTAGCGTAAGTGGCTTTATAATTAAACATTTTATTTACTATGTCTGAGTGTATATAAGGGGTGTGTGCAGTGCTGTGCAAGCGGAGACCAAGGCCAGCTTGGTGGGCTTAGCTTTCTCCTTTCACCTGGGCATGGGTGTTGGGGACTTGGTTCAGGTTGACAGGCTTGTAATGCTTTGCATCACCAGCTCTGGAAGTGCTGTTAAATGCTTCTGCAAGAAGCTTAGGTTTCCACCCTGAAGAACTACAGTGTAAAGATAATAAAAAGCCAAGAAATCATAAGTAATTACTGAGGAAAATCTGTTTAAACTTTGGTAGTTTTCTTCTAAACTTTTTTGATATATGTTGATTTTCTACAATTGAAAGCCCCAAAGAATTCATTGTCAATATAAGAATAATTTATCTTTTTAAGTTCCTTCGTCTGATGTTTTTCTTTAAGTATATAGTATAGGGGTTACTTTATCTTTGATTTTACTAATAGTTTTCATATGTCAGATGGTTTCAGTTTATAGCTTATTAGTGTTAAATGGCCTTTGTCTAATAATTTCCAGGGTTTGAAGTCTTGTTTGTGCTTTTTTGAAGGTAGAATATACATAACCATATTAGAATTAGGATTTCAAGAAGAGATTTATAAATACTTAACCATGTTAATTTTATGGCCTGGAATTTTTTTTCTATTAGTGACTATAAAGCACCAACATTCATCTTAAAATTAGTAGGACCATTAGGGAGTTCAGTGTAGTATTTTTGTTACTGTTCTATTTCTTTGAAGAGGCACCATGATCAAGGCAGTTTTAAAAGAAAGCATTTCATTAGGGGCTTGTTTACAGTTTCAGGGCGAGTCTATGAACGTGATGACAGGAAGCATGGCAGCAGGCAGGCCCAGCACTGGAGCAGCAGCTCAGAGAGCAAGCGGGAGGGGAGAAAGGGTCAAGGGACTGTGTATTGACTCATGTTTACCATTATTTACCATGAAGTAAATAATACACAGTTTGATAACATGATACTGAAAAGTTTTTTTCCTGTTTTCTGTTGTAACCCAAGTTCTGAAGAGATCAAGCCTAATAGCAAGCTGTGAGTCAGGATAAAGGAAAAGCATGCAGGCCAGTGTCTGCTTTACCAGATTGTGTTCAGCAGTCTAAAGTTGCCATCCTCTTGACATCTGTGATTACAGTTTTATTACTATCTTAGATATTCCACAGATTGCAACTCTAATGGAGTGGCTGACTGCTTAGCTAATTAAAGCAGGCTAGAATTTGTCTGGCTTCCTTGTCTAAACGGGGAGTTGGTATTGACAAAATTTTGTAAATTACTACATTTGCATGCTGTATATCAATTTGGTGTGGCTGCTTTTAAATCATTCAACCTAAACTGTCCCACAGAATCATTTGTTTGATTTGAAAAATTGTAGCTTCAAGAGAATTTCTGCTGAACCTGAAATGATTCACAATGATAGACCTGAAGAACATGTGTTGTCATTGACGGGTTTTGTTTTTGTTGATATTTGTAATTTAAGATTTATTTTATTATGTATATGTGTGTGTATTTGTGTGAAAGTATACCACATGCATGTGGTACTCAAGGAGACCTGAAGAAGGACTCTGGAACTGAGGTTATAGGGAGTTGTGAGTGGTAGAAATGGAAACCAGGTACACTGGGAAATCAGAAGGTGCTTCTAACCACTGAGACATCGTGTCAGGCCCTTGGTTTATTAAAAAACCAAAAGAACACTAGTTAAATAAGTATTTTATTCACACACACACACACACACACACACACACACACACACACACACACACACGATTCATAATAGTTCTTCTGTATCCCAGTTAAATATAAGTTCTTAGTGACTGGAGAGATGGCTCAGCAGTTAAGAGTGCTTGCTGTTCTTCCAGAGGATCCAAGTTTAGTTCTGAGTGCACACATGAGGCAGCTCACAACTACCCATATCTCTAGCTCCAGGAAGAACCAATGCCTGTAGCCCACACATATACTCCACAAACATACATACACATAGCTAAAAATAATAAAAATAAATCTTTAAAAAATTAATTCTGATTGAACAATGACTGGAAAATTCACCTAACATTTAGAAAAAGCTGTTCACTAGTGAAGAGGACATATACCATGGTATCAAATATTCTGTTGTTAAAGGAAGCAACTATAAAAAGCATGTGTTTGAAATAAGTAATGGATACAAAACAAATGAGATAACCCCAACAGCTGTCAATACCTTGAAAACCAACACAACAGATGTGACTTTATTTAGATCATAGTTTTTTTCTTTTTATTTATTTTTTTATTCGATATATTCTTCATTTACATTTCAGATGATATCCCCTTTCCTGGATCCCCCCTCCCTGAAAGTCCCATAAGCCCTCTTCCCTCCCCTTGCTCCCCAATCACCCGTTCCCATTTCTTTAATGCTAGTAGTTTTGAAACCAAGTTCTAGATTTTGTATATCTGCATAAATACACATTAAAATTGCAAACTGTTATGAACATCATCTTCGTCAGTCTCTCTTCATAAAAAGTAGTTACGGGGATTGAGACATGACTCAGCAGTAAGGCATGGGCTGTTCTTCAGAGGACATGGGTTTAATTCTCAGTGCCCATATGTTGGCTCATAACCATCTGTAACTCCAGTCTAGGGATCTGACACTCTTTCTGGCTTCCATGGGCACTGTATTCATATGATACACATACACAGGCAAACAACTGTACACCTAACAAAAAATAAGGTTTAAAAGGAAGAATTACAATTTGAAGACACTTTCATTTTGCTAGCACCAAATCAGTCTCTCTGGAATCTTTCCATTTCATGAGAAACATCAATTCTTTATTGCTGCCTGTGGCACTAAGTATTGGCTGAGGATCAGGACCTGGGCAAAGCTTCATAGCTTGTCAATGCATCCCTTTTGTTCTTTGGTTTGTTGTCATCAGGTTCACTGTCACAGTCCTTTTGGACCATCCTTCCGTTATCAGCCTTTTGAAACTTAAGAATTGTTGGATGCTGCCTTCAGTTCACACAAGCTGCCTCTTTAGCTTCTCGTCTGTCTATGCTTAATTTGTTATTGGTGCTCACCCATGTATGTGTTTATGTCATGAAGCCACAAGAAGAGCCTTGATTGAGTCTTGTCAGTGTAGAGCACAGAAATGACACCCTATCATTTTACTTCCTACTGGCTAGAAGAAGTTACTGATTCTGCTTATACTCAAGGCCTGGGGTATTATACTTGGGTGTGAACACCAGGAAACAGGGAGGTGGGGAGTGTCGTGGATACTACTCTGATATCTGACTGTTGTGGTATATCATCAGTTCTTATTGGTTCTATCTTTAAAATCTGCCCTAAATCTAGAGCTGGCTGTGGTTGTGTGTGTGTGGTGGCATCAGTACCAGAACTCAGGTTACAGAGGCAGGAAGACTGTGATTTTGAGGCCAGGATAAGTATGTACAAAGATCCTGTCTCCAAAACAAATAAATGTACAAATAATTGTAACTACTTTTACTAATGACCTAACTGTTCCTACCACTACTAGTGCTGCATCCATGAAAAGGTGAAGTAAACTGTGAAAGCTACTTCCCCTTCTGTGTAACACGTGCCCCATTATTAGTCCAAAGGATGGAATTCAGGTAGTCAGGCTTGTATAGCAAGCACTTTTACTCACTGAGCCATCTTACATACTCAATTATTTTTCTTCTAATTATTATTTCCTTTTCAATACTTACTTTCAGTTTGTCATTATTAAATGAGTAAAAGTATTTGTGAGCTATTAAGTCCCTTTATGGTACAAATATCAGATAGCTTAGGTTGCTACATAGAAAAGGTTTATAGGAAACTATAGAAGCTTCCAGTAGATGTTTGTCTTATCCCAGGGTTGTGTATTTACCTTCCCTGTTTTTGAGTTCTCACATGTTCAATGGGCCAGGTATAAGGTCTGTTTGCCAGAACAGCATGTGCCTCCCTATAACCCCTGTTTGATTTGTTGAAAATCTTTGAACTGGATTATATCATACTTAGAAGAATACAAGATGTTCTGTTCTGTTTTGAGTGAAAATATGGTCTGTTCATCTTGCAGGTATGACCTGGCTTCTAGGGAATGGCTTCCCCTAAACCATTCTGTGAACAGTGTGGTTGTAAGATATGGTCATTCTTTGGCATTATATAAGGTAAAGTATCTCAACTCTTCACCAAGCAAGAAGTTCAACTCTTCCTATTGCTTTATGTCATTGAATACTCTTCAGCTTTTGTTTTTGTTTCTTTTTATTGATATATTTTTTATTTACATTTCAAATGATTTCCCCTTTTCTGGGTCCCCACTCCCCGCAAGTCCCATAAGCCCTCTTCCCTCCCCCTGTTCCTCCATCTACCCCTTCCTACTTCCCTGTTCTGGAATTCCTCTATACTCTTGCACTGAGTCTTTCCAGAACCAGGGGCCACTCCTCCATTCTTTTTGGACATCATTTAATATGTGGATTATGTCTTGGGTATAAAAAGTTTCTAGGCTAATATCCACTTATCAGTGAGTGCATACTATGATTGATCTTTTGAGACTGGATTACCTCACTTAGTATGATGTTCTCCAGCTCCATCCATTTGTCTACGAATTTCATGAATTCATTGTTTCTAATGGCTGAATAGTAAGTACTCCATTGTGTAAATATACCACATTTTTTGTATCCATTCCTCCGTTGAAGGACACCTGGGTTCTTTCCAGCTTCTGGCTACTACAAATAGGGCTGCTATGACATAGCGGAGCATGTGTCCTTATTGCATGCTGAAGAATCCTCTGGGTATTGGTCCTCAGGAAGTGTCATACCCAGTTTTCTGAGGAACCGCCAGACTGATTTCCAAAGTGGCTGCACCATCTTGCAATCCCACCAGCAGAGGAGGAGTGTTCCTCTTTCTCCACATCCTCACCAACACCTGCTGTCTCCTGAGTTTTTGACCTTAGCCATTCTGACTGGTGTGAGGTGAAATCTCAGGGTTGTTTTGATTTGCATTTCCCTAATGATTAATGATGTTGAACATTTCTTAAGGTGTTTCTCAGCCCTCCCAAGTTCTTCATGTGAAAATTCTTTGTTTAGTTCGGTAGCCCACTTTTTAATGTGGTTATTTGGTTCTCTGGGTTCTACCTTCTTAAGTTCTTTGTATATATTAGATATTAGCCCTCTGTCAGATTTAGGGTTGGTGAAGATCCTTTCCCAATCTGTTGGTTGACGTTTTGTCCTTTTGACAGTGTCCTTTGCCTTACAGAAACTTTGTAGTTTTATGAGGTCCCATTTGTCAATTCTTGATCTTAGAGCATAAGCTATTGGTTTTCTATTCAGGAACTTTTCCCCTGTGCCCATGTCCTCAGGGTCTTCCCCAGTTTCTTTTCAATTAATTTCAGTGTGTCAGGTTTTATGTGGAGGTCCTTGATCCATTTGGAGTTGAGCTTAGTACAAGGAGATAAGAATGGATTGATTCGCATTCTTCTACATGCTAATCTCCAATTGAACCAGCACCATTTGTTGAAAAGACTATCTTTTTTCCACTGGATGCTTTCAGTTCCTTTGTTGAAGATCAAGTGACCATAGATGTGTTGGTTCATTTCAGGGTCTTCAATCCTATTCCATTGATCCGCTTGCCTGACATTGTACCAATACCATGCAGTTTTTATCACTATTGCTCTGTAGTAAAGTTTGAGGTCTGGGATACTGAATCCCCCCTGAAGTTCTTTTACTGTTGAGAATAGTTTTAGCTACCTGGGTTTTTTGTTATTCCAGATGAATTTGAGCATTGCTCTTTCTAGCTCTATGAAGAACTGGGTTGGGATTTTTATGGGGATAACATTGAATCTGTAGATTGCCTTTGGAAAGATGGCCATTTTAGCTATATTAATCCTGCCAATCCACAAGCATGGAAGATTTTTCCATTTTCTGAGATCTTCAATTTCCTTCTTCAGAGATCTGAAGTTCTTGTCATATAGGTCTTTCACTTGTTTGGTTAGAGTCACCCCAAGATACTTTATGCTGTTTGTAGCTATTGTGAAGGGAGTCATTTCCCTAATTTCTTTCTCAGTCTGATTGTCCTTTGAATATATAAAGGCTACTGATTTGCTTGCGTTGATTTTGTAGCCAGCCACTTTGCTGAAGTTGTTTATCAGCTGTAGGAGTTCTCTAGTAGAGTTTTTTGGGTCACTTAAGTATACTATCATATCATCTGCAGATAGTGATAGTTTGGCTTCTTCCTTTCCAATTTGTATCTCTTTGACTTCCTTATGTTGTCTAATTGCTCTAGCTAGGACTCCAAGAACTATATTGAAAAGATATGGAGAGAGGGGGCAGCCTTGTCTAGTCCCTGATTTTAGTGGGATTGCTTCAAGTTTCTCTCCATTTAATTTGATGTTGGCTACCGGTTTGCTGTATATTGCTCTTACTATGTTTAGATGTGGGCCTTGAATTCCTGTTCTTTCCAAGAATTTTAGCATGAAAGGATGCTGAATTTTGTCAAATGCTTTTTCAACATCTAATGAAATGATCATGTGGTTTTTTTCAAACTCAAAGAAAAATCAGCTTTGGTTTTAATTGGTGTAAACTTCAATGTGCTAGAGATAGATAATCCACCAAATAGTAATTGGAAATTGAAGTTAGAACTATTTTAATTGATGGTATTGTATTTGGATACTATGATCACAGTGGAAATGGTTAACAATGAAGATTAAATAGTGTCAGTGAGCCTATGCCCATTATCAAGTGTAGCCACACTGCATGCAGTGTGATTGAGGAGCCATTGTCATCTCCTTGTTGTGTGTGTATATTGTAGGATGGGGCAACTTTATTTTCCACGTCATTTCATGTAACCTGAAAGCCAGCCCCAATTAAATATTCTCCTTTATAAGAAAAACAAGAAACAAACAAACAAAAATACATTTTGTGTAGAGAACGTGTTTTAGAGAGATGAAGAATGACTTGTTTTAGTTTGTTCTGTCTCTGTGCTATTCCTAGTAATTCACTGAAAAGCTCATTTACTCAGACTTCTTGAACTGGGGATAATAATGAAATTGTGAACCAATCATTTTTGTTTTTCAATAGTAAGTTTTTAAAAGACGTATTTATTTTTATTTTATGTGTGTGGTGTTTTGCCTGCCTATGTGTCTGTGTATGCTATTCCTCCAGAGGCCATCAGAGGAGGCCATCAGAACCCCAGAAACTGGAGTTACAGGTGGCTGTTAGCTGTCATATGGGTACTAGGAGCCAAACCCTGGTCCTCTGCAAGAGCAGCAAATGTTCATAACTGCTAAACTTTCTTAATGGTTTTAAAAATCCTGTTTACATCTTTCTTATAGGATAAAATCTACATGTATGGAGGAAAAATTGATTCAACAGGGAATGTGACCAATGAGCTGAGAGTGTTTCATATTCATAATGAATCATGGGTATTGTTAACCCCCAAAGCTAAGGATCAGTATGCAGTGGTTGGACACTCAGCACACATTGTTACACTGGCATCTGGCCGTGTGGTCATGTTGGTCATCTTCGGTCATTGCCCACTCTATGGATATATAAGCATTGTGCAAGAATATGACTTGGGTATGTATTTTTTCCAGTGGCGGCATCTTAAATATCAGATTGAAAACCTCTACCCTTTTATTAGGGCAGTATAACAAAATTCAGCATGATCTTGATCCAGTACTTTGTCTTGAAATAGTGAATGTCAGTAGATAACTGGTGAGATTCAGGTTGTTGATGTCCCTGTGCATCTTACTTGTCAAGGCCCAGCCTTGGCTTGGGAGGGGTTCTGAAGAAGGGGGTGTCAAAGAAAGCAAAAAGTCAAATTGTGGGTCCAAGCTGGCAGGTGTATTGCATTAACGAAAGCTAAGGGAAAATTGGGATATTTATTTCATCTCTTAGTCTACATCAAGCAAGTCAAGTGCTCACAGTCATGTTTGTACCCTCAAATTACAAACAAAAGAAAGGGAGATGATGAGTCCAGCATGGCCCTGGTGAGGACAAAATGACATGGTTCCTGCCCCTGGGACAGGGGCAGCAGGCTTGGGCCTCCATGGGTGTCATGCCATTAACATAAGCCTTGCTTGTATAGTAGTGTACATATTTTAAGTTCCTATTTTGAGGAAAGTCCTTCCTGTTAATGTGCATGACTTCATGATAATCAGAGACAGCATGAGTCTGGGAAGTAAATGCTGGGGCCTCCAGGACAGCTCTTAAGGCTGTGGAAAAGAACGCGAGTTCAAAAATATATATTACAAAAATATAAGGATACAATACGAATTGCATGAGGGGCTTCACAGATCTAAAGGAGCAAAAGCAGCTTCGCCCTGAGCCATCTTGTCAGAAAGGTACTCAGGAAGCAGATGAAGAGATTAGGGAGTGGTGAATGCTGAAAGATCCCACCCAGCTAAGTTTGAGCTTACAAAGGCAGACAAGTCCTGAGTTCACCATGGGCCTGGAACAGAGCAAGGTTAGGCCCAGGTGTGGTAAAGATGGTCATTTCATGACCAGGTACCCAAATAGTTTATTGTCTGTGCTTAACTGAGGTGGGCAGATCTCTGAATTCTTTTGCAGTGTTAAAAGGAAATGTGTGCTTGCTGTCGCCTAAGGGGCTGGAGTCCTTAGGAAACCTAAAGTCCTGGAGACAGGAAACCTGAAGGAACTGGGCTTAAGATCTACAGCAGATGAACTATCCAGAAAGGGTTTTAGAATAGCAAGAGAGAACTGCTTGGAGAACTGTTTCCAGCAGAGAATAGAAAGAGAAAGCAAAACAGAGAGAGGGAGGGGGAGAGGGAGAGAGTGAGAAGGAGGGGAAGAGGGAGAGATGGAGAGGGAGATGGAGATGGAGAGGGAGAGGGAGAGGGAGAGGAGAGAGAGAGAGAGAGAGAGAGAGAGAGAGAGAGAGAGAGAGAGAGAAGATTAGAAATCTGTCTCCAGCTGCCAGCTTGAACCCAAAATTTGACTTTTTGTTGACACGTTGACCCCACCCCACTCCCACTTCCGGCACCCCTTCCTCAGAACCCCTCCCAAACCAAGACTGGGCCTTGGTACTTCCTGTCAGCTTGCAAGGAGCCAAAGATAACACTAAATGCTTTAGATATCAAAATAAGCATAATGTGCATTCTAAAATAATTTTGGATAGTTCTTTAAGTATTTATTAGGCCAGCCAGTGTTATTTTACTTTAGTGTATAATTTTGTGTTACATTTTGTTGTTTTTCATTGAATAATAGGAACATCAGAATTGAAACTTTGATATAGTTGTCCTGTAAAGAATACATCTAAAGATCATTAAAGTACATCTGAAAATCATAAGGAATCTTTGAAGATCGCAGGGAATTAAATATGTTTAAGAGAACTTTAAATCTTTAATCTTTAAAATTTGCTTTAAAAATCTGAATCTTGCCAGTGTGGTGGTACATACCTTTGATCCCACCACTCAGGAGGCAGAGACAAGTGTATCTGAGTTTGAGGTCAGCCTGGGCTACAGAGCGAGTTCCAGGCCAGGCATAGTACACAGAGACTTTTGTTTGTATCTTAACAGAACAAAACAAAATGTGAATCTTTAAAAACTTGCTCTTTGAAAATTTCATACATGTATACAATATATCTTGTTCATATCCACCACCATTCCTCCCATCCAGCTTCCCTAGGCTCTTCCCAGTGCATCTTTTCCTAGCCTGATGGCTTCCCTTTCAGGGTGAAGGTTATAATAACACACAGCCCAGTTAGTGCTGATCATATGCAGGCTTGCCTACATGGTCTTCTTTATAAGTAAGATGAAAGTATATCCTGAACTTCCTTCTTCTACTCTAAGGTGTTTAGACGTTAAACTAATACTTAAGTAGTTTAAGTAATTTATTATTTCATAGGAAAAGGAGCCTTCATCATTGACTTTAACTCTTGTCTCCTTTCCAGAAAAGAACACATGGAGTATATTACATACTCAGGGTGCTCTTGTGCAAGGGGGTTATGGCCACAGCAGTGTTTATGATCACAAGACCAAAGCTCTGTATGTTCATGGTGGCTACAAGGCTTTCAGCGCCAACAAATACCGGCTTGCAGATGACCTCTACAGATATGATGTGGACACTCAGATGTGGTGGGTGTTCTCCTAGAGCTTTCCCTTGATGGTATAGAATCCTCAGAGGCAATTGATTGAAAATTACTGTGCTATGGCTTGACTTTTGTTCAGCATTGTATACAAAGTTAGGAGATAAATACAGTAATAGAGATAAGGTAATAATTATGGTGTTGCGGTCTGTTAAGTTTTTCCGTTCTTAGGATAGTTAGAAAGTGCTTAGTGTTTTAGACTGATTCAGTTCTTATCAACTGAACTCTGGTGTAGATTTCCTCTCTTCAGAATTTTCAGCAATAAAAGTTGTGGCTGATTTTATCCATACTTAAAAAGCATATCCTTCCTTTTCCCTTTTTGGTGTTGGGAATCAAACCCAGGACCTTGCACATGAATAGTCTATACCATCTGTATCCATTTAAATTATCAAACATGATGCTCTCATGCCTATTTGATAGGGTTTTCCTCACCCTGAACTGAAGCTCGGCCTGTAAGAGTATGCTACTTTTAGAAAATGGAGATAAATTTGAGTTATGATGTAATTATAAAGCACTGGTCTCTCTGTATCTCCCTCCTCCTCCTTCTACTCCCCCCCTTCCTTTCTGTTCCTCTCTCTCAACATACATCAGAGACCATGCTGTGAATGTCATTTTATGTTGTCCTGGAGATCAGTGTCTTTGGTGGCTGTGAACCACAGAGCCTATGCAGTTGGAAGTTCTGGTCTCTAGTGTTTGCCTTACTAATAAAACATTGAGCATAAATTTTGATTTGTATTTCACATAATTCCTTCCTTATCTGGAATTCTTAAGTGGAATTATGGGGCCATAGAGAATGAACATTTTAGGGTTTTTAATATAGTTTCCCAAAATTCTTAACAGATTTTCATGATTTTTTAAGGAAATGACTTACATATAGGGGGAAATCAAGTATTGCACATTTGAATCTGAAGTTATAAAATAATTACATGTAAACTGGCAGATAGATAAGTATTCTTCTAAAACTAACCTTATGTTTATTATTTTTAAATAAACTCAAAAGGACCATTCTTAAGGACAGCCGATTTTTCCGTTACTTGCATACAGCTGTGATAGTGAGTGGGACCATGCTGGTGTTCGGAGGAAACACACACAATGACACTTCCATGAGCCACGGCGCCAAGTGCTTCTCCTCGGACTTCATGGCTTATGACATCGGTAAGCTTTCCAAAGATGTTTTAGCTTCAGGAATATTTTCTTTGCCCATGAGCAACATTGAGGATTGAAAATATCACTATGTTAAAATAATTGCACCATTTAAAAGAAGTCCAAGTGGTAGAATTTGCATTTAATTTGAGTAGGGTTACACATCTATTGAAAAGCATTACTTTGGATTAAACTACATAAATTCTTTGTGAAATCACCTTGTTAATTGCTTGAATCCTTTTTTTAAAGCTTAGTTAGCTGGTATCTCCTTTCTTATGAATGCCTTATGTAGTAGTGGCGGTAGTTGTAACCACCAGCATTATGTTAGTTTAATGGACTATGCTGTTTCCTAGAAACCTGGCTTTACACATGCTGTCGATGTGAGTGGACATGTGGCCAGAAGAGGGCGGTGTCTGTTTATCCCTGGAAAATAAAAATCAACTGCTCTTTTGTATAAATATCATCCATATGATGTTCTTTCTGTTTATTTGTTTTTGCATTTGTTTGCATTGTAGTGAGACTAGATAGCCTTACTATGTAGTCTAACTGTCCGAAGCTCAGTGTATAGATAGAGCTGACCTTGAACTCAGAGAAATCCTCCTGCCTCTGTCTCCTGAGTGCTAAGTACTACCACACCTGACTGGAGATTCATTTTAAAAATTATTCTTATTGTGGTAAAATGCACATAACAACACTCACCATCTTAATGTTTTAAGTAGTTTTAAGTGAACTAAATATATTCATAGTGTTATTCATGCTGAAACACCATCTGTATGCTATCTTCTTGTAAAACTGAAACTCTGCCCTTAAACAATAGTTCCTCTCTTCATCCCTCACTCCAGCCTCTTGAAATCATTTTATTTGTCTCTATGATTTTGTCCCAGTCTAAATTAGGCATTCATTTTTTAAAAAAGAATTTGTTTACTTGTGTGTATGAGTGTTTTGCATGTATGTATGTTAAGCACACCATATATGTTCAGTGCCCGAGGAGGCCAAAAGTAGGTATTAGATTCCCCAGAGCTGGAATTACAGACTTTGGAGGAATAGTGAGTGTTCTTAATGTTGAGCCATCTCGCCAGCCCTAGATGTTTGTTTTTAACTGATGTGTTTATTGAACTTTTAAATTGAGAATGGGGAATACACTATAGTTAGTCCTTAGCTTCAAGTTGGAGGAAGCAGAAATGAGAAGACAATATAATTGTAACTCAGGAGGATTCTTGCTGAAAAGAAGATGTGAACTTCCCTCTGAGCACTCCTGAGCCGTTGGGGTGAGTGCGGCAGTCAGGAAAGGCCTTCCTGAAGAGGACTTCCTGGCTTGCTCCTGAGGAACACTGGGAGTCAGGTAGACCTCCCAGGCAGGGGAGATTTAGTGCAGACCAAGAGGCCGGAAAAGTACATGTCAAATATTTAGGACTTTTGAACTGTTACTTTTTTTTTTTTTGTCATCGTAGTACAAAAGGTAGCAGGTGACTGTTAGACTAGACTGTTCAGATGATTCAGAGCACCATAGATCATTGTTCTTTTGAAAAGTCTCACAGTGAGCCGGGCGGTAGTGGCACACACCTGTAATCCCAGCACTCTGGGAGGCAGAGGCAGGCGGATTTCTGAGTTCGAGGCCAGCCTGGTCTACAGAGTGAGTTCCAGGACAGCCAGGGCTATACAGAGAAACCCTGTCTCAAAAAAAAAAAAAAAAAAAAAAAAAGAAAGAAAAAAAGAAAGAAAAAGAAAAAAAGAAAAAGAAAAGAAAAAAAGAAAAGTCTCACAGTGAAAATGATAGAATCATATGTGTGTCTTAGACTTTTTTTTGTTTGTTTGTAGGTATTTTATTTTTTTTCTTATTACTCTTTTTGTAAGTCTGGCCCTCACATCATGGTCCAGGCTGACTTAAGACTTAAGGTAACCATCCTACTTCTATCATTATGGGCCACCATGACCAGTTTAAGAAGCTCTCTTGGGTGGCATTGTGCTAAGTGATTGGGAAGGCACATACTGACAGGAGACTGCTACTGCAGAAGTCCTAATGAGGTTTGAGTCAAGGCCATGGAGATAGCAGTGATGACTTCTAGTACCTGGCTGTTGTATAGCTTGACAGATTTTCTTCCCAAGTGTCTGCTGTGGACCATCTTTGGCAAAACTAAAAGCAGATATAGAGCAAAACATATGGGCATGATTGCACATCCCAGTACTTAAGAGGGTGAGAAATATGTCAAGATTGAGCCAGTCTGAGCTATCTAAAGACCATGTCTTTAATAAGTATAGTAAAAATTATAAAAACAGGGAATAGGATCTGGGAAGAAGAGAATGAAGGGTGAGGCATGTCCAGGTGGAGATGTCTTTAGGACAGAGCTGATTGCTGAGGAGGTTGTAGGAGAGGTGGATTATTGTGGGGCATAAAAGATGAGCAAGAGACAGAGACAGTTGGAGAAGGGTCTGAACAAGAGAAGAGACTTCAAAGAGAGTGTCAGAGAAACAGGAGAAAATAGGCGAGACTGATGACCTGTGAGATACAGTTAATGGCTAGAAGAATGGCTAAAAATGACTGGAGAATCCTTCAGACTTGTCAACAAAGAAATCATTTAGCCTAATTTAGGGTGCAGGTGCAGGCCACTGAGGAAGAACATAGGGGAAATAGTTCTCTGTGTGTTTATTTTTATTAAAGCTTATCTGCAAAGGCCTCAGATGTGCTGTGTACTTGTAGTTGCGGCTCTTCTTGAACTCCTGGTCCTCCTGTCTCTACCTTCTCAAGTTTGCAGATGTGTGCCCTAATTAAGATAGGTGTGTACCTAGCATTAAAATTTTTAAATTAAAAAATACCGTGGTGCTCTGGGGATGCATCTCAGTAGTAGAGTGCGTACCGGCTGTACACAAGGCCCTGGGTCTGAGCCCTAGCAGCACAGATACTGAAGCAGACATTTTGGTAGGTAAGACTAGTAGACAGGAGAGTGGTGACCATTAGGAGGGGATCTGTGGGTGCTGAATGAATACAGTGATTAGCATTTCTGTACAGTATGTCTATTTCATGCCCTGAAATACTGCTGCTGCTGCTGCTGCTGCTGTTGCTGCTGTCCTTTACACATAATAACATAGCTAAAAAGACAGGCAAGCATGCTGTATGAGGCTGCGGGGGAGGCTTTCTTCCTTGTTTTGTTTTTTGTTTTTATTTGAGATAGGGTTTCTCTGACCTGGTTGTCTGAAATTC
This sequence comes from Apodemus sylvaticus, assembly GCF_947179515.1. Lineage (NCBI taxonomy): Eukaryota > Metazoa > Chordata > Mammalia > Rodentia > Muridae > Apodemus > Apodemus sylvaticus. Next base: position 113,735,227 of record NC_067476.1, read on the forward strand.
AGTATGAAGAATAGGCTGGCCCTGAATGCACAGAGATCCTCCTGCTTCTGCCTTCTTAATTCTGGACACAAAACTTGTGCTTCTTTCTATAAAGACTGAGAGTTCCCATGGACTATATATGACAACCTACTCTTAAATGTGTTTTTCTTCCCTTTAGCTTGTGACCGGTGGTCAGTACTTCCCAGACCTGAGCTCCATCATGATGTCAACAGATTTGGCCATTCAGCAGTCTTGCACAACAGGTACCTGGAAAGCAAAGGCTATATTACTGTCTTACATCTAACAGTTGTGTCTGAATGGTAAGAGGCTTGGGGAGAAAAAAAGGAGAGAGGGCAGTGCATGATAAGGTAAGGGGAATAGGATCTGAAAATTATGAGGTCAAGGAGCAAGTCTGAAGCCTACACCATGTCCGAGTGTGTGCTCAGGAATCCCTTTCTGACCAGCAGAGGTCTTTGTCCATCTGCCCCAGGAACCTTAGTCCTGTAAAGGGCATGCAAAGGACTGGGGTTGCCGGGGTTGTGGGCCAGCAATAGAGTGCTTACCTAGCTTGCACAGGGTCCTGAGTTCTGACCTCAGCATTGCGCCTTCTGCAAACAGTGTTTGCCATAAGGACATGCAGAATGGCCACTTTACCTGGTCACCTGAAGTGCCTTACAGACTGAGAAGCTTAACAACTTGCTGATGTTAACTTCCCTTGTTTTGCTGCTGTCACTGCTTTCTGCTTCCTTTAAAACTCAAAATTATATAACCCTAAAAGTATTTAAATACTCTAATGCTTACATTATATATTTCTGCCGGTTTTCAATTTTTCTTTTGGAGTTTCCTAATACAAGTAATTTAACTTGCATTAGGAAAAGTACAAAAATGCCATTCTGGAGTTGTGAAGAATTGACCATTTAGAAGCTAGATATTGGGGAAAGGGGATATCTTTAATCATGTGATTACTTAACATTTTACAAGTATATAAGGTTTTGTGGCAAGACCGTTTTATGGTTAGAGACTAAAGTGGAAGGATTTTTTAAAATATCTTGTTAACTTGAGTGTTATCTTAAATTGCAATCTGATGCTTTCTCTCAGGAAAGGCCCTAAATGCCTCTTGAGTTTTCATCTGGCAAGCATCAGGCCACCTGGCCTCACTGGTGGCATCAGCCCCAGCTCTCCTCACATGTGTGTTCTTAGTGTTCTCCCAGCACAGGGTAGGTACAGTGTGGACGTTTGCTAAGTGGCAAGCATAGTAACAATTTAATGAGTCAATTAATTGAATCAGTGAATTGAATCAACTATTGAATGAATTGAATTAAAACATTAAGCTTCAAACAAACACAGAGAGGTCGACAGTTTGTCATAAAATGTAGTTTAGCCATGAATCAAAATCAGGAATGACTGTCTGAATAGTGTCTTTATTTTGTGTAACTTCGGTGATGTGTTTGAGTATCTGAGTTTTAGGCAGGGTTAGAAGTGTTAGAGGATGGGGAAAGGCCATGCTCTCAGCTTGATCGGATGAGAAGTCCACGGCTCTCTGTTCATGTGGCGTTGTCAGTCAGCAGCCCGGGATCACCTGTGTCTAACAGTTGTTCCAGTTGTGGTTTTGAGAGAGGTGCACAGGAGGGAAAGCTGTGAGATTGTGAGGTGCTAGATGAAGAGATGGCGTTTACCTAGTGGCCTTCTCTCCCACTCTCCCAGAGCCATCATGTGACCTGAGATATTCAGAATTTCTGAAGACATCAGCTGTGTTCAGTTTAAGCAATAGTTTTATCCAACTTGATTCATGTTATACTCAGGGAACTAGTAGTGGGGTTAAAAATGAATCCTAGTGTGTTCTTTTTTCTTAATTGGAATGTCTGGTTTTCAGATACCTTAACGAATACAGAGCCACTATATTTATATGTACGAATACAATCACTATATTTATTTGGTCCTTTGTTGACTTAGAAAAATTGAAGCCCAGTGCAGGTGGGCTACCAAATTTCTCATTGTGGATTAGAATTAAACTTGCTTGGAGTTGTGGGATCTTTGATATGCGAGACATCCTTACTTATGACAGCCCAGAAGTAACAGATAAGGTTTCTTTTGAGGAGTCTTATGTCTTTATGAACTTGGACTTAGAAAATATTTAATGTGTTTCATTCTGCTATAGTTCTTTTTTTTTGTTTTTGTTTTGTTTTTGGTTTTTTTTTGTTTGTTTTGGTTTGGTTTGTTTTTTGGATTTGGTTTTTTTGAGACAGGGTTTCTCTGTATAGCCCTGGCTGTCCTGGAACTCACTCTGTAGACCAGGCTGGCCTCGAACTCTGAAATCTGCCTGCCTCTGCCTTCCAGAGTGCTGGGATTACAGGTGTGCGCCACCACCACCACCCGGCTCTGCTATAGTTCTTAAAACTCTAGCTAGTGAGTATCTTTTCACAGGAGCAACAGCCTACAGCCATGAGCTACAGCCGTGAGCTACAACCATGGTCTGCCTCTGGTATGCATATTACACGTGAACTGTGAGCATTTCTTGACCCAGACATGAAATTAGATTCTTCTTCTAAAAAGGTCTAGTTGGGAGGAATGAAAGAGAGTAGGGAAATGTTGCGGGCTTGTTTTCGGTTTTTTGTTTGTTTGTTTTTAATATTTATTTATTTAATGTATATGAATGCTCTATCTTCATATACACCTACATTCCAGAAGAGGACATCAGAACTCACTATAGATGGTTGTGAGCCATCATGTGGTTGCTGGGAATTGAACTCAGGACAATCTGGAAAAGCAGCTGATGCTCTTAACAACTGAGCAGCTCTCTAGCCCAGTTGTTCTGTTTTAGTTTGGGGTGAGCATCTAATTCAGAGATTCCCTGCTTTTCCAAGAGTGAATTTTAAACACTAATTTACATCATCACTGGATTAGTCTTTTAAGAATACAGGTCAGAAGCAGCCAATGATGGCTCACACTTTTAATCCCAGCATTCAGGAAGCAGAGGTAGGTGGAACTCTGAGTTTGAGGCCAGCCTAGTTAGTCTAACAGAGTATTTTCCTGGAGAGTCAAGGCTACATATAGAAAACCTATCTAGAAAACCTACTCTGTCCAAAGCCAAAAAAGGAAGAAAAAAAAAAAAGAGAGAGAGAAAGAATACAGGTTGGGCAGTTAGGGTAGCTCATGCCTATAATCCCAGCACTCAAGTATCTAAGTTAAGAGGAATTCTTCGAGGTGGAAAGTCATGAGTTCTAGGCCAGCCTAGGCTACAGAGTGCTGAAAGTGGAAGAGGCTATATATGTGTCAGACCCTTCTTTCTCAAAAAGTTACATGACTATATATATTTTTTCTGTAGTGCCCACTCTTCCACCATACATATACCTAACAATAAACACTGAAGATCACTCTGGCACCATATCTGAGATAAACTTCTAGAAAAGTGATTTAAGGTTCAATAGGTAAATATATAGTCTTGTTTCAAGTTGCCAAGATCCCTTATGTAGACTCCTGCAATCTTACATGCCCAGCAGCATATAGGAGCTTGCCTGTGGCCTTGAAGACTCACGGATTCAAATATTAGGTAACCTTTGTTACTTTATTCTTAGTTGGTTGGTTGGTAACAAATGGCAAAACAATGTGTTCTAATTTTCTCCGCATTGCTAATTGCAGTCCATCACCCACAACAAACTGAAGAGTTCCTTTAATCTTTTATGGACTTTGACAAACCCAGGATTCATAGCTAAGATACAGAGAGGAATTTCATGAATAGCCAGTATGTAGCAAAATTGGGCTTTTAGAAGAGTTTTTTTTTTTAAAAAAATGTCTGAGGCAAGGCTAAATCCTGGGTACAGCATCTCAAAGAAGAGTCACACTTAGGTGTCCTCATGGGGATGTGCCTAGATGCAGGTTTTGGGAATTTTATTGTGCAGCCTGTTTCTCAGGAACTCTTCTGTCCTCTTTAATATTTGAGATTATAGAGATTATAGAGTTGCACTGGAAATGCTTTAGATGGCATTACAAAGTGATAAGATAAAATCAGGAGCTATCAGAGGTTTAGGATATGGCTTTTCTCTCTAAATGGGGGTTCTGGTGAGATTCCTAGAAAATGCTATATTTATAGCTAGGAATAGGGAAAAGACCTTAAGCAGTTGTGAGTTGTGGTGGAATGCATGCATTTTCAGTTGGTAAAAACTACCAGGACTACCTTTCTTGTCTATAATTTTCTTTCATTCTCTTTGTATTGAAATTTTCTCTGCTTGCTTTGTGTGTGTGTGTGTGTGTGTGTGTGTGTGTGTGTGTACGTACGTACATGTGCATGTAGGTCCCCACATAGGACAGAAGAGATTTCCTGAAGCTGGAGTTATAGGTGATTGTGAGCGGCCTTTTGTGGATGCTGGGAACCAAACTCTGTCCTCTGGAAGAGCAGCAAGCTCTTATACCTTCTGAGTCATCTCAGCTCCAAGAATCTTATATTTTTCCTATTAGTAGATGTCATCCCAGCTCTAGGATCTATAGCACCTCTGGCCTCAGTGGACACCCATATACATACACATATACAGCACACACACACAAAACTCAAGATAAAATTAATCTTTTTAACATGCCATTTCCATACACACACACAGGTAGATTTTAAACTATTCTAAGTGATCACAAAGCAGGGCAATGGTGGGATCTGAGAGAGTTAATGACAGTAATAGTTCTTGAGACCTTGAAAATAATGTCTCAGAGCATCTAAGTTAATCATGTATGCATGTATGTATGTATGTATGTATGCATGTACTATGTGAATGGGGGTGCTGTAGCACATGTGTGGAAGTCAGAGAACAACTTTGTGAAATCACGTCTCTCCTTCCATCTTTACATAGCTCCAGGGGTTGAGCTCAGATTGTCTAGCTGTGTGGCGAGTGCCTTACCTGCTGGCTCATCGCACTAGCCCTCTCAGAGGACTTTAATAATTGGAATATTTCTAACAATTGATAGTCAAAAGTTATTGTGAACAAGGCATTTAAAATCCTAGCACCTGGGAGATAGAAATAGGAGGATTGCCACAAGATTGAGGTCAGCACAGCCAACATGAGTTCTAGACCAGCAAGGGCTACACAGTGAAACCTGTCTTAAAAATTTCAAAAGCAACAACCCAAACCAGCCCTATGTCATGCCTCTGAGTTCTCAGTAATTCCTTCTCTCTCTCCTCTCAGCACCATGTATGTGTTTGGCGGCTTCAACAGCCTCCTCCTCAGTGACGTCTTAGTCTTTACCTCGGAACAGTGTGATGCACACCTCAGTGAGTCTGCTTGTGTGGCAGCAGGACCTGGTATCCGGTGCCTGTGGGACACAGGGTCGTCTCGATGTACCTCCTGGGAGTTGGCAACTGAAGAACAAGCAGAAAAGTTAAAATCAGAATGTTTTTCCAAAAGAAGTATGTGTTTTCTCTACTTAGAATTTAAAGATCTAATTTTCTCTGAATTGTGAAGGAGCTTAGCCTCTGCACTTGTGTGTTCACTTCATTCTCTAGTTATTTCTTATAACATACACAAGATCTTTGGATGGGAGGCGTGTGGTTCCTGGAAGCCGTTAGCAGGTGATAAGTCTTCACATTACACAGGTTTCGTGTATCAACTCCAGGCCTGGCTATAGGGGATCTGAAGCTGTGGCACAATGAAATTTGTTTTCATTTTGGTTTTATGAGACAAGGTCTTGCTCTATAGCTCAAACTAGTGTCAAGCTTCTTGTGATCCTCCTCCCTCAGCATCTTGAATGCTGGGGTTATAGGCATGTGCCACTGGCCCTACCTGGGAAATTTTTTGATGACAGACATGTTATATATTTCTTTGTTCAGCTTAGTACTCACTAGCAATCTGTTATTATTAGATATTTGAAATGAGACTAGTTGTAACTAAGGGGCTAATTTTTTTCTTTAGTGTATGTAGTAGGGCAGATATAGTAACACATGCCTATAATCCAGACACTTAAGAGGCTGAGGCAAGAGGCAGTTCTAGGCTGGCCAGTCTCAAGAGCCAAGCACATCAACGATAATAGAGCTCTGTGTAGATATTGGCTGTTATATTGATGATGAAAATCTAATGTTAAGGATAAGATCTTCTAATGGGAGCATCACATACAGCAATTTGTTCTGGTAGACAGCAGAGAGCTGCTGTTCTTGAAAAGTATTCCCAGCCCCGTTAGCAGTGCAGCATGGCAGACAGACTATGCTTCCTGCTTCTAGAGTCCCTGGGCTGCTCTTGTTATTTTTGTCTTCTTTGCTTCTTGCTTAGTGGTTGCTCTGAGTACCACTTCACCAACTCAGTGAAGTCACGTGCAGAAATCTTTGGAAAATAAGAATGCCTCCAAGATATTTGACCATACCAATCAAATTAAAGTATGAAACTACACAGATTCCTTATCTAGTTGTTGCAGTTACATGAGAGTTATATGGATAGAAACCGGTTTTATTTTTCTAGTATGTGTCAAATAAAGTTGTGCAGGGACATAAAGGTCCTAAGGCTGTGCTGTTGATAAGAATTTTGGTTCATTTATGGAAAACAGCTTACCAGAACCTGGTAGGATTCATAATTCTCCCAAAACAAAATAGGTAGAATTACCAAAATTTAAAGTTAAGCTAAAGTGTATAGCGTATTGGAAATACTGTTATCTTACGTAGTTCAGTATGAGCCCATTAGTTTTATCTCACTTTCTGGGTGGACCTAATCCTGTCAGAGTAAACTTGGCAAGAAAAGGAGCCTACATGAAAACTGATCAGAGGAGTTTCTCTGGTGTTAGGCCAGTGGCCTCTCTTCCTGCCTGTGTATGTCATATCCATGAAATGGTTTAATAAATGGCAACACAGCTTTGTAACTTCTTGATTGGGGAATTAATGAGAATTGTGTCAGGTCTACAAAGAGTGGAAGTTCTGAAATCCACAAGTTTGGATTCACATGAGTGTAGAGTGCAAGTTAGCAAGTGCCTCCTGTGGGGTTGTGGGTCACTGGGTATACCTGTACTCAGGTAGGCCTTGCATTTGTAACAAGAACAGATGTATTGGTCTCTCATATTGCTTTCTTTGGCTTCTTCACAGCTTCTGGTGTTAATTCTGTTGCTAGTTGATGTTTGTCCTGGGAAGAAAAGCATTCAAAGGTCCAGATCTTCCATTATATCTTAGAAGCTACAAAATTAACATACCTTTGATTTTCACTTTCTGGATACTATGGGAGGACAGTTATACAACAGTGTTTCTTTGATTGTCTGCCTATAACTGTTTTATTTTAACCTAAACATAGCAATGTTTTTTTCCTTCTAGTTTGACTCTGCATTTTGCTTCCCAGCTATTGTTAGGAGTTTACCTATCTCAGATTATACATAAGAGAGGCTGCCACATAGTTGATGGAGTTGATGGGTTTGTCTTCTCTCTGTAGCCCTTGACCATGACAGATGTGACCAGCACACAGATTGTTACAGCTGCACGGCCAATACCAATGACTGCCACTGGTGCAATGATCACTGTGTCCCTGTGAACCACAGCTGCACAGAAGGCCAGGTCAGATGCTGTTTTTCACAGATTTTAGAGAATAGAAAAATGCTAGTTGAGTTTGGGTGTAGTGCAAATAATAAGTAGAGTTATTTTTAAAATGTGATATTAATTTGAATTCTACTGTTGCTCAGGCTTTCTCTTAGGAAGGGATGCTATATACATCCTGATTCCAAGGATCATTCCAGCTACGGAGGTCTGTGTGCAGTGTTTCAGAAAGCATGTTTTACACAATGCCCTTGGCCCATATCTTGACTCAGTCTGACATCTGGGCTAATTATGTGTGATTTGCTTTAGGTGATAAAAGGCTAAGGATAAGGTGATCCAGCTTCTGTTGTCTTTGGTGGCTCATGACATTTTTCCTTGCGGTTTAATGCAATTCATAAGAAATAAAACTTGAGATTGCTATGGTGGGCACGGACTGGGAGAAGCTCTGGAAAAGCAGCAGGTTCAGCTTTCACGTTTTACAGATAAACATTGGATGAGGCTTGGTGGCGCTCGTGGTTCCATCGGGCTGCTACCTTGCCAGCTAAAAGCATGTTAGTGAGAATACACACTGTGGTATTCTCACTGCAGTGCTGCTTCCTGTTCATTCTATCTAATTCAGTCATTCTCTCTCTCTCTCTCTCTCTCTCTCTCTCTCTCTCTCTCTCTACCTATCGACCTACCTACCTCTTATCTAATTCTGTCTGTCTGTCTGCTTGCCTGCCTGCCTAATTCTATCCATCTTTCTGTCTTTCTATCTATCTAATGCTGTCCATCTGTCCATCTATTTTTCTATCATATATCTAATTCTATACATCCATCTAATTCTGTCTATTATATATCTAATTTATCCATCCACCCATCCAGTTCTATCCATCCATCCATCCATCCATCAGCTATCTAATTCTATCCATCCATCCATCCATCCATCCATCTAATTCTGTCTATTTAATTCTTTTCTTTATTTCTTTTCTTTTCTTTCTTTCTGCAGTTAACATTCTCAGTTATGTTACTGTCTTCAGGTAACATAACTTTAATTCTCACTGAGTTATTTGTGTGAATATAAACAAAAGCACTTCTCTACTGTGTTCTAGATCTCCATTGCCAAGTATGACAATTGCCCCAAGGATAACCCCATGTACTACTGCAATAAGAAAACCAGCTGCAGGAGTTGTGCCCTAGACCAGAACTGCCAGTGGGAGCCCCGGAATCAAGAGTGCATCGCCCTGCCCGGTAGGGATACCATACTTCTATTAGGGTCCGAAATGTGGTCCTCCCTCCTTATATTAGGTTGGACCTAGGAAAGAGAAACTTATTCTGTCTATTTAGCCCTCTCATTATTGGGGGAATTATTTTGTATGTTTTTAACTTAAATATAGTTTTTATATATTTCTTTGAAAGAAAGTGAAGAAGAAAGTGAAGTGTCATCTCATATCCCACTGTCCTTCCTTCTGCTGTGGTAACCTGGTACTAGAGCTCTGTGGCCTCAGCAGCAGTCAGGAATGTGCAGGAAGCACTTACTGACAGTTCTGTGAGAAGAGATTTCTGCCATGTGACCAACATCATCTGCCATGTGACCTTCATTCCTGACTATTTCAGCAGAAGTTCGGGGTGATGATTTTAGGTCTTGAGTTCAGCTAGCCATGACTAAATCTCTATGATGCATTTGCTTGATCAGGATATCCAGGAAAGCTTCTATGCTCTCCAACATCTGAGACTTGAGTAGGGCAGTAGATCTGGACCTTTTGAAAGCATTTTAGTTTGCTGAATGGGCTGTAGTTTAGTCAGTGTTCTCTTGCATGAAGAGATACCATTTCCAAAGCCACTTTTATGAAAGGAAACATTTAATTGGGGGCTTGCTTGCAGTCTCAGAAGCTGTTATCATCATGTCAGGGAGCATGAAGACACAAAGGCAGGCAGGCGTTAGAGTGGTACTGAGAGCTACATCCTGATCTGTCAGCAGAGAGGCAGAGAGGGTGTGAATAAGATGGGACCTGGCATGGGCTTTTGAAACCTCAAAGTCTACCACCCTCTGTGAGATACTTCCTCCAACAAGGCCACAGCTCCTGCAACAAAGCCACATCCCCTAATCCCTCTCCAACAGTGCCACTCCTTGGGGAATAGCATCCACATATATGAGCCTATGGGGACCATTCTTATTCAAGCCACCACAGGCTTTTTGTCCTTTTTTTGTTTTGTGTCTCAAACTTTATGTCCAATAGCATACCTAGGCACCTTGTTAAAAGACAGGCCCGAGAGCCTGCAGCATTGATTCCCTGCCAATAGCACATTCTGAGGAGCAAGTCTATCTGCTCTTAAGTTACATCTTTGCCTGACCTCAGGAGCCATTCTGTTTACTGAGCACTGTATGCTCCGGTTCTGAGGAAACTTTTGCTTACTCACATCCACGATAATGTCCAGGGAGCAAGCATGCTTCTTCCATCAACACTTTACCAGTTCAGTACCACCACAGAAGGAGATCACAGACTTCCGTTGTGTACTGTATCACTTTGAGGTTTTCCAAACCACTCTCCCTTTTGCTTCACTGTTGGCATGCCTTATATACTTGTTTCTACTTCTATTTTATGACATGAAACCAGAGTAGCATTTGGAGGCTTAAATTTATTCATTCCCAATTCAATTCCATTTTCAATTTACTTTTTCTGTATATGTACATCTGTGTGCAGATAAATGTATCTGTGTGTGAGCACTGGAGGCCGGAGGCTAACTTCTGGTGTCTTCCTCTCTCATTCTCCATGGGGTCTTTTGCTGAACGTGGAGCTCACTAGTTACTTAGACTAGCTGACTCACAAGCCTCAGGCATCCTCCTGCCTCTAGCCCTCAGATGAGATTACAATCAAGCAAAACCATGCCTGGCTTTTTATGTGGGTGTTGGGGATTTGAACTGGGTACTTAGGCTTATCACAGTATTTTATCCATTGAACCCTCTCCTAAGCTCCCATTTGCAGTTTTTTTACCTCACCCTTCCAATATACATATTTATTTGTATGCCTTTTGTTTAAGATTTTTGACATCTTTTACATTTTTCTTCAAAAATAATTGCACAAATTAACAATGGCACCCAAAACTAGGAACATTAGCCTAAAGTAACTGTGAGGCTCATAGCTGTGAGCCAGGAACTATGACTGGTGAAACTTGTAAAAGGGTTCTTTTATTCTGGGGCTCAGCAGTGGAGAGTGTATGCTGCTCCTCCGGAGGACCCAAGGTCCTCCTTCCCCAGTGTCCAGGCCACACCCACTTGTAATTTAGCTCTGACCTAATGCCCTCTCGTGGCCTCTGTGCGTGCTATAGTCTCATGTCCTAACCCACATACAAGGCACACATACACACATTCTTTAAAAGATAAATTGTTTTATTTTCAAAGGTTTTTTTCTGCATATGGAAGTTAATAATGTATCTGATATTCTCACCAAATCCTAACAAAGCACCTGAAATTTAAATCAGAATTGAGTTTAGATGTTCAGTATTTTGAAATAGTAAACTGAACTGTATAATTTCTAAAACTGTTTTTTTTTTTCCTCTCCCTCTTTAAAGAAAATATCTGTGGCAATGGCTGGCATTTGGTTGGAAACTCGTGTCTGAAAATCACTACTGCTAAGGAAAATTATGACAATGCTAAATTGTCCTGTAGAAACCACAATGCCTTTTTGGCTTCCCTTACATCCCAGAAGAAGGTGGAGTTTGTCCTTAAGCAGCTTCGATTAATGCAGTCATCTCAGAGCATGGTGAGTCACTGTGGGCAGAACATCGGTTTCTAGGACCCACCTTTCTTCTGAGAGCACAGCAGCAGCTCTTCTGTGGAAGGCCACAGTTGTACATTATTTGCCTGGTAAGAGAAAGGATTGCAGTAAATGATTGATAATAGACTGTGGACCTCTACTTCAGAGGCTCTTCTTTGATCTTTTTTTCTTGTCTTAAAAAGTTCAGTACTTTGCATATTTTGTTAGTCATGCTCGTTAAGTAAATAATAAGATATGAACATATGGAATGAATGGTAATATATGCACATATTGTAGTGACATCAGATTATTCTGTACTTGTTTTATATCTAGATTCTGCTTGGGAAAAGGGAGAGTAAATTGCTAGTTACCTAGGTGTCATTAAGCCATCTATAGCCCTTGAAGGTATTATTATAGCACATAATGTAGTCATCAGTAAGAAATGTAAAATCTGCCTAGGTTTTACAGCCTTCTTCCTAAGGCTTCTGAACTCAGAAAGTTCTCTTACTGTCTAGCCAAACTCTCAAATGGCTTGTAGTTATATAGTCTCATTTGGTATTTTTCTTGAAAAGTCTAATTCTAAGACTTGTGATTTGACTGTGATGTTTCAGTCAGTTAGATACTTACATAGCAGTTTTTCTGTCCCTGCTGGCTGTGGTACAGAGAGGTACATGTTTTTGTCTACCAGGAGAAGTCAGAATGCAGCACAGCATTTCTCATTTGACACCACCTTCTTGTGATGGTATGCCATTATGGTGTGGGTCCTGGTTGTTAAATCTCAGGAAGTCTATATATCCAGAAATGACCCCAACCTGAACTATAGGAGGATTTCTGACAATTGGATAAAAGCCAGCATTCCTTGGGAACTTGGGAAACTGGTTCCTATCTGCAAAAAGGAGTCATTTCCTTTATATCTGGCAGAAGGGACATATGGCTATCTATTGTGCCTATCAGCATGTAAGCGCATGCTGGTTTCCAGGCCCCCTCAATATCTCACAAGTACCTAGAGCAGTGAATTAGTGAAACTGCTTTGGCTCCCAGCAGGTCACACATGCAACTGCACCCGCCCAAGAGCTCTTTGGATTTGTGAATGAGAGACACCCAGTTAATTTTGATATACCTTGACTAGTTCTAATTCTCCTCATAGCTAGCATACATTAACCACTCTAAGTTTCCTGAGTCAACTGGCTAAATCAACATTTCATCTCTGGTACCCCAGACCTAATGGTGGAGTGGCCCCTAGAGCCACTTTCCCAAATTCTTACATGGCTGGTTTAGTTCTTCCTTGCAGCTCTTAGGTCTGATCCCTTTCCTTCCCTGGCATGGGGATTGTCTTCCTCTCCTTTCTCAGTTCCTTGCCTGCTCAATCTAAAAGTCCCGCCTCCATCTTTCTGCCCAACCATTGGCTGTATGGCAGTTCTTTATTATCAATTGAAGCCAGCTAGGGGCAGGGACCCTCAGGTCTGGAAGCACTTTGGGGAGCAGAATTAAGACAAAGCATTAGAACCAATTCCCAACAAGTACCTGTTATACATTTCAAAGTCCATATTAATCTCCTGGCCCTTCCCTTCCCCAGCTACTTGTTCTCCTTGTAATCCAAATGATGAGTCCTTTTCACACATCTCTTTATCTCGCATTTCCCTAGCCCTGGCCATGTCCAGTCTGTTCCTTTTCTTTCTGCTCTGCTCTCTTCCCAATGCCTCTGGGTATTTTCTCTCCCTTATTCGCAATAAAAAAAAAAAAAAAAACCCAAAACAAACAAAAAACCTTATCCTAATAATGGAGTGGGGTCAGGTCTGAAGTTTTCTTACTGCTCCCCCTTGTATACATCTTGTGTCTGACACAGAAATGTGTCTGTCTGTGACTGGCAGAAATAGGCTCTAGAAGCTGAGAGAAACAGAGTGAGCAGGCAGCTCCGAGGTGGTAGTTACCAGAGTAGACGGAGAGAGGTGAGTGGTTAGAACGGACAGTGGAGACATGGCTGGAAACATGGACTCTGTAGGTGGCAGAAGCCAGCAGAAGCATGATCCACACCTTCACCTGTTTGCTTCCCTTGGGAAGGGCTGGACTCGCTGAGAAGGGTCTGTTTGTGCCCTCCCAGGTGTCCAGGACCAGGTGTGTGAGGGATGCAATAAAGGGACTGACGGCGTGACCGCTCCATTAGGGTGAAGGGTTTTGTTGTGAATAGGAGAAATAAAATGTCTAGAGGCGTCTTGGAGCGAGCAGAGCAGAGCACAGTGAAAAGGAAGCGGAGTAGGCTTGGTCAGGGCTGAGGACAGTGGGGATGGCAAGAGGATGACGGGTGAGCGAGGCTGTGTGCAGTGGACACATCACGTGCAGTCTAAGGAGGCCGAGGAGCCAGCTGGGGGGAGGGAAATGTGTAACAGGTCCTTGTGAAGCTGAGGGAGCTTATGGGAGAGGGGGATGCTGAGACCAGCAGACCAGAAGAGTTGGAGTTTCCGTTTGTAAGCTGCCTGATGTGAATGCTTAGATCCAAACTCTGATCCTTTGGCAGAACAGCGATATCTGCTGAGCCATCTCCCCAGCTCCTATAAAGGTGGTGATGGTTGTGGTTCTTGTTTTGTTTCTTTAAATCGCAGTGGGGAGCCAGGCACAGAGCATCATGCCTTTAATCTCAGCACTCAGAAGACAGAGACAGGTAGATCTCTTTGAATTCAAGGCCATCTTGGTGTATATAGGGAATTCCAGCTACCCAGGGCTCTAGAAGGACACCTTGTCTTTAAAAACAAACAAACAAAAAACATACAAACATTGAAATGAGAATGAAATTTCAGGGCTATACAAGACAGGAGCTCAGTGGTAGAGTGCATGCCTAGGAAGTACTGGGTTTGATTCCTCACAAGAGCAGAGGCTGAAACTATAGGTTCATGACTGGTGTTTTGTTTTGTTTTATATAAAATGTAGTGTTGAAGTAGATAAGTAGATAAAATGTGACACAGATAAATAGATAAAATGTGATATGTATACCTATACATAGTAGAGTATGATCTCACCTTTAAAAAGAATAGAGAGTTTTGGTAGTTACACTGCAGGAAATGTGATTATTGCTTTCCTCTTGATGTCTGAAAATCTTCATGTATTATCTTCTTTTGAGTCATTTTTATGCTTTGCAATACTGAATGCATATTGAAGTGATTACTTACTTTAACCTACTTTGACTGAGTTTGGAGAATAGGTTCTTTCTACGTCTGTGGGGTATGCCTAAGCTAGTGGTTTTTATGTTAGAGCTTGTTTTGGAGAAGACACTGGTCACATTCATAATTGTGTTTCTTTTGCCTATAGTCCAAGCTCACCCTGACTCCATGGGTTGGTCTTCGGAAGATCAATGTGTCTTACTGGTGCTGGGAGGATATGTCTCCATTCACAAATAGTTTGTTGCAGTGGATGCCATCTGAGCCCAGTGATGCTGGCTTCTGTGGGATCTTGTCAGAGCCTACCACTCGGGGACTAAAGGCTGCAACCTGCATCAACCCACTCAATGGAAGTGTTTGTGAAAGACCTGGTAAGGATGTAGATGCATACAGTGCTCCAAGAGGTTGCCAAGAAAGCATAGGAGGCATCCTTGATTGAGTGTTGAGATGATAAAATACTTATGACAACAGTTAGAGAAATACCAGTTTAGGCATATTTATTTCAAACAGAACCCAAATCCAAATAGTCTTTGCCTCTGACTGCTTTGACCCATACTGAAAATAAAAAAAAAAAAAAAATTACTAAAAGAACCCAATTTATATTGAGCTGCACTGTTTTGTTGGCCACAAAAGTGTTGAGAATTGTTCTAGAAGATAATTTCCTCGGTATTGGCAGAGAAATGCTATGGAGGAAACAACAACACAGAAACCAAAGAAACATTTAGAAAAGCAGCAAGTCAGGACACTATTCAGACACTGCTGTGGGGAGGGGCATGGCAAAAGAAGCCGACAGAGTCAATGCCAGATTGTGGCAGTGTCCTGTGCTGAGGTTAAGGTTAGATTCCATGAAGCCAGGCCCAGAGCAGCCGTGCACAAATGAGAACTCCAAAACAAGAGGTGCAAGTGTAGTGGAGACTCCATTCCCAGCAGGTCCTGTTGTACTTCACCTGAGCAGTACAGCAAAGGAGCTACTCTCTGATAGGGTTTCTCAAATACTTACAAATAGTTACTTACCTTTAATCATATGGTTTTGTGTGTGTGTGTGTGTGTGTGTGTGTGTGTGTGTGTGTGTGTGTGTGCTCCTGCATGCATGTACTTATGCGAGAGCATATGTATGAGAGTGTGTATGTATGAGAGTGAGAATGTGTGTATATATGTGTGTGTATGTGTGTACATGTGCATATGTGTCTATAAGAGTATAACAGAGAGAGAGAGAGAGAGAGAGAGAGAGAGAGAGAGAGAGAGAGAGAGAGAGAGAGAGAGAGAGAGAGAGAGAGAGATATACAGGTGCCTTGGAGGACAGAGGCGTCAGATCCCTTAGAGCTGGAGTTGCAGTTGGTTATGAGCCACCTCATGTGAGTGCTGGGAGTTGAAATTGGCTCCTCTGGAAAATCAGTACATGCTCTTAGTCCTTGATCCATCTTTGTAGCCCGCTGGATTCCTAACTTACCTTACAGGAAAGCTTTTTATCCTTGTTGAATCCTGAATGCCTTGGTAAATATTAATGTCATCCCTCAAAATTGTAAATGTAGAATTTACCAAACTCAGGTCATGAGTTATCTTTGTTCCAAGGTTTGTTTGTTTTGAGGTGGGTTTTTTTTTTGTTCCCCCACCTTTGTCTTCGTGCTTTTTAAAAAGAGTATCCATTTTTCCCTAAATGTTTAAATACAGTTGAATGAACAGAACATGTGACTCCAGTTTTGTGGATTTTCCTCCATGTAGTGTAGTGCTGACCTGATTTCATAATGGGCATTGAAAAGTCTTTGATCTTAGCTGACCGGTGTCCCTTTGGGTCTTAATTCCCAGCAAACCACAGTGCCAAGCAGTGCCGGACACCATGTGCCCTGCGGACAGCATGTGGCGAGTGCACTAGCAGCAGCTCCGAGTGCATGTGGTGCAGCAACATGAAGCAGTGTGTAGACTCCAATGCCTACGTGGCCTCCTTCCCTTTTGGCCAGTGTATGGAGTGGTATACAATGAGCAGCTGCCCACGTAAGTGAAAAGAGCCTTTAAACATTTGCAGGCAAGTTAGACTTGACTTTCTGTTCAAGTTCATGCAGAAGCTGGTTGGGCCAGTCCTTTCGCATTAAAATGTATGCATAGAATTTGGCAGTGTTCCATGCAGTAAATCAGATAAATCTAGGGTAAGTCACAGGGTACAGAAATACCTTTTCTTCTTTAGGGTAATATAATTCAATCTGTATAATGTCTCCACCTGTTAATCTACCAGTATATAAAGTGCTTTCTAGTAGAGACCCTCGCAGGTCCCTTTTTCATCCAACATCTTGATATTAAAAAGTCAGAAAAGTCCATGTAATATTTTGTATATATATTTTGGGCCCTTTAAAGTATTTCATTTCAATAATCACTATAGGGTACTAGTTTTAATTCATGGAAGTTAAATCATGTGTTAAAAGAAAAGGTAACAACAGTAAATTCAAATCTTTTTGTGATAGTGAATTACAAATTAGATTGTTTTGTTTTTTTTTTAAAGCTGAAAATTGCTCTGGCTACTGTACCTGCAGCCATTGTTTGGAGCAGCCAGGCTGTGGTTGGTGTACTGATCCAAGCAATACTGGGAAAGGAAAATGTATTGAGGGCAGCTATAAAGGACCTGTGAAGATGCCTTCACAGGCCTCTACAGGAAATGTGTATCCACAGCCCCTTCTGAACTCCAGCATGTGTCTAGAGGACAGCAGATACAACTGGTCTTTCATTCACTGTCCAGGTAAGATGCCTGTGTATCCTAGTTCAGATCTCTTATTATCTGTTTATAAAGAATAAACCTTGACATAAACTAGACACCCAGATCCCAAGACCATTTTTAATTGGGTCACTGGTTTTCTTGACCATGTTTGAGTTCTTTCTATGTTCTGTATCACTGTGTTGGATGCACTCCGTTCTGTAGGCTTTTTCTTTACTTGATTGATTGTTTCTTTGGTTGCCCCCCCAAAAAAAAGCTTTTTAGCTTTATGAAGTCCCATTTGCCAGTTGTCCCTAATTCCTGAGTCCTCATAAAAAAAAGTTCCTTTCTACACATGTATCATGCAGGGTACTTACTGCCTATGCTTTATTCTAGAAGTTTTAGTGGTTTGGGTTATGTCTGTGATCCATTTGGGGTTACTTTTTGTGAATGGAGATAGATATAGATCTATTTTCATTCATTATTCTGCATGTGGACATCCACTGTCCTCAGCACCATTTTTGAAGATACTATCTTTTCTACAGGTTTGTTTGTTTTGTCTCTTCATAAAATCCCAGATGCTGTAGTTATGAGTACTTAGGCTTGGCCTTCCAGTTTTCTTCTGTTGTATGTCTGTTTTGTACAGTAACATATTGTTTTGATTACTATAGCTCTGTGATCTATCTTGACGTCTGTGATGGCAGTCCCTGAAGTTTGTTGCTTTCACTATCTGGGGTCTTTTCTGGGTCCATATGAATTTCAGGATTTTTTTTTTCTGTTTCTGTGAAAAGTATTGTTGGTATTTTGATTGCAATTGGATTGAGTCTGTAAATTGTTTTTGGTAGAATGGTCATTTTCACAATATTAATTTTACTGATCTGTGAACATAGGATGACTCCATTTTCTAGTGCCTCTCTATATCCCTGTCTTGAAAGATTTGGAGTCTTCATTGTAGAAGTGCTTTATCTCCTTGGTGAAGTTTATTTCTAGATATTGCATTGCCTTTGGTATTATAAATGGTAGCATGCCCATGATCTTGTTCTCAGTGTTTTTTTTAGTTTAGTTTTTATGAAATATATGTGTATGAGTGTTTGTTGGAACTTATATATATGTGTATTATGTGCATTCATGCCCTCTGGGACTGGGTTTACAGACAGCTCTGAGCTGCCTGGAGATGCTGAGCATTGAACCCAGATCCTCTGCAAGAACAGCTAGTGCTCTTACCTGCTGGCCCGTCTCCCAGTCCCAGAACTACTAATTTTTGAGAGCTGATTTTGTACCTTGCCACTTTGCTGACATTGTTGATTGCTTCTAGAAGTTTAGTGATAGCGTTTTTGAGATTTCTTATATATCCTATATTATCTGTAAATAGGGATAATTTGACTTCTTCTTTTCCTATTTGTACCCTTTATTTCTTTCATTTGTGTTATTGTTCCATCTAGTGCTTCCAGCACAATATAGAAAAGGAGTGGCGATTGTGAACAGCCTTTATTTCTTATTTTAATGGGATTATTCAGTGTTTTCCACATTTAAGATAATGTTGGTTATGGGTTTGTCATACACAGTCCTTATTATATACAGGTATGTTCACTCCAGTCCTGTTCTCTCTAGGACTTTTATCAGGAAAGCATGTTGGGTATTTTACAAGCCCTTTCTACATCTATTACGACGAGCATGTGATTTCATCTTTGAGTCCATTTATATAATCTGTTGTATTTATTGACTTACATATGTTGAGCCAACCTGAAATTCTGGGATAAAGCCCACATGCTTGTGGATGGTCTTTGTGCTATGTGCTTGTATTGTGTTTGCTAGTGCTTTATTGAGGACTTCTGCATCCATTTTCATCAGGATATAATTTCATCAGTCTATAATTTTATTTTGATGTCTTTACCTGCTGTGCATATTAAGAGTAATTCTGGCTTCCAAGAAAGTATTTGGGAGTAATCCCTCTGTTTATTTTTTTTAAAAAATAATTTAAGAATGATTGGTTATTGTCTGGTAGAATTTTGCTGTGAACCCATCTGGTTCAGGACTTATTTGGAAGGCTTTTTATTACTGTCTCAGTCTCCTTGTTTGCGATGGTCTGTTTAGGTTGCTAATCTCCTTACGATTTAACTTTGGTCATTTGGAGGAATCAAGAAATTAATCCATTCCTTTTAGATTTCCAACTTAATGGAATGTGAGTTTTAAAGTATTTCTTTATATCATTTTGTAATTTTTTTGCATCGGTTGTAACATTTCCCTGTTTGTTCTGTTAATTTCTTTCTTTCTTGTGGTTAGTTTGGCTAAGAGTTTCTTGGTCTTTTTATCTTCTTGAAGAACCAGCTCTCAGATTCATAAATTCTTTGTATTATTTTCCTTGTTCCTTTTTCGCTGATTTCTTTTTTGATTTTTATTATTTCTTGCCATCTACTGGGGTTAGGTTGGGTTTGGTTATTTTTCCAAAGTCTTCAGTTTCATCACTAAGTCATTCATTTGGGCTCTTTTGGAGTTCTAAACGAGAACCCACTTGAGACTATTACCTTCCCTCTTAGACCTACTTTTAACGTGTCCCAGGAATTTGTTGTGTTGTCTTTTCAATTTAATTAGGTTTTGGGAATATTTTGATTTCTTCTTTGACCCAGTCATCATTCAGTAATCAGTTGTTTAATATCTAATGAGTTTCTAAATTTATTAGAATTTTGTTCACTGATGATTTTAAGGTGTTTTGTTTGTTTTTTCGAGACAGGGTTTCTCTGTGTTGTAGCTCTGGCTGTCCTGGAACTTTCTCTCTATAGACCACTCTTACTCAAATTCACAGAGCTCCACCTGCCTCTGCCACTGAAGTTCTGGGAAAAGGTGTGTGCCACCACTGTCATGCTGATTTTAAGTTTTAGTATACAATGAACAGATAGGGTACATAGATTTCCTACATTTGTAAGGGTTTGCTTTGTATGTCTACATGTAATTCTGTGTGCTGCTGAGAGAGTGTATGTTGTTTTGACATTTAGGTGGAAAAGTCTGTAGACATCTGTTAGATCCATTTCATATAAGAAATCGTTTAATTATGAAGTTTCTCTGCTTATTTTTTCCAGATGACTTGCCTATTAGAGAAAGTAGGGTGCTAAAATCACTTACTATTAATGTTGTTTTTTAAAGAAAAAGAAAATAATTAATTTTTTAAAGCCCTGAAAAGAAAGATACCATATATGAATCATGTTTCCTGGGTAGTGGGATTATATTTGGTTATTTTTTCCTCATCTGTATTCAAATACTGTGAGTTTTTACAGTGAATAACAACAAGATATTTTTATATTGCTGTAGACTTTCACTTTGCTTTGATGATATATTTGGTTTTTTGAGACTAATTTGTTTTTGATATTTTATTTTCTCATACTAGTTTATAGTAAACCTTGGTTTTGTTTTGTTTGTATTTTTTAGACTGGCCACCAACTGCCAAGGGTGGCCTTAAAATCCACACCCAGTGCTTTTTCCTCTCTTTGTTTTTATTTTTTGAAACAAAAATTTTATATGTGAATCTCACTGTGTTACCCAGGCTGGCCTGAAACTGGGCTTAAGCAAGACAGGTCCACGTGGTCAGAGGTGCTGCACTGCCCCCCACCCCCACACCAGCCCCTATAGTTGGGATTAATTCTCCCATAGGCATAGTTCTCCTATGGAAGAAACAGAGCCCTTAAGATTCTTTGCCTTTCAGCTTGCCAATGCAACGGACACAGCAAATGCATCAACCAAAGTGTCTGTGAGAAGTGTGAGGACCTGACCACGGGCAAGCACTGCGAGACCTGCATATCCGGTTTCTATGGTGACCCAACTAATGGAGGCAAATGTCAGCGTAAGTCACACAGGTCAAGGTAGCCACAAGCCAGGTGCAGCATATAGCACCTGCATTTGACTTAAATGTCTTAAAGGGAAAATGCCTCTTGGTTTGAGATACTGCCTTTCTTAATTATGTTAAATTGTTAAAAGTTTAACTGAGGGGCTGGAAAAGTGTTTAAGAACACTGACTGTTCTTCTGGAGGACTCAGATTCAGTTCCAAGCACCCACATGGCAGCTTACAACTGCTGGTAACACCTGAGATCCAGCACCTTCATACAGACACACATGCAGGCAGAACACTAATGCACATAAAATAAATAAAAAGAGTTTGCCTATGCTGGAAGAGGAAAAAAAACTCAATTTGTGGGTTGGGGGCAGTTAGTTAAAGCAGCAAACCAACAGGAAAGGAGCTCAGCTTTTGTTTACATTATAGAGGTATAAAGAAGGGGCTAACATCACAGAAGGCACCAGCCGCCTTTGTCCATTTCCCTCCCGTGGAAGCACATCAGCTCAAGTCAAGCAGAACAGCCTGGGTGGGTAGTCATCTCATTGTGGAAGGAGCCAGGACAGCTGCATTGTGGGGAGAGAGGAAAGGGCTGGGGTGGGAAATCCTGAGCACTGACCCAGGGTGAGGACAGGGCCTTCAGTTTCCTTCCTCCATGAAGAGGTATCACAGAGGCCTCTAAAGACATCTACTGGATGCCTCGCACAGGGACAGGAACAAGGGTGCACGTGAAAAACTGTGACAGCCAGGGAAGCCCCTTTCTGAACTGTCCTTCCCTCAGAGACTGCAACACCTGACTGTCCAAAGTCTGCAAGGGGCTTGGGGAGGGCAACTGACCTCCTGAGGACCCCAGATGAATCTTTAAGATGACCTGGGTTTGGTTTTAGTTGGTTGGTTTTTAGATAGCATCTAGGAGAGTTGGAGATAATCTTGAATTCTCTGTCCCTCTCCCTGATCTCCAAATGCCCAACTTCACATGGGCTCCCATTAAGATTTGGAGTGTCTGTCGGTGTCTGGCTCTCACTCTCAAAGCCATTGCAGTACACTGAGCTCCATAGAGAGCGCTGGGGGGAGCGAGAGCAGGACGGGCACTGGGCAACTCTGTTTCTCGAGGAGGAAAATCAGCTAAACATGGGCAAGGGAGATCCTAGGAAGCCAGGAGGCAAAATATCCTCACATGCATTCCTTGTGCAAACCTGCTGGGAGGAGCACAAGAAGAAGCAGCTGGATGCTCCTGTCAACTTCTCATGGTTCTCCAAGAAGTGCTCAAGAGGTGGAAGACCATGTCTGCTAAAGAAAAGGGGAAATTTGAAGACATGGCAAAGGCTGACAAGGCTCATTATGAATGAGAAATGAAAACCTACATCCCCCCCCAAAGAGGAGACCAAAAAGAAGTTCGAGGACTCCAATGCACCCAAGAGGCCTCCTTCAGCTTCTTCTTGTTCTGTTCTGAGCACCGCCCCAAATCAAAGGCGAGCATCCTGGCTTATCCATTGGTGATGCTGCAAAGAAACTGGGAGAGATGTGGAACAGCACTGCAGCTGATGACAAGTGGTCCTGCGAGAAGAAGACTGCCGAACTGAAGAAGTACGAGAAGGACATTGCTGCTTACAGAGCTAAAGCAAACCTGATGCAGTGAAAAATGGGGTGGTCAAGGCTGAAAAGAGCAAGAAAAAGAAAGAAGTGGAAGACGAGGAGGATGATGAAGAGGATGAGGAAGAAGAGGAAGACGAAGAAGATGATGATGTATAAGTTGGTTGTAGCACAGATTTTTCCTTGTCAATAAAGCATTTAACCCCCCTGAACACAACTCAAGAATTGAAATATAGGGCTGCATAAGATTTGTTTTTAAACTGTACAGTGTCTTTTTTTGTATAGTTAACACACTACTGAATGTGTCTTTAGATAGCCCTGTCCTGGTGGTATTTTCAATAGCCACTAACCTTGCCTGGTACAGTCTGGGGGCTGTAAATTGGCATGGAAATTTAAAGCAGGTTCTTGTTGGTGCACAGCACAAATCAGTTATATATGAGGATAGCAGTTTGGTTTTTGTTTTTTGTTTTTCTTTTGTTTTTTGTTTTTTTCATCTTCAGTTGCCTCTGATGCAGCTTATATGAAGATAACTGTTGTTTTGTTAACTGAATACCACTCTATAATTGCAAAAAAATAAAAACAAAAACAAATGTGGCTGTTTTATTGACATTCTGAATGCTTCTAATAAATACAACTTTTTTATCAGTATTGTTGTCCTTTTCATAGATCTGAAAGTTTTTTGCTTTTGCCCATTTTGGGTCACATGGATTATTACAATGTGTATCTTTTCATATAGTTATCTGGAAAAAAGCTTTTGTCCACACACCCTGCATATTGTGGTAGGGGTAACATTTTCATCTATAGTTGAAGACTCTCCAAAATCATGATCAGTCGGATAAAAAATATTATATAACCTACTTGACAAAGCAAGGAGTGATCAATTCTGTCACACCATGGGATTATTAGAATCAAGCAATCTGAAAATCTGTCTTTGAAGGACTAATAGAATAATATGTTCTAATCCTTACATGAGAACTGTCCTTTAACTGCCATTACTATGTAATGACAGTTATATTTTGTAGTTTCCCTTACTAAAGAAGACCTGAGAATGTATCTCCAAGCATGAGCTTAAAATACAAGACTGCCGTACTTTTTGTTGACCTTAGTCCTAGTGAAGGCTATCACAAGAGCGTAGCCTCTGATGCCTTTGCCCTTCTATCTAAATCTGGATTGCTCAGGAAATGTGACTGCTTAAAGGTACTTTTGATTAGTTGAGCCAGCTTTTAAAATTATGCCACATTTAAAATAAAGTGTATATTTTCCTATATTGTGGTTTGTCCCTTTATAAATCAGATACAAAGAAAGGATAAACTTTGCATAATAGTATCAGTAGTCCAATTCACTCGATTTTTCTTTATAAAACTCAAACTCATTCATTAATCATGTTTAATCTGCTTAGTTTAATGAACAATTTGTCAATTTATGGGGTTTTTGAGATTATGGTTCTCTTAAAGAGCCAGTGTTTTAAAATAGCATTCTTGTAATTTTATGTACTTTTGTGATGGAGTACTGTTATATGATTTTGACTCGGGTTCTTTACATTTGTGTTTGTTAATGTGATTTGAGGAGGAACACTGAACATGAGTCCTGGATGATACTAATAAACTAATAATTACAGAAAAAAAAAAAGATTTGGAGTTTCCCCATTGAAATCTGAAAGCCATGAGGTACTTTCTTGTACTTTATTAGTACAAGTAAAGTAAAATACAAAGTTATAAAAAAAAATACAAGTAAGAAAATACTTGTATTTTTTTTACAAGTTATATCTTTTTCTATAGTAAGTCACACTTAAGAACTCAGTTTTTATCTGCTCTGGTTTCCAATTAAAAAATACTATGGGTCCTATAGTTAAAAGACCCCCCTATGCTCTAATTAAGAAAGGGGTTCTCATGTTTAGAAAAACCTCAGGACAGTGTTTGCCTGGCATGCAGGAAACCCTGGGTTTGATTTCCCAGTACCAGGTGAAACTTGGTGCCATGAACATGCAGCTGCCCTCCGGGGAAACATGCCTGTCACTCACGTGTGGAGGCAGGTGCTCAGAGGCTTAAGGTCCTCGGCTCCCACTGCTAGAGTCCTTACTGTGGCCCTTCAAAGCTAACCCCAAATCAGCCAGGAATAAGAAGGTAGCCTGGCTGGATAGCCCTACCCTCTCTAGAGTATGGTTTTGGAAATCAAGGCAGAGCAGTGCTTGATACATCTGCAACACATCAAAATGTGATTACCTGTCTGGTGTCACTTCCCACTCCTAAGTAAAATTTCTTGTTCAGGTTGTAAGGTATTCAGTACTATGCCCTGTGAACAAATTGGGGCTGGAGAGATGGCTCAGTGGTTAAGAGCACTGACTGCTCTTCCAGAGGTCCTGAGTTCAATTCCCAGCAACCTTGTGGTGGCTCTCAACTGTCTGTAATGGGATCTGTTGCCCTCTCCTCGCACACAAGTGTACATGCAGATAGAGTACTCATACATAAAATAAATATATGTTTTTTTTTAAAAAAAAAATGAACAACTGTGTTGAAGATGGCACAGCTCCTTGTCTTTGAGGGACTTCAAATGAGTTAAAGCTAAGTCTTTGAGTTTGATATAGAAAATGATTTTAGGGCTAGCCAATGTAAAGCTTACAGTGTTTTAAGGCTGGAGATATGACTTACTTGGTAGAACTTGTCTAGCATGCACACAGCCCATGGTTCAAACCCTAGCACTACATAAACCTACTCAGTGTATGTTATGTATATAGTCACTTGGGAAGTGGAGACAGAAGATCAAAATTTCAGGACCATCCTCTATTGGAGTACAAGGCCATCCTTGGCTACATGGTCCTGCTTTAAAACCAAAAACTAATGAACAGGGGGAAAAAGTGTAATATGCAAGGGTTAAGAAAGAGAAAGAGAAGCACTTGGAAACAAAGAGTGTATCGACTTCTCTATGACAGGCACACGCGGGATCTTGATGACTTTTGAATCTGTTATCCTCAAAGAGGTACTAAGAAAAGTGGAAATAGCAGTTCCTTCAGGTGACAGCAGAAGATAGCTTTTTCTTTCCTTCTTGAGTGTTAGTTAATTTAATGTTGTCTCTATATTATTAGAAATAAATTATTAGCTGAAAAATAATGAATCATATTCAGTGATTTCTCTTGCTTTAGTCTGTCTTTGCTACAAACCCTCTTCAGGCTAAATGATTTTGTCTTAATCACAGTCTATGGTAATAATCTGTCAAGCCAGTTGTGACCTGTCTTCCTTTCCTTCTTCCCAGCATGCAAGTGCAATGGGCACGCATCACTGTGCAACACCAACACCGGCAAGTGCTTCTGTACCACCAAGGGTGTCAAGGGGGAAGAGTGCCAGCTGTGAGTACCACACTCTGTACCACCAGTGGGGACAGGGCCTTGTAGATACTTGAATCCTGAGGGCCACCTGCTTGCCTGTGCTTTGTTGCCCTGGATTTCCAGGGTCTTTGAGTGGATTAGTTTGGAAGTTTACCTTTTTTGCTTCAGACAGGTTGTCTCAGTTATTAATAGTGCTCTGATAAAGCATGACTTAGGCAACTTACAAAATAAAGCCTTTAATTGGACTTATGGCTTCAGAGCATTGGAGTCTACATTGAGTTCCAGGCCAATAGGACTACATAGTAAGACTATATCAATCAATCATTCAATCAATAATTCAATCAATCAATAGGGCTACATAGTAAGACTATATCAGTCAATAAATAAACAAAGAAAAGGAAGGAAAGAAGGAAGAAAGGAAAGAAAGAAAGGAAGGAAAGAAAGAAAGAGAGAAAGAGAAAAGAAAGAATAAGATTAGTTTACATAGGAAGAACAGGATAGAAGTGAGTGACAAATGCTTGAAGAATATTTCAGCTGCACTTTTAGAAGCATACTTAATCCACACAAAAGTAAAAATGTTGTTTTCCTTATGAGTAGTATCTAGCATTATTACATTTATACTTATCTTGTATCCTTGGCAAGTATTTGTTTATTTGTTGTTTTTATACTGTTGCTGGTGTAAATTACTGAGCAGGTAGCAGAAATATTCATGCAAATGGGATAGTCTCTCTGACCTAAATAATAGTATAGTTTATGTAAAAGGATTTACTTGGTTTAAAAATAAATAAAGATTCTGTGCTTTAAATATCAATAGAAAATAATTTCTTTTTTTCCCTAGATGTGAGGTAGAAAATCGATACCAGGGAAACCCTCTCAAAGGAACATGCTACTGTAAGTGTTTGTAATTTTTGTTTCTAGAGAGTATTAAGCAAAACTACATTGCTTTTTTTTTTTTTTAACGTGGCCTGAGAATGATAAACGCTCGAGGGATGTAGCAGATCCTCAGCCAGTCCTGACTTTGTGAACACTGTTGTGTTGTGGTCATGGTTTCTGCTGGTTGTCCAGAGCAGTTAGCAGGGATGTGCTCTCCTGGCTCTCCTGTTCAGTTCCCTGGGAAGTGTGTTAATTTGCCATTGCTTCGTGTAGCTGATCATGTGCAATTTTCAGACAGCCATGTAAGAAATTCTAAAATAGAGGTGAGTTTCACTATTCTCTCCAGAGCTGATTTGTATTCACTATAGCTTTACAAACAAGTAAATAAAACACCAAATTAATACCTTGCCATGAAAAGTGAATCTGGTATTGTTACCACCATTATGACAAATATATTTTTCTCCATGAGAATCTACATAGTAGGTTCCAGATTATAGAACAAGAGAAAAAGGAAATAATGTCTGGCACATGCAGCAAAATGGGATATATAAATTGTAGAAGAAAATGGATGGTTCTTGACCTGAGAAGACAAGAAAATTCCTTGTCTGTAGCCCAGGCAGGTCTTAAGTTGTGACCTACATCTGTTTCCCAAGCAGCTGGAACCATCAGGCCTACAGAATTCTTAGCTGTGATTCTAAAGATCATTCATCAAGTAAAATGTTAGTGTGTATTTTATTAAAGTTTCAAACTTCTATCATTAAAAATTGGGTCTGCAAATACAGTTCAGTGGTGGAGTGCTTTCGTTGCAAGGTCCTGTGTTCAATCCCCAGGACCACTAAACAAAACATTTAAAAAACAATCAAAACCAAACTGGCTGTATGGACTCAGTATCTCAGCCTTGAGATACTGAGGCAGGAGGACCATTAGTTTGAGGCCTGTGTGGTTATGTAGTGTTAAACCTTTCTCAAATAATACTTACACTTTTTTCTTTAAAAAAAAAAAAAAACAACCTTTTTTCTTATTTTATGTGTATGGGTGTTTTGCAACATATATGTCTGAAATGTGTGCATACCTGTTGCCTTTGAATGCCAAAGAGAGTGTCAGATTTCCTGGACTAAAGTTATCAATGGTTGTGAGCTGCTATATTGGGTGCTGGTAATGAACTGAGTCCTCTGGAAGAACAGCCTTACCTGCTCTTACCTGCTGAGCCATCTCTGCTGCTACCCTCTCCTCCCTCCCCTGCCCTTAAGCTTAAGAAAAGGTCTCATTGTGCAGCCTCACTCAGATGGTGGAGAACTCAGTTTGTGGAATGTTTGACCTTGAACTCACATACTCGCCCCTATGTTTTCTATACTTAATAAAGATCTTGTGACTAGGATGTAGAGAGCACTTTTAGTACTGAAGAAGACAGTTGCAGTTAGAAGCAGAGAGAGAGAGAGAGAGAGCACAAAACAGAAAAAAAAATGAAAACTGGCACTGAAGAAAAAAATAAATTTTAAAAATAGGCAAAGATTCACTAAAGTAAATGTAAGTGAAAAATATTTAAAAATAAATAAATGCATCAAAAATTCTCTACATTATTATATTGTGATGGGTGTGTTATATATTTAATACCACACAGTGAGATGCAGGCCTGAAATGACTCTAATCGAAGCTAACACTAGCCTGGGTGGCAGCTCAGCTGGTAGAGCTCCTGCTGTGCAAGCCTGAGACCCTGGGTGTGATGCCCAGGACCCATGCCGATGCCCAGGGAGGCGAGCTCACTGCCAGAGAGCCTAGTCTAAGAGAGATACTGTCTCAAAAAGCAGGTGGGTGGCACCTGATGAATGGCATCTCAGGGTGACCTTTGCCCAGCACATATGGGTACACAAAGCTAATCCCATGGTTTAGTAGAAAACAGATATGATCTGGTTTTCATGCATTCTGTTGTAATAAACCTTCTTTGGCTAACCATAGTTGGTATTAAAAAAAAAAAAAAAGGAAAAAGAAAAATTTGACCTCACCAGACAGAAAAAGGACAGAGTATCTTAATAGCCAATTCAAATAGTTATTGAAGGATTTTCATTATCATCATCATCATCATCAACACCTATAAATTGAACTTATCAATAACTGTAACTTCCCTTCCCCATGCTTCCTAGTAGTACCCATTCTCTTTTCTGTTTGCATGACTCTGGGTATGGCATCTCAATGGGACCACAGTGTTTGTCTTTTGTATCTACTTAATATTAGGTGTGATGCCTTTGCCTCTCATCCCTGATGTGGCACAGTTCAGAATTGCCTTTCTTTGGTGTTGGCCGTACAGCTGAGCTACAGTGCTACCCTGCATGTACAGGCTTCTGAATTCAATCCCCAGCATGAAAAATGAGAAAAAGAAAGCTTATTTTACAGCTGGACAGATCATCCTGCAGTGCGCCTGTCATGCTTTGCCTGTTTCTTCTGTCAGTGGGCACGGTGTTACTTGTACCTTTGGTTGTTGTCAGGAATGTTGTAAACATAAGTGAATACACACCCAGAAGTACAGCTGGATGTGATAATTCTATGTGTGGTTTGTTTTTGAGGGATTGTTATTACTGTTTCCATGACAACTTACAGTTCATTACATTTCCAAAAGCCATGCACAAGCATTTCTGTTGTTCTACATTCTTATTGGCACCAATTTTCAATTATCATTTATTTTGTGGTTTTTTTTTTAATTGGTAGCCATCATAATGGACATGAAAAAGTAGCTCATTGTAGTTTTGGTATTTGTATTTCAGTAATGCTTGATATGATTATCTTTTTATATTCTTATTGACCGTTAGTGTGTATCTTTCTTGGAAAAACACCTCTTTAAGGGTTTTACATAGTAAAACCCCTTCGTCTAGCCTGG
The DNA here is from genome assembly GCF_947179515.1 of Apodemus sylvaticus. Classification (NCBI taxonomy): domain Eukaryota; kingdom Metazoa; phylum Chordata; class Mammalia; order Rodentia; family Muridae; genus Apodemus; species Apodemus sylvaticus. The sequence goes on from NC_067476.1 coordinate 113,764,748, forward strand.
AACTTGTGTAGACCAGCCTTTTCTCAGTTTCCCACTGTCTTAGGTAGGTTTCCATTGCTGTGAAGAGACACCGTCACCAAAGCAACTCTCACGAAGGGCATTTAATTGTGGGCTTGCTTATAGTTTCAGAGGTTTAATCCATTATCATCATGGCAGGAAGCACATCAGCATCCGGGCAGATGTGGTGCTGGAGATGCTGAGAGAGTTGTACATCTTGGTTCAAAGAGCCAGGAGGAGACCGCCTCCAGCAGGCAGCCAGGAGGAGGCTCCCTTTCACACTGGGCAGAACTTGAACACCAGGAGTAATCTGAACCTACACAGTGACTCAGTACCTCCAACAAGGCCACACCTATTCCAACAAGACCACACCTCCTTATAGTGCCTGCCATTTCTCATGGGCCAAGCATACTCAAACCACCACATCCACCTACTTCTGCCTCCCTCCCGAAAGGCATTATGTCACCACACCTAGCAACCTTTAACCCATTTTTAAGCCAGATTATTATTATTGTTTTGTACAGCAGGCTTTTAAGGTTAACGTTTGCAGCAATAGGCATTCTTTGAAGCTGCATCACACTGGTATATGACTGTTTTCTTCCTTTCTAGATTAAAATAGTACAGTATATTCAAGTTTCAATCATTCCTTTCTGTTACATCATTAGTTTATATATTTGTATCCTTAAGTAAAGAATACCATGTATTGTTACTCAGTATTTATACATGAGTTAGATTGGAGCCAAACCCCAGTCAGGGTCTTGGTAATGAAGGTTTGCTGGATAATTCAAAAGATACTGCAGAGATTTGGTTTCTTATGAAAAACACATGTAAATTGGCTGTTAGTGGCACACACATCTGTAATTCTTACACTTTGGAGGCTGAGGCAGGAGATAGATAGGTGAGCTAACATTCTTTCATAGCTGTTGAATTTGTGAGAAAAACAAGTTGTGCTTCCAGAGACATGTTTTATTTCGAATCAGTGCTTATTTTCTTTGTGTGTGTGGTGTGTGTGTGATGTGCCTGTACCATTTTCAATTTTTTCTTCTTTCTTTCCATAGATACCCTTCTCATTGACTATCAGTTCACTTTTAGCCTGTCCCAGGAAGACGACCGATATTACACAGCCATCAATTTTGTGGCTACTCCTGATGAAGTAAGCTTTTCTTTTAAGCTGTTTTATTTTGTGTTGAATCTTGTATGGGTCTTTTTCTTGGTCATCCTGGACAAAAGTACTACATAGAAGCAGACAGTATCAGGGTAGGAATATACAAGGTAATCAGTTTTTTAAGTATTGTTTTCATTTACTTGTTGACAGTTTCATACGATTATATAATGTGCTTGATGATATTCAACCTGTTACCTTCTTTTGTCTCCCTTACACTTAATCCCTCCTCTCCCTACCAAGTCACCATCACCCCCTCTTGTGTGTGTGTGTGTGTGTGTGTGTGTGTGTGTGTGTGTGTGTGTGTGTGTGAGAGAGAGAGAGAGAGAGAGAGAGAGAGAGAAATTGATTGATTTAATTGATTTAATTTTAATTAGTTTACCAGCTGACTGCAAAAGCATGCTGGGTGGAAGATTCTTCACTGGAGTGTGCGCACATTGCCAGCGACTACACCACAGAAAAAAATGACTCCCCTCCTCAGGTAGTCTTCACTACCAATAGGTCCTCAGGGATCAAGATAATGGTTGGAGTCTACATTTTATCTTTTTTCCACTCAGAAGGCAAACATTACTGAATGTTTTTAAGTAGTAGAATAATGATCATGATAGTCTGTTTAATATTAAATTAAGAATTTGTTTCTAATTATAAATTTTTTTTTAATTTTTTTTTCCGAGACAGGGTTTCTCTGTGTAGCCCTGGCTGTCCTGGAACTCACTCTGTAGACCAGGCTGGCCTCGAACTCAGAAATCCACCTGACTCTGCCTCCCAAGTTCTGGGATTAAAGGCGTACATCACCACCACCCAGCTTAATTATAAAATTTTTAAAAGATAGGCAATAAGACAAAAATTTTGAGTGAACAGTTTTTTAAGGTTTATTTTTATTTTATTTAATATGTATGAATATTTTACCTTCTTATATCCCTGTGCATCATTTGTGTGCAGTGCTTGTGGAGGCCAGAAATAGGTGTTGGATCCCTGGAACTAGATCATTGTGAGCCATCATATGGGTGCTGGAACCAATCCAGGGTCCTCTGCAAGAGCAGTAAGTGCTCTTAACTGCTAGGCCATTCCTTTTGTTCCTAAATGTGAACAGCTCTTTAAACAAATGTAAGTGATCTTAAATACTCTATGAAGAAAAATCTGTAGCTGTACATTACTTTTTAAAAATTATTTTATTTTATATTATGAATGTTTTGCTCACATATATGTGTGTCTGGTGCCTACAGAGGCAAGAAGGGGGCATTGGATCCCCTAGAACTGAAGTTACAGATGGTTGTGAGCAGACATGTGGTGGCTGGGAATTGAACACTGGTTCTCTGTTAGAGCAACAACTGCTTTTAACCATTGACCCATCTCTTTGGCACATAGGTGCATTGTTGGATTGGCTGCATGAGTTCTGTGTGAGGGATTGCTTATGCAGACATATGTGTGTTCATGCTTATACTAGTGGAGCTCAGAGGTCAACCTTGTGTATCTGTTACTTTCTACCTTATATTTTGGAAGCAAGATTAGATAGATTCCTGGAGCCTTCCTGTCTGTTCAGCACTAGGACTACAAGGGCACACAGCTGCACATGGCTTTTTACATAGGGCTTCAGATCTAAACTCGGTCCCCACTCTTGTTTAATTTCCTTAGCACCTTGGCTGGATTCTTAAGATTTGAGGAGGAGCTTATAGCAAAATAACACAAGTGAGATTTACTACTGCCTTAGTCATAAGCAAATATCAACAGCCCAGTCTTCCAGGGTGTAATTGATAGTGTTCTTTTTATTTTTTAAAATAAACAAATAGCAAGTCATGGTAGCTTCATCTGTAGTCCCATAACTTGTGAGAGATGGCAGCTCAAGGCCAGTCTCAGCTACATAAGTAAAGGAAGACCAGCCTGGACTATGTGGAACTCTATCAAAACAAATAAACATTGTAGAATTTTTGTAATACTTGTTACAAGGTAGCTGATGAGCTTGAGAGTCTTTAGACGGTTCTTCATTCCATTGTTTGTGTGTGTGTGTGTGTGTGTGTGTGTGTGTGTTATGACAGATTTCTTACTAGATTTATTTAAGTGTGTGTGTGTGTGTGTGTGTGTGTGTGTTACAAAATGACAAAGATTTTAGTTCTTCTCATGGAAAGTAGTTGTTAGTGGTCAGCAGATACTTGCTAATATAAATAAGCACAGATCTGCCCTTGCAAAGGAAGACAAAGGGAAAAACGGTTTTCTTGAATGCAATTCTTACTTTGTGAAAGAAGCTTCTCATTTGGAGATTACATTTTGAAAATGGGTATTGTAATTGTTTCTATTGTGGTTTGTGGTAAATCTATCAGATAATACTTTTTTTAAAAGAAAAATCTTAATTTTTAAACCTGTTTTAAATATCTTTTTAAAATGAACATTTCCAGCATGGTTTGATAATTTGTAAAATATAAGAATACAGTATCTAAGGCTACAGAATTGACTCAGTGGTTAAGAGCACTCTTATAGAGGATCCAGGTTCCATTCCTAACATCCTCATGACAGTTCACAACCGTCTGTATTTCTAGTTCCAGGGCATCTGATGCCCTTCCCTGACTTTATCCAATACTAGGCATGCATGTGACACACAGTATACATGTGAACAAAACCACCAGGACACATAAAATATTTTTGTAAGAAACAATATGGCATCTAATTAGCTTGCAAAAATAAATATTTCATCCTGTACTGTTTCTATTGTCATGACAAAGCACCATGACCAAGACAACTTATAAGAGAAAGCATTTAATTTGGGGCTCACATTTCCAGTGGCTTAGTCTATGAGCATCATAGCAGGGGTGTGGCAGTAGGCAGACAGGCATGGTGCTGGAGCAGAGGCTGAGAGCTCACATCTGATTTTCAACTAGAAGACAGAGAGAGAAAGCGCTAACTGGGAAAGGCATGGGCTTTTCAAACCTCAACTTCCCCTATCCCCCAGGAACACATACCTCCTCCAACAAGGCCATACCTCCTAATCCTTCCCAAGCAGTTCTACCAACTAAGGACCAACCATTTAGATATATGAGTCTGTAGAGGCCGTTGTCATCCAAACCACCACTGGCTCCAAGAAAGATATGTTAGTGAAATTTCATTGAAAACTAAAAACAGCATTAGAATTTACCTGGTACAGCCAGCAGTGATCTCTTCTGTTCAGTTCCACAGCTCCACAGATTCCATGGAGGTAAAACTCAGTCATCAAAACCAAGAATCAAAACATAACTGGCACTTTAAATTGCTGTAAAGGAAAAACAAGGTTTTTAAAGCCATGAAACCATCCTCAGAATAATTTTAGTGAAATAGTTTTATTTATTATTTTATAGTATTTTAATTACACATTTAATTATTATTAACCATTTCTGACAGAGGGCAAAAAGTGAGGGTCTTTTCATGGAACTTATATCTGATAAAGCACTGGATTCTACCCAACTCTGGAATGCAAATGAAATTTTAACTTCAGTTTATTGCTTGTATTGAAGAAAATTGGCAAGAAATGTCATTTCTTAATATAAGCCTGAGTTTCTCTTAAGATGTAGAATGGTCTGGAATTAACGTTTTTGAGAATAGTAAGACCTGAATATTGTTGTATCTTAAAATCTGGAAGGTACTAACAGTTTTCTAATCATGTGCATTTTTTCATCAGCAAAACAGGGATTTGGACATGTTCATCAATGCCTCCAAAAACTTCAACCTCAACATCACCTGGGCCACCAGCTTCCCAGGTAAAGACACAGCTAGAGAAAGGATGGATTGGCAAGTATAGTGTAGGAGTTGAGGAAGGAGGCTCTGAAGATGGATGAATGAGTTCCGAGTCCACCTCTGCCTCTTAGTAGCCATGGCACCTTGAACAAGCATGTGCAGCTCCTCTCTAGACCTTAGGCTAGTCAGAATGAGACTCAGTCTTGCTCCAGCGTTGTGGCTCAGGGTTGTTGGATGGTTGCTCCCTGCTTTGCTGCCGCCTTCCAGCACTGTGAGTGTCTCTGTCTGTGCTTCACGGGTGAGAAATTAAAGTGACTCATAGTTTTAAGAAATGAAAACTCTCTAAGTAGAAGGGGATTTTAATATGTAGAAGTATCCAAACTTTGGGATAACTTCTAAAAGTACAGCTTTTCCATTCTTATTTATCACTAAAATTCTGATGGCCCTAATGTAGCAGTTAATATAAATAACCACTCCTTAACTTGATAACCCTGTAGATAAACCTAGGTTTGAATTTACCTGCACTGTGTTGAACAAGTTACTGAAGCTTTCTTTTCTTTGTTTTTTAAGTTTATTTGTTTTATTTTATGTGTGTGTTTGCCTTTGCCTGTATATATGTAGGTAGACCATGTATGTGCAGTGCTTGAGAAGGCCAGAAGAGCACATCAGCTCCCCACCCCCAAATGGAGTTACAGACAGTTATAAGCTACTACATCAGTGCTGGTAACCGAACCCAGGTCTTCTGAAAGAGCAACCAGTGCTCTTAACTGCTGAGCCATCTCTCACTAGCCCCCAAGTTACCTAAACTCTCTGATCCAGTTTCTTTCTTTATGAAATGATACAGTGAAAATAACTTTACTATGTATAGGGATATCCACACTTTTTATATTACAACATGACATCTATAGACATGTTGGGCCTCATTCATAACTATGCCTGAATTATAGATAATTGCAAGGAATAAATGAAATAAAGTATTATAGGGTTTGAAGTTTACCTTCATGCATAAAGAAATGCTTTTTTAGCTGGGCAGTGGTGGTGCATGCCTGTAATCCCAGCACTCTGGGAGGCAGAGGCAGGTGGATTTCTGAGTTCGAGGCCAGCCTGGTCTACAGAGTGATTTTCAGGACAGCCAGGGCTATACAGAGAAACCCTGTCTCGAAAAAATCCAAAAAACCAAAAAAAAAAAGAAAAGAAAAGAAAAGAAATGCTTTTCTTTTCTTTTTTTTTTTCTTGAGTCTGTACTACTCATGTTCTTAGCCAGTGGAGTATATAAACTATGGTAGGGCCATTTAGGAATGGAGTTACACTGGGTATAGTGCTGAATGCAGTGGTAGCTGGTAGCAGAAAGAAGGCCCGAGTGGCTGCTTGAGTGCCTTCTTCTCGGTCTGAAGACCTTTCTGCTTAGGAAGTGATGGGCGAGTAAGCGTCCCTGTACTGGGGTGGTGGGGAGGCCTTGAGCATTGCCATATTCTACAGTGTGAAGCAGAAATACAAAGGACTTGAGGTGTCATGTGCAAAGTGAATGCCAGTGTCTGTTTTATGTGTATGACTGTTTTACCTACATGTATGTCCGTGTATTACTTGTATACCTGAAACCTATGAGACAAATTACCTAATGTATTGGGGCTTCAGTTTTTCTAATCTGTAGATGGGAATAGTAAGGTGTTAGTGGGTTAGAGACTGACGCTCGTAGGCTGTATTCCTTTGGCACTGTAAATGCTCAGTTAGCTTTTACCCTCATTACTAGGGAGGGAAGATTCTGGCTGTCAGGCCTCCCCTTGCAAGTCTTTATTTTCATTCTTTGCTTCTTTCTAGCCGGAACCCAGACTGGAGAAGAGGTGCCTGTTGTTTCAAAAACCAACATCAAGGAATACAAAGATAGCTTCTCTAATGAGAAATTTGATTTTCGCAACCATCCAAACATTACTTTCTTTGTTTATGTCAGTAATTTCACTTGGCCCATCAAAATTCAGGTAAGAACTGCTTTTTAACTTCATTCCCATAAAGATTGTGACATCTCTTTAAGTGGAGACTAAATTCACTCATTTGGAATCTATGGGGACTGAAAGATACAGTGTTGTTTTGCCTTTGAGGAATCTTTGCCATTAGACTGTGAGTAGCAGGTTGAGCGATGTTCTTACTTTGGAGAGATGCTCAGTAAGTGGAGTTCTTGGTATGGAAGCATAAGGACTTGGATCTCATCTGCAGCACTCATAAAAAGCAGGACATGCAGTGTGTGCCTGTCATCCCAGCACTGGGAAGCAGGAGATAGAAAGATCCCTGGGCCTTGCTGAATCTGTGAGCTCTAGATTCAGTTAGAGACCCTGTCTCAAGAAAAGGAAGGTGGAGGGTGACTGAGGAAGACACCTGACGACCTCTGGCCTCTGTATGTATGTGTACATATGTATACCTTCATGCTTATACATATTAGAGAAAATATTCTTGGAGTGTCATACCGCTTGTGAAGAAAGTTTCAGAGCACTGTAAATCAGCTTGGAAGCTATGCAAAGTAGTATTCTTTTGTAATCCCAGGATGTGGAAGACCAACACAGGAGGGTCACCCTGAGTTTGAGGCCATAGGAAGACCCTGCCTCAAAATAAAGAGAGGGGAGAGGAAGGGAGGGAGGGAGAGAGAGAGAGAAAGAAAGAAAGTCAGTCAAATTGATTGGCATATAGTTATGTGTTCATTTTTTGAGTACTTGCTATGTAAAAGCTCTTAGAAATACACAATTTTAATTATGGAATTTAGTATAAATAAAACAAGTACATATATATAACCAATAAAGTACAAAAATGACACATAAGATGGCCAAGTGGTATCCTGGTTACAATGTATAACTGGAGGAAGCAGTAGGCAGTATGAGGTTCTGTGTAAACACATAGGCTTTATTGTTACACAGAGAAAGGTTGCTTCTTGGCCCATGTGTGATTCATGGAGCCTCTCCAGTTTGCAGATTCTCTGTGTGTGTGACCTGAAAGGTAGTCACAGGATTGGTGTGATTCCTGCTCTGACCTCTGGTGTTGTCAGCCTGCTCTTCAGTTGGACTTTTTATAATCATGTTCTCTTGGGTCTTTGCCTCAATACTTTGTGGTCCTCACTTCATTGGGTGAATGTTCTGTCAAGGAAGTGTAGCTACTTGACAGGGTCTTTTGTGTTTCTACCCAATCACTTCAGAAGCAAGTTAGTCCTAGCATGGTTTGGAACCTAGGTCTTGCAGATGTGTCTTCATGGGACCTGGCTGATGACAGGACTTGGGTTGTTTTCTCCACTGTGCCCTCCCCTGTCTGGGTGATCCCCAGACCTGGTCCTACTCCTCCCCCTGCTCTGGAACAGCTGCTTTCCTCTGCTAGCACTTTAGGCAAAGGCTGTACTCTACTTTTCTGTTCCTGACTGTTCATCCATCAGCCCGTGGTGTAGCTTCTTCCTTTACCTGTCACATAAAACCCGTGGGAATCACTGTCTTCTGTTTCTGCCTTCCTTTCTCTATTTTCTGATCAGTCATTTGGGAAATTAACTTTGTTTAAACACTGGGGCATCTATAGTTCTGGCCTTGGTTGTCTTCTTGCTTCATTCCACAGCAATTCCTGGGTGACTTAATCCTACTGGTGTAAACTGGTACTTCTCCAGCCTGGTCCCATGGAAAGTCACTCCAGTATTCAGGCTGCCTTGACACCTCTGCCTGGATACTCACAAGCTCCCTGTGCTCAGTCTATAGTCAGTCTTACTAGCTTAGCCCCAACATCCTGCATGTCTCTCCTCAGGGAATATGAGGACTGTTCTCCCTGTTACACAGGCCAGGCCTATTGGATTCTTGCTATAAATTCAATTAGGGCATGATCCATTTCCTTAGTTCACACAGTAGATTCAGCTTGCTAATATCTGTTTGATTTTATATCTAAGAGAATATCTAGTAATTTTCCTTCCCTATCCTTGATAGGTTTTGATATCAAGGCTAAGTTAAACTAATCAAAAAATTTTAGTGAATGTGTGTGTGTGTGTGTGTAGATGAGATGACAACTTTCAGGGCTCAGTTCTCTCCTTCCATAATTAGGTGACAGGGGATCAAAGCCAGGTAGTCAGGCTTGGGAGCAAGTGCCTTCACTCACCTGAACTAACCTTTAGTAATTGCAATCCTGGGATTGTAATTGTGCTACCATAGCCAGCTGTTTTCCTCTATTGAACAGATCAGCATTACATAAACATCTGTACTTGCTAAGTCATTTGATACTAATCTTTTATTTGAAGAAACCTTTTTAACAATCTACCAAATCAACTTTTTAGACTATTTTCTATATTTTCCTTCTGAGTCATTTTTTCTAGATAATAATTTACATGCCTTAAATATATTGATATAAACTTGTCCACACTTTCTTTGTACCTAACTATTATAGTATCTGTTCTTTACATAAGAAAAAGTGTCAATAGTAAAACCATTCTTAATAGTAAAAGGTGGAAATAACCCAAGCACCAATGTGTGTGTGTGTGTGTGTGTGTGTGTAGTGAAATATGATACAGTCTTAAAATGAAGAATCCAGTAGTAAGGCTGATACATGTTCTCATGTGGGCTGGGGGATAGCTATGATAAAAATGCTTGAACCCCAAACTTTATGACCCAGATTGAGTTCCCAGAACCTGTAAAAAGGCAGATGTGAGTGCAGTGGAAGCATCCTTAGCTCCAGCACTCTGCAACAAGATAAGCGGTAGAGTCAGGAGAAATGGCTAGAGGCTTAAGGGCAGTTGGCCTCAGGTACGGAGTGTAGCCACAAAAAACTGCCTGCTAGAAGCTCTGCCAACGCGTCAGCCTAGTCACAACAGGACAACGACAGCTCTGATCCCACTTATGTGGAGTGTCTGGAATCCGCACTGCATAGAAAGAGGACATAGATTTGAGATGAGCAGTGACTGGGGTGGGGCAGAAAGTAAGGTCACTGCCTCTAGGTTATTAGAAAGGTTTTGTTCAGGGCAATGGGAAAGCGTTAGAAGTAGATATTTGTGTTATACACAATTGTGAATATAATTACTGTTAATGAATTTTACACTTTAAAAGTGGTTTTAAAAGAGGCTAGAGAGGTGTCTCAGCAATTAAAAGTACTTTTTGCTCTTGCAGAGGACCTGGTTTTGGTTCCCAGTGCCTACATGGTAGCTCAGAACCATCTGTAACTCCAGTTCCAGAGAATTCAACACTTTATTCTGGCCTTTGTACGTGGTATACATACCTAAACCGGGCAAAACACTCATATAAAATAACTAGTTTTAAATGTTTTAAGTGATTAAAGGGGAATGAAGAACATTGACAGTCACTTATAGTCTTAGTTCTGGGGATAGGACCTCTCTGGGAAACACAATTACATTACCCAAAAAACAAACAAGAAAGGTAAAATGGTAAATTTTATCTTTTATGTATTTTAAACTGTGGGTTTAAAATAAAGATGTTCACATACATAAAGATGTTATGGGATTTCTGTGAGAAGACAAAAACTATCGAACAGATTAACAGTTTGAAAAAGAAAAGAATGGGAGGAATCTCTGTGAGTAGTGTTGGGCCTTCCTGTCTCAGCACAATGACCAAGATGTCCTAGTAGAGGCTGGGTAGTGAACAGGCTAGGAATGTAGCTTTAGAGCCCAGAAATGGAACCATATAAAGATGCCAGCTGATTTTTTGACAAGTATGCAAAGGCAATTCAGTGAAGGAAGTGTGGCCTTTCCAACAAATATCCACAGATGAATAAACAAATGTCTAAACTTCGCAGGGCTATAAAATTCATCTTAATTTAGATCATTGATTAAATGTAGATATAAAACTAGAGGCTGTGGAGGTGGCTCAGCTGCAGAGCATGGCTGCTCTTGCAGAAGACCTGGGTTCCATTCCCAGCACCACAGCAGCTTACAACCATTTCCAACTCCAGGTCCAAGGGATCTAATGCCCTCCTGTGGGCTCCGAGGGCACCAGACACATAGATGTACACGCATCCATACACATAAAACATTTTGTTAAAAAGAAATAAAACTATAAAATTATTAGAAAAAAGTAGAAAATCTATTTTCAAGGGCAAAACAAAAAGTATTTAAACTTGATAATAAAAACATAATTCATTAAAAGAAAAGTTAATAAATTAGATGATATCAAAACTATTTCTTTCTTTCTTGCAATTATTTATGTGTCTGAGTATTTTGCCTGTTTGAGATGGATCTCTTGAATTCCAGGCCATCCTGTTCCAATCAAGTGAGACTGTGTAGTGAGACTTTGTCTTTAAAAAAAGGATGAAAAGGCTAGCTATATACTGGAATAAAATTATTTACAAGCCATATATCTAATATTTACTAGATGGTAAAGCTCTCAAATAAAAACATTAATAAGTAGTCCAATTGGAAAATAAACAAATGACACAGAGACATTTCACCAGAGAGAATTTGCGTGTACCAGGTAATCACATGAAAAGATGTTCCGAGTCAGTAGTCACTGGAAAGGAGGAAAAAGCTCAGTGCTCCAGGTTGTTGGATGTGTAAGATGACTCAACTACTCTGGAAATAGTGTGATACTTCCTTACAAAGGTAAATATGTACTGGTTATACCACACAATGCATTCCCAACCATTTATCAAAGAGAAATAAAACCAAGGATTACATAAATACCTGGTATACAATTGTTTATAGCATTGTGCATCAATATTTAGCAGCTCTATTTGTAGTAGCCAAAATCTAGAGAAAGCCTAAATATTCCTTAAAAGGTGAATGAGTAAATAAACTGCGGTGACCAACCATGATCTGCCGAATACTGTGGCTGCTGTGACTGCAGTGGCTTCAGGATGGCAGCAGGAAAAAGGGGTCCCAAGTTTAAGGCCTTTGGGGCTGTGCAGTGTGTTTGAGTCTTGGTTCCAGCCTGAGCTACAGAGGATCCTTCCTTAAAACACTGGAAAAAAAATAAATCAGACATAGGGAGGAGAAATCAAAAAGGGGAAAGGAAAAGCTATGGGTCACACAGCTTATAAAGTTTGTGGCAAAATCTTAGACATTTGCGTACAGCTTGTAAAGTTTGTGGCAAAATCTTAGACATTTGCGTACTTCATAGTTCCATTTATATAAAGCATCTGAAAGTGTTATAGCTTTATATATGATATTATACATACATAACTAAAATACATTTGAAAGCTTCAAGTTTCTCTTTCAGTTTCTGAGTCTGACTTCTAAGTCCTCCCTGTTTTAGAAGTATTTATGCTCACCCATGCAGAAGAAAGGAATAAATAGGATATGCCTATCAGGATTGAGAGCTGTATGGGATAATAGGAATTCACATCACAGGGCTTTAGATTATTTCTAAGATCACAGGAAGTTGGGCTTCAGTCAACACAGTTAACTTCTCTGCCCTCTTCAGTTGGGTATCATATACATTTGTTAGTTTCTAAAATGTTAATTTACTTTGAATTATGGTTATGTGTGTGGCTATGTGCACATGTTATGGTGCTTGGGAAGGCCAGAGACATCAAACCTTCTAGAGCTGGAGTTAACAGGCAGTTGTGAATCACAGGCTGTGTCTCCTGGGGGAAAAGGCCAGTCCTCTGCAAGAGCAATGCATATTCTTAATGGCTAGACCATCATCTCTCCACCCCATCGGATATTTGTATTAAGCTCACTTACTGACTTAAGTTTAGGTTGCTTTAATGCTAATCTCGTCAGGGCACCATGAGGATGAGCACCAAGCTCTGTTGCTCAAAGCTGGGGAACAGTAGTCTGCAGATTGTTGGTGAGAATTTTTACTTCTGCTGCTGCCTTTCTTCCCAAGTTGGAGAGAGGCCTCCTTGCAAGTGGCTTTGTGTAGAGCCATGGTACTTCTAGTGCTGAGTTCTAGTCTTTAACTTTGGGTGCCCTGTTGTTGCACCCCCTCTGAAAGCCACTGGCATGGTTTAGAGCTGGACTTCTAGGGGAGCTCTTGCCCATACTAAATTAAAAAGTAATTTTATGTTGAAAATTCAAAGAGGTGTTAATTTTCCCATCACTTTTTGGTGTTCCTTACCTGGACTGGGTTAGTGACTTAGTAAAGATCCATTCTGAGAGCTGCATTCAGGGGTATTTGGGAAACAGATGTCATAGTCAGCACTGAGTAAGCCAAGCTTTCCTTGGACAGTACAGGTAAGTTCTCTCTGCTGCAAATAACTACTGTATTACAGTATGTTCAAGGTGGATACCAGTGTATTCAAGGTGTCTGAGAGGCTTATCAGCCAGCACACCCATTCTCTGCCCTTCTGGCATTGGTTCTGTTCTGTTGGAGGCTGAGCTGGCATTTTGTGGTGAATGCATCATGTTCTCTACTAGGAGAGCTTTTCACCGTTTCACTGTGAGCTTTTCTATGGCTACTAAATAGCCACACATCTACACTTAGCAGCTGTACTAATACTAAAGAGAGATATTTTGGATGCAGTGAGTAGGAAAATATCTAATGACGATTTCTATGCAAGCAATGCCTTCTTACCTTGGAGCATCATGTTAAAATCATAGTAACCAAGGGAATTCCTTACCCAGAAGCTCTTATCAACAGTGGTACTTTTCTTTTTCTTTTTTTTTTCTTAGATATATTCTTTATTGGCATTTCATATGATTTCCCCTTTCCTGGTTCCCCCCTCCCCAAAAGTCCCATAAGCCCTCTCCCCTCCCCCTGTTCCCCAATCAACCCCCTCCTGCCTCCCTGTCCTGGTATTCCACTATACTGCTGCATAGAGCCTTTCCAGGACCAGGGGCCTCTCATTCCTTCTTCTTGGGCATCATTTGATATGTGAATTGTGTCTTGAGTATTCCAAGCTCCTGGGCTAGTATCTACTTATCAGTGAGTGCATACCATGTGAGTTCTTTTGTGATAGGGTCACCTCACTCAGGATGACATTCTCCAGTTCCACCCACTTGCCTAAAATTTCATAAATTCATTGTTTTTAATAGCTGAGTAGTATTCCATTGTGTAAATATACTACATTTTCTATATCCATTCCTCTGTTGAGGGACAACTTGAAGACCCTTGAGCACATAGGCACAAGGGGAAATTTCCTGAACAGAACACCAATAGCTTATGCTCTGAGATCAAGAATTGACAAATGGAACCTCATAAAATTACAAAGTTTCTGTCAGGTAAAGGATACTGTCAGTAGGACAAAACGGCAACCAACAAATTGGGAAGAGATCTTTACCAACCCTACATCCAACAAAGGGCTTATATCCAAGATATACAAAGAACTCAAGAAGGTAGACTCCAGAGAGCCAAATAACCCTATTAAAAAATGGGGTACAGAGCTAAACAAAGAATTTTCACCTGAGGAATATCGAATGGCTGAGAAGCACCTAAAGAAATGTTCAACATCCTTAGTCATCAGGGAAATGCAAATCAACCCTGAGATTTCACCTCACACCAGTCAGAATGGCTAAGATCAAAAACTCAGAAGAAAGCAGGTGCTGGCGAGGATGTGGAGAAAGAGGAACACTCCTCCACTGCTGGTAGGGTTGCAAGCTGGTACAACCACTCTGGAAATCAGTTTGGCGGTTCCTCAGAAAACTGGGCATGATACTATGGGAGGACCCTGCTATACTACTCCTGGGCATATACTCAGAGGACTCCCCAGCATGTGATAAGGACACATGTTCCACTATGTTCATAGCATCCTTACTTATAATAGCCAGAAGCTGGAAAGAACCCAGATGTCCCTCAATGGAGGAATGGATACAGAAAATATGGTATATTTATACTATGGAATACTATTCAGCTATTAAAAACAATGAATTCAGGAAATTCTTAGGCAAATGGGTGGAACTGGAGAATGTCATCCTGAGTGAGGTGACCCTATCACAAAAGAACACACATGGTATGCACTCACTATAAGTGGATATTAGCCCAGAAGCTTAGAATACCTAAGAAACAATTCACATATCAAATCATGCCCAAAAAGAAGGATGGAGCGGCCCTTGGTCCTGGAGAGGCTCAGTGCAGCAGTGTAGGGCAATACCAGGATAGGGAAGTGGGAGAGGGTTGATTAGGGAACAGGAGGAGGGAAGAGGGCTTATGGGACTTTGGGGGAGGGGAGAATCCAGGAAAGGGGAAGTCATTTGAAATGTAAATAAAGAATATATCAAATTAAAAATAAAGAAATCCATTCATTCACAGCGTGTTTTCATAGAGACTTTCTCTATAGAGATATATGGGGACAGCCCACTAACCCACTCTTCAGACACTGGCTGCTTCTCTTAGAGCCCTGGGCTCTCACCCTTTAGAGAACAGCCATCTTCACTCATATGTGACAAGCTTAGACAAAGAATAATCGCAGAGACTCCCACCTCTCCCACAAACCCACAATGCCAGTGTCCCATATTCCCAGAAACTTTTAATAAGCCATCCACTCTAATACTCTTTCTCTGAGGGTCTGAGGCATAGACCCTGGTCTCTGGCTTGCTTCAGAGTACTGCCTTTTCTCCACACCCTCCAGAGATTTCATTTCCATTGAAGGGGGTTTTGGTTTTGTGGGTGTTTGTTTTCAGTACAGTTCCATAACTGCTACAGATATTGTTTAGGGGAAGGAGCAGGCAAACCAGATCTCTAACTTCTGAGGCCTGTGGACAGAAGCACCAAAACCTCCCAGAGGAGCTTTAGGAGCAGGAGTCAGGCCTAGCTATGACTGAGAGGGGGAGGAGCTTGAGCCATTCCCAGTGTTTTACAAATAAGGGGAAGGGCACCTGTTGGGCCCTGAAAGATAAGGAAGACCAGGCTTCAGGAAGGCAGGACACTCTGCTGACGTCTAGGACCAAGGACAATAACACAACTACTTACACATACTTTGAATGAAGGACAGACTTGGTGCTTCAAAATTACAGATGCATTATATCTTTCCCAGGTCTTGGGCTAGCCAAGTTTCTCAGCATTTATATGCCTTATCCCAGAGGGTTCCCAGGACAAATATTTCTTATTCAAACATTTGATGGAAGGGAGTTGGAATCAGATTGAGGAAATGCAGGGGTGCAGATTTTGGATTTCTGGAAATATGTATAGATAGCTACCTTCTGTTGGATAGAAAATGAGATTGTAAGTTTGTTTTTTTTTTCAGTTTTTTTATATACGTGTTTTTGTGTGTGCACATAGGAGTTTGTGTGTCCATGTGTACACATGTGGATGCCACAGGTCTACTTTAGGTGTCTTCTTCAGGAACCATCCATCTTATTTTTAAGACAGTCTCTTTCCAGGCCTCAGGGCTCACAGTTTTGGCTGGATCCATCCTCCTGTCTCTGTATCCCTAGCATTTGGGTTACTATACCACCATGCTCAGGTCTGTGTAGGTCCTTGGGGGGGGGGGGTCACTGCTAGGTCCTCAGAGTACAGGGAAAGCACTTTAGACAACTGTCTCCCTTGCATGTGTAAGTTTTATCACTAAATTACAAGATTTTCTTCTATTAAAATTATATTTTAGAAGCTGGATATAATAATGCATTGGGCAAAAGGAGAGAGGGAAGCGAAGAGAGGATAGGAAGAAGGGGAGGGAGAAGGGAAAGAGCGGAGACAGGATCAGAAGTCCAAGGTTATTTATTCAAGGCCAGCCTGGGCTACATAAATCCCTATCAAAAAATTTTTCAGTATAGAAAGTTTTCATATCCTTCACTGTCAGAAAAGCCCCTAAATTCAAAACATTTTTTAAACTAATTAGTTGACAATTTCATACATGTATTTGATGGGTGTGTGTGTGAGTGTGTGAGTGTGTGAGTGTGTGTGTGTGTGTGTGAGAGAGAGAGAGAGAGAGAGAGAGAGAGAGAGAGAGAGAGAGAGAGACATTCCACCTTTTGTTCCCTTCCCCTCTGATGATTCCCAGCCTCCCAACCAAGCCCGCTTCTGCATTTGTTTGTTGCTTTAATGACCCCACTGAATTTCATTGGGCTTACCTCCATAAGTGTGGCTAAAAGAGCTATTTATCAGAATATGGACAGCTTACCACTAGTAACACTGATGAAGAAAGTGTATCCCTTTTACCCAATAACCATCAGTGGCCAGGAGCTCCTCTGAGGGGTAGATGCCTCATGAGCCCCTTCTCCAAAATGCTTTCAAAACTGTGACCAGCTATTTTGAATCTTTTTATTATGCCTGTGTATTCTATGTGGGGCGAGGAAGCTTAGGAGTATCATAGCATGCATGTGGAGGTCAAAGAACAACTGTGTAAAGTCAGTTCTTGCTTCCCACCTTCACATGGGTTCTGAGATTGAACTCAGATTAGTATCTTGAGAGGCACTTTACCCTCTGACATGCACCCTATGCCCAGCCTAAAATCTGACCTTTGCAAGATTTAGTGTGTTATCTGACATTGTCTGAGTAAGGATGACCTACTTTAATTCTGAAACCAAATTTATAGGATAAAGTTTGGTGGTTGTATGTTACTTTTTATTGCTGTGATAAAACATTATGACCGAGAGAGGTAAGAGTGTCCTGACAAGGAAGGTGTGGCAGGCAGCAAGCAGCAGGCATGGCTGCAGGAGCAGGAAGCAGAAAGAACAAACTAGAAATGGTTGAGGCTTCTACTATGAAAGCCCACTCTCCTAATGATGTCCTTCCCCTACCATGCCACAAGTCCTAACCCTCCCCACACAGCACCGGCCAGCTGGTAGTCAAGTGTTCAAATGCTTGGGACTGCAGGGGAGGTCCCATTCAGACCACCTCAGTGGGAGAGTGCTTGCCTGCATAGTGTGGACAAGGCCCTAGGTTCAATTCTAGCCAAGAAAAGAGAACATGAGAAAAGAAAAGAAGATGGGAGAGAGTAGGGAAAGAAGAGAAGGAGAAGAGGAAAGAGGGAGGGAAGGGTGAGACAGAGGAAAACAGGGAGGGAGAGGAGAGGAGAAAGAAAAGATTAGCAGCCTGGTTTTTAATAGCATACCTCTCACTCTCAGAAGTTATCAATTTGAGCATTAAGTTTAAGATTGATAGATATTTTTGGGTGTGTGATCAGTATCTTCATAAGCACAGTGACTTTTGCTTTCCTTTTAACTTGCGGTCATGGAGTCTGTAGGTGATCAGTTTTAACAAGAGGGCCTCCTTTAGTCTCAGGTGCCCAGCCAGCTGCCCTAGCTTATGGAGCCAGGACATTAACTGGTGTGGTTCTGCTTTGCCAAAAACTCAATCCATGGGTGAAATCTCCACATTGAGAAAGAATCCCTGAGAAGCATTACATGACACCAGGCAAGCCAGGACTGATGGATCCTCAGAAAGGGTCCTGAGCACCACAGGTGTTGGCACCCAGTACTAGTCAGAGTACCTCATAGGTTTCTTTAAAATGTAAACACCAAGGAAAAGCTAACTTTTTTTATTTATTAAGGTTATTCATTTTATTTTATGTTTTGACTGTATGTAATACATATGTACTACATGCATACAACAAGATCAAAAGACAGCACTGGGTTCTAGAACTGGAGTTACAGATGGTTGTGAGCTACCACGTGGGTGCTCAAAATTGAACCTAGGCCATCTACAAGATCAGGAAGAGCTCTTAACCTCTGAGCTATCTCTCCAGCCCCAGAAAAACTGCTCTTAAAAGTCAAATTTAAGCCATGGATGGTAACCTTTAATTGTAACACTTGGAAGGCAGAAGCAGGTGGATTGCTAGTCATTCAAGGCCAGTTTTCTCTAATAGTGAGAAAACAAAGCAAAACCCAAAATCTGTTACTTTGCACTTCAGAGTATAAATAATAGAGAAAAGACACAGAAATTTTAGAATCTATACCTTATATGACTTATATGTTTACTTATGGAATGCAAAACAAAATGTTGGGAGAGCAGAAAGTCTCCCTCTCTCCTGTTGGGAGTCTAGCTGTAAGAAGAGTAAGAAGCCTGGGTGTGCTCAGTGGTGAGCACCTGCTCAGCTCCTGTGGGAGTGAGGGGCCCTCAGCACCACAGATGGAGAGTGGGGCAGATACATTTAGGAAAATAAGATGCTAATCATTGACTTCCTTGATTTTTTAAAAAAATATGTTATTATGTTTATTGTATATGTTCATATTTTATATGTGTGTTTTTGGTGTGTGTGCTGGATGGGGGCGCTGGATCACAGTTCTCTACCATGGGCTCCATTTTACTTGGACTCCAGCCATTTTTCTGGCTCATCATCCCAATTTTTATTGTAACTACCATCCTTAGTGAAAGAGTTACCACCTACTTAGTACTTGTTTCATTTGAATATATACTGAACACCCCTAATCTAAACTGATGCTCAGAAAGTTTCAGATTTGCCAAGCAAGCAGGATAATATAAGCCTATAATTCTAGCACTGGGAGGGTGAGGCAGAATTGTGAGCTCCAGGGCATCCTGAGCTTTTGAGATCCTGTCTCAAATAAGGTTTAATTATATGGATATCAAATTTTCAGTATAGGGGTGTTTAGCTGCTGAATAAGTCAAGCAGATATCCCCCAAAGAACCCTGAAATCTGAAATTTACTAGTTCTAAGACCTGTGTTATGTTGTTTTTTTAAGATAAGTTCTCACTGTGAAACTGGTTTGCCTGGAGCTTGCTATAGAGAGGCGAGGTATATGCTACCATGCCTGGGAGTCCCAAACATTTTAGACGAAGGATCTCGGTTGTACCATTATCTTCCCAATGAGACTCTGGTCCAGTGAGGCAGGTGATATCAGGCCAGTAGTAGGTATTAGGAATTGGTGATGATAGTCAATTCTGAGACACACAATAGATACATCTAATGTATACAACCAATGATTTAGAAAGCATTCTGCCATAGTTAAATTTGCAGTGTTTTTCTTCTCCACAAAATAATGTTACCTCTTTCAACCATTAGTTCAAATATATTAGGGATTTTTATATTCTTGGTGCTAAAACCTGTTATTTTATAGTAAAGGTAGTAAGACAGAAATGATACCCTATGGGTTGTCAGGTCGTGGTCTGTAGCTGAGACCATTTTGTTAAGAAGCAGGTAGGCGAGTCACTGGCTTTGTAGCCCATATTTTCTCTGTTTTTTGTTTTTTTTTTTTTTTTTTTTTTACTGCAGATTGCCTTCTCCCAGCATAGCAATTTTATGGACCTGGTACAGTTCTTCGTGACTTTCTTCAGGTAATTTCCTGCATGCTAACTATACTTACTCCATTGAGACAGACCCTTAACTACAGCTTGCTTTGTATATCCCTGCAAAGCTGCTTTTCACTCAACAATGATGTAAATTTAGTCTGATGTGATAAAACACTCTTTGCATGGGGAGAGGTTTGGGCTCAAGCAGTATTAGTAATATAGCTACATATGTGCTCTCTTAATCAAGATATGACTGATTATCCATAGGGAAAGGTGGGCTTTACTTTCAAACTCCTGGGGTTCTCCTTTATTTTTATAGTGTTCTTATTAGTAGTTTATTTTTCTGAGAATACTATGCAGAAATGATTGAAAAGGACAAATCAGTTGTTGCAGTGTTCGCAAGAGAAGCAGCAAGAGCCAGCCTCCCCACCCTATGTCCTCCCCAAATAGAAACTGCTCCACTGTGTTACTTCTTTACATTCACAACAATTCTGGTTTGCCAACTCAGTTATCTTTTCTTTTCTTTGTTTTTAAGACAGGGACTTTCCTTATAGTAGTCATGACTGTTCTGGAATTCTGAGTAGAAGAGGTTGGCCATGAAATCACAGATCCCCCTGCCTCTGCCTCCCGAGTACTGGAGCCAGGTGTCTACCACCATGCCACAACTAACTCAGTTTTTCTTTGGTGTTCTATATACTGCCGTACTCTACCACACACACTGGGGACACATAAAACAAAATTCCTTTCCACTCATTTAATAATAATATCACAATGCTTTGGCCAACTACTAAAAAATCCTGAATTATGATTCTACTTGCTCATGTTCTAAAGGAAAGGTTATTCTTTGCTTATCTTAAATGTAATATTTTTCCTTTGCATTTCCTGTTTAATTTTTCCCTATAAGTCTACCCCAGATTTACATCTATAATCGAACAAAACAAAAAGAACTCTAATGGTGGTTGTCTCTTAGCTTTAGTCTATCTTGGACCTCCCCACCAACCCCCCACTGTCACATCCTCTGTCCTTAAAGTGTGCTAGTCTCTAAGGCCTGCTATGTAATTGTCACTGTTGTAGTTACTTTTCTATGTTGTGACAAAGCACCCTGACAATGGCAACTAAGAGAGCATTTAATTTGGGTATCACAGTTTCAGGTTAGACTCCATGCCCACCATGACAGGCAGACAAAGCAGGCCTGGCACTGAAGAAGTAGTCGAGAGCATCCATCTGGTTCCCGAGCAGAGAAAGCTAACGGGGAATGGCGCGGGCCTTTGAACTCTCAAAGTCCACTCCCAGTCACCTCAGAGTCCACTCCCAGTGACACACTCCCATATCCTTCCTGACAGTACCACCAGCTGTGGACCACACATGCAAATATGTGAGCCTGTGGGGACCATTCTCACTTAAACCACCACAGTGACCTTAGGAATCTCTTTTGTGTGCCTCCCATGCCATGGTCTTTCCATGTATTTCTTCCTTCTGTGGGAGCTTTTTCCCTCGGAGGTTTCTGAGGGAAGAAACATAGATAACTTTTGTGTGCACTCCTACAACTGAAAGTATCTTCATTTTTACCCTCACAAATTTTTGTTTTTTCTTTTGCTTGCTTGCTTATTTGTTTTATTCTGTTTGTTTGTGACAAGACCTTTCTAGCTCTGACCTCAGTCTCACAGAGATTCATATGCTTCTGCCTCCAGAAGGCTGGGATAAAGGCATAGCCCACCACACCTAGCCTACCCTCACAAATTTTTACGTGTGCATTTGTATATGTGTGGTATATGTAAGGTGTATGTGTTCATACACATGTGCAGAGACCAGAGGAGTCTGGTCTGTCACTCTCTGCCTTATTATTTTGAGACAGGGTCTCTTGTTCGACACTGCATACACCAGGTTAGACAGCCCATGAACTTCTGGGGATTCTCTCCTATTTCCACCTTCCAAGTGTGTGCTGTTGCATCTGGCTTTAAGCAAGCTCTGGGAATCTGAGGTCAGGTCATCGCACCTATGTAGCAGCACTCTGCCTGCTGAGTCATCTCACTAGCATTCACAATGTCAAAGGTTAGGATCAATAGCCAAAGCTGTCTTCAGATCTCCACACAGATGTACCCACACTTACACAAACACTCAGCATAAACCTGTTTACACACCCACATCATACACACATACACACACACATACAAAAATACTTTTTGAAAGAAGTAGAGAATGTTAGATATGGTATTACATGTATATAATCCAAGCCACTCTGGAAACTGAGGCAGGAGGATTTCAAGTTTGAATCCAGGTTGACCACATAATTACACCATGCATCAAAAATTGTATAGAGAATAAGAATGAATATGAATGAGACTAAAGTCATATCTTGGTTATTTTTTTATTGCTGTGATAAAACAACATGACAAAGGCACTTTATAGAGCAGGTTATTGGGACATCTAGTTCTAGAGAGTGAGTCCATGGTATGGCACTGGAGTGGCAGCTGCGAGCTTAAGTCTGATCCAGAGCATTAGACAGAAAGAGAGCTAACTGGAAATAGCATGAAATTTTGAAACCTCAAGCCCCACTCCTAGTGACATCCCACACCTCCTAATCCTCCACACACAGTTCCACCAAGTGGGGACATAGGAGCCTATGAGGCTCATTCACATTCAAAGCACAAGTAGTAATTATTAGAGCCCAAGAAAGGAAGAAGGGATAGAAAGAAAATGATTGGTGGGAACTGGGGTGAGGTCTGATGCAGAGAAATATTTATGTACTGCATAGCACAGCAGGATAAAACTCCTATTATTACACTTGTACCAACCACATAAATATGTACAATAATTGAATCAGTTTTAGATATAAAATAAAAATGCAGAGGGAGTTAAAAATGCCTGTTTTAAAATTAATCACAATTATGTGCCAGCTTTGCTTTGCCATGACAAAATACCTTAGGAAGCAGTTTAAAAGGAAAGAGCTTTCTTCCAGCTTGTAATTTCAGATATTTCATAGTCTAGAGTTTAGTATTTAGTTCTATCATATTGGGCCCACAGTTAGACCAAATACCATGATGGGGAGTGTGTGGTAAAGAAAAGTATTTACCTCATAGTGGTCTGGAGGAACACAAGACAATATACAGTTCAATCCCAAACCTCCAGTGGCTTGCTTCATCCAAACAGATGCTACCATCCAATAGCCATTAAAATACAACCAGTTGATTGAAGTCCCTTGATAAGAGTGCCTCTGATCCCAGTCATATCCCTAAACTCAGCCTCTGAGCTCTGCTGCCCTGGGGGCCGAGCCTCTATTGCATCAATCTCAGGAGCATATTTCACAGCAGAGCGAGCTCTCAGGAGTTGTTGGGTAGACATAGTCTTTAACCAGACATGAGTCTTTGCCACTGGAGTCACAGTGGCTTTTCCCATTCAACACCTAGTTTATAGAAGAAAGAAACCCAATTTTTTTTTTACAACCCTTAGACTTCTAGACGTTTTCCCTCCTAGTATTAAGAAAACTGTTGGTTTACATTTGATCATTTGAATTTTATTGCACGGAAGCACGTCCCAGCACTCAGGAATCTGAGATGAGCGATCATAAGTTCCATGCTAGCTGGAACAGCAAAATGCAGTCTTTAAAAAAATATATATATACATACATACATACATACATACATATATACATATATACATATATACATATATACATACACACACACATACACAGACAGTATTAATTACTTTTTTCAGTAGTACAACCAAATAGTTTGTTTATCTTAAGGGAGGAAGGGTTTATTTTGGTTTATAGTTGCTGGGGATCCAACCCCTCGTGACCAGGGAGGCATGACACGGCCTCTCTCTCTATGCAGAAGTAGAGGGCACTGCTGCTCCGCTCACTTTCTTCTCTGTGCTCAGTCTGGGACCCCAGCCCATAGCAGGGTGCTGCCACATCTAGGGTAGAGTATTGGTATTCAGTTAACCCAGTATAGAAACTCTGATAGACATGCCCAGATCTTTGCCTCATGAGTGATTCCAGATGCTGTCAAGTTAACAATCTGTATTAACCACCATGTATGTATATATAATGACAGAAGATATATTAATCATTATACATAAATTTCTTCCACTTACCTCTTATGAAAAGTTGATTACTTACTGAGATTTTTCTTATTCTGAGTATTTCAATAAAGTCTACCACATTGATTAAATTACTTGTTTATTGCCCTGTTATCATTTATATTAGAATTGCTTTTCTTATTTGGAGCAAGCTGTGGTTGGCCATCCTGGGGGCTTATGGAGAAGTCAGAGGTGGGACCGCCTTCTAGGAAGTCAGGACTGGAAGCGTGGCTGAGCTAGCCAGTGTTTTTCACACTGCACTTCCTGTGAGCCTGTCTATCACATGCAGCATCAGGAGCTAGAGTTGAACCCTTGAGGATGGTTCCCTGGAGTCAGGTGTGGAGCTGACTAACAAGCTGTCTTTCCTTGCAGCTGCTTCCTCTCTCTGCTTCTGGTGGCTGCAGTGGTTTGGAAGATCAAGCAGAGCTGTTGGGCATCCAGGCGGAGAGAGGTAAGCCCAAGCAGACAAACTAGAACTCCACATAACAGTCGTCTTCTTTCCTCCTTTCTAGGCAGATGACTTTTACCTGTTCAATGGTGACTGATATGCACCTGAGAAGCAAGCTGGTTTACCTGCATTGCATGGCTCTACTGTGTGCCACAGCCGATTTCAACTGTTCTTGCATAAAGTGTCAGTTTTGCCACAGTTTTGCCACAGTTTTGCCACTGCTTGATTCAATAGTCTATCTAAGAGCCTTTCATAAGAATATGAGTGTAGGGATGGGTTCAGCTCAGTGACAGAGCACTTGCCTGGCATAAACTGAGTCCCTGGGTTCTATTCTCAGCACCCTCTAATAGCACAAGACTAGGGTCAAAGCTTCTAACCTGTGGGTCTTAGGCAGCAGGTGGGGAGGGGATCCCCCCCAAAAAATGAAAACAAACCTATAACTATAGCCTACATCATTTGTTAGGACTACACACTAGAGTTGGTACTAGTAGACATGCTAGCTAGACATTTGAGCACCTGTGCGTCCCAGGCACTGAGACCAGCAACTTTAACTCTCATCTCAACCCTATGATAGAAGTAGTGCTGCTGGGCTCAGGGAGGCTAAGTCACTGCCCATCGTCACACAGACACTGAGACGCAGAAGTGAGCTGTAACTAGGGCTCTGGCTGCACAGCCCAGGGTCCTAAACATGTTTTACACACACACTTCATTTGTTCTAGTCTGTACGCCAAAGAATCTCTTGTGCTGCTGACCGAATGAGCCAGACAACTCACCCGAGACTATGCAAGCTGAAGAAGAGCAAGAAAGCAGTTTTGTTACCATTGGGAAGAAAACAAAATTATTTTCATCTTATTGAGAGAGAATAGTAGAGGATTTGTCTGAATAAGAAATAGCATTTAAGTGTATAAAAGTATATAAATGGATAATACAGAAAGCAACAATCAACTGGAAAATATCATAAGAGAGAGAACTAGAAGATAAACCCCCTCTCAAGAAAGGATTTTTAAAATATGCTTAGACTGTGTTTAGTCAGCTAATAAACTAATTTTCTACCCTTGCTTTGCAGTTTCCCTATAGCACTGAACCTGACCATTGTAAATGTACAAGGTCAGTCATGACTTGTTCCCAGTGAGGATGCTGTTTTTAGTTCTTGCTGCATCCTGGGTCCTGATGGAAGTTCTTTACCACCTTGTCTCTTGTGCTCTTGGCAGAGGTTCTACAATAGTGCTGCAGTGGGGTAGCAGCTGTCTTCCTGTGACCCTGCACCTAGAGTATTACAGAACCCAGACTGGGTTTTCTGAGTAAACAGAATTCTTTCCTGGTTCAGAGAGATGTGCTGACATATACTAGGTCATCTAGTCTTTCAGTAATGTTCAGACTGCAGTAGGATATGTAACAGCAACTCATAGAACAAAGGAAACTTCCTACATTTATGGACTTTAAAGGGAGGAATCTGCATTTAGCAGATTAGCAGAGGTATTAGGATCTGAGATGATCTAACAATAGGAATCTATTACTGGGTTTTAAGAAGAATTTTTAACATAAAATTTCCCTTCTAAAATAGAGTGATGATTTATGTAGCTTCAGGATCCTGCCACCTAGAAAGTGGTTTGAAGCAAGGTCAGTTTGTCTTCCACAGCATAACCTCAGATATGAGATAATCTCCCATATTATTGATGATATAGGAATGAATTTGAGGTGTGTAGTCTCATCTGACCCAGCATGAAAACATTTCAAGCCATGTGTGTTTGGGTGAGGTAGGAGTAGAAGTTCAAAGTCATCCAGTGGGCTCAAGGCCAGCCTGGGCTACATGAGACACTGCCTTATAAACAACACACATCACATTTAAAGAAGGTATGAAGGCGTGATACTTGGAACGCCTATCCTAACATATCCACCCGCCCCCAAATCCAGAGCCCTTCGTATTCTTGTCCTTTGCAATTCCACATTCATTAGTGTTCTCAGCGGCATCTCCCTCGGGAGAGTGGTCTCACACCCATCAGCCATCTTTTTTATTCTTCTTGTTGCTCTGGGAATGTCTGGTTCAGGTTTTAACACAAAGCAAGCTAGAGTGATTTTAGTCTAGCAACAGAAATATAAAAAGGTGAGTTTCTGCCCTTTTATATATTCAACTAACAGATATCATAGCATTATATCCTCCACTATTTTAACTTTTATTTCTTACTGGTAAGGACTTTTTGTAAAAATATGATAGTATTAACACTTCTAACAAAATTTGATACCTTGTGCTACCTACCACCTTGTCGTGTCCAATTTTTTTCAACTGTCACAGAAGCTACACTGCATCTGATCAGTTTGAATCAGGGAGATGCAATATGTCTAATATCTAGTATTCACTAATAATAAATCTCAGTGCTAAGCATGTTAACAATACTATATTATTCATTAGCAACTTCTTCGGGAGATGCAACAGATGGCCAGCCGCCCCTTTGCTTCTGTAAACGTTGCCTTGGAAACAGATGAAGAACCTCCTGATCTCATTGGGGGAAGTATAAAGGTGAGAAGTGGCTCAAAGGTCCATATAGCTTTCCAGAACTCAGGCCTGAGTCTGCCAGGCTGGAGACAGGCAAGCGCTCTGTGGGGCGCTCTGTGGGGCATTCTGTGGGGTGCTCTGTGGGGCGCTCTGTGGCTTTGCTTTTCCAGTTGTTCCTGTCATCAGTCAGCCATGTCAGATTTTAACATCCAAATTAAGCTTGTTATTCTTAAAGTGTTCTGTGGCATAATACTTTAAAGTTTTTATTTGAAACTATTTAAACTGGGCTAGATGTGATGGCACACATCTTTAATCTAAGTACTTAGGAGGCAGAGACAGGCAGGATCTCTATGAGTTCCAGAATAGAGACCCTGTATTTAGAAAAAAAGAAGGGGGGGGGCAGCTAAATTTAACCATTAATTGAGCCAACACACACATTTTGTCCAGAGCCCCAGTACTCAATTAAGAGCCAGGCAGGCATGGTCACAGTACTTGGGGAGTCAGATACAGGATTCCCATAGTACGTAGGCTGACTAGGCTGGCTGGAATTGGTGAGTTTCAGGTTCACCAAGAGGCCCTTCCTCAGTAAGTAAATCGAAGAACAACTGAGGGAGACTTCCATGTGCCCATGTGCATGCATATTCACACATGCACTTGTAAACACATAAACACACATGCACACAGACCATATGTCACCACGTTTAGAAGCTGTAATCTTTGTGTACCTTGTTAGACTATAAAGTGTAGCCACAACTGGTAGCACATGCCTGCAATGCCAGTACTTGGAGTACAGACACAGGAGAATCACTGCAAATTCGAGACCAGCCTGGGATACTGGGCAAGATTTTGTCTCAAGAAAACTAAAACAATATAAAAGTGGACTGTAGGGGTTATTCTAGTGCCAGTGCTATGACAGCACATTCATAACTGGCAGTAAAAGCAGTCGAGGACTGTCAGTGGGCGGGTAGATAAGCAAAGGAGCAAGTGGCTGCTGGAGATTGTTAATCCTTTCAAAGTCTAATGCATGCTACAGCAGAGGCAAACCTCAAGTCGGATGCTGTATCATTCCACTTACCCATCTAGAATAATCAAACACTCTGAGACAAAATAAAATTGTAACTGCCAGAGCCTTAAAAGAAAAGACCAAGAGGTGGGGAGAGGGAGGGAGGGAGCCAGACTTTGTAGCTCACAGCACCAAGAGGCTGAGGCAGGAGGGTTGCAAATCTAAGGCCCTACTGGGCTACATGGGGAGAAGTAGCATTTATCTGAGCTGTCTTTGTAAGTGTAACTCTCATTGGAGACCAGCGCAGGAAAATGCGGCAGAACCATGCAGATGCTGTTTTCTGGCTCCCGCCAGGCTGCTCCGTAGCTTTGTTTTCTCATTTTAGTCATTTAGTTTTTACTGTCTATGGATGTTTTACCTGCTTGTATATTTGTGTACCACATGCATGCCTGCTACCCACAGAGACACTGTGTGCCTGGAATCAGAGTTACAGATGGTTGTAGGCCACCCTGTAAGTGCTGGGAACTAAACTCAGGTCCTCTACATGAGCAAGTGTTCTTAACCATTGAGCCATCTCTCTAGCCTATAAAATTCTTTTTTAAAAATAAAGTCTGCAACAGAAAATGAATATATTTTCTAGAGCTAAAGCATTCAGTAAGTGGATGAAGACTCCATTTGGTGAGCTATCTACCTTTCACAAGCTCTTAACCCTACAGACTTAATGGCTGGAAGATGAATGGAAAACAGGTAGCTCTCTCCATAATATCTGGGTCTGTTTGTGCCAAGTGTGACAGACACTGCCAACACTGACACCAAGAGACCCACTGACGTGGGCCCTTCCCTGGCACTCACACAGTTCTCTGGAGCAGTGCCTGTGGAGTCCTCTTGTTGACCTATAAGCACCTAACTGTGCAGTGTGTGGGTAAGTTAAGGTGCTTCTGTTCTCTTCCTGCAGACGGTTCCTAAGCCCATTGCCCTAGAGCCCTGCTTTGGTAATAAAGCCGCAGTCCTCTCTGTGTTCGTGAGGCTCCCGCGAGGACTGGGAGGGATCCCTCCTCCCGGGCAGTCAGGTGAGTAGGCCAGAGGCAGTGTGACAGATACTGGTCTGGGAAGGACTAAGTCTTAGACACTTCTTCTGGTACAGAACCCGGGTATGGGGGCAGTGCACAGTGGTGCTGCCTCTGGCACAGTGATTTGGTAGACAGTTCTGTAGTCCTCGCAATTTGTTCTGCGCCCTGACATTCTGTCCTGGGGTGGAAGTCCAGAACCCTCCTCACAGTGCACAGCTTCCTCAGCCATTCTTGCTTCTGCTTCCTTGACCTTATTTATCCCTACTTTTTTTAAAAAAAAAAAAACCTTGTTCTTATCTCAAATTCAGGCTTTTTCCTCCTTGATAAGTTCCTAATCTCCATGCCTCTGCCTTCTAGTCATGTCCTCAAAGCTTGTGTTGTCCTACATCTTACTTAAGGTCTTGCTATGCAGCCTTAGCTGCACTAGTGCTCATTATAGGCCAGGCAGTGATGGTGCACACCTTATGCCCTAGCACTGGGGAGGCAGAGGCAGGCAGATCTGTGAGTTCAAGGCCAGCCTGGTCTACAGAGTAAATTCCAAGACAACCAGAGCTACATAGAGAAACCCTGTCTCAAAAACAACAACAACAACAACAACAACAACAAAAAATAACCTCATTACATAGCCCAGACTGGCTTCAAACTCAGTTATCCTTCTTCCTTAGCCTCCAGAGCGCTCAGATTATGCGTGTGACCCTTCATGCCCAGCTTATTTTAAATATGAGGCATAAAGAAGTATTATGAAAACATAAAGGATATCTTGAAAATTATAATTCTACTGGGTAATGCAACCCAATTTTCATTTCATTTGGAGGTAGGGGAGCCTATACAGTTTTCAACCTCCATTTGTAGCCAAGGATGACTTTGAACTTCTGATCGTCCTGCTGCCTCCTCCCCAGTGCTGAGATGCATCACTCACTTACTCCTGGTTTGTGTGGCACAGAGGCTCAAACCCAGGGCCTCGTGTATGCTGGGCAAGTGCTCTACCAACCAGCCTACCCACAGCTCCCAGACGCATACCTTATTGCAAACATTTATTCTTTAACATATATTTTTTTTTCTAAAAAACATCTCTACAGGAAACAGGTACCAGTGGTGTTTTAGGGCAGGAATAGGAAGAATATATTTTTACTATATACTTTTTTAAATGACTTATTTGCTTTTATTTTTATGTGCATTGGAAATCTACCTGCATGTATGTCTCTGTGAGGAGATCACATCCCCTGGAACTAGAGTTACCATTTGGGTGCTGAGAATTGAACCCAGGTCCTCTGGAAGAACAGCCAGTGCTTGTAACTGCTGAGCCATCTCTCCAGTCCTTACTATATACGGTTTTATAGTTTTGATTTTTTTCCATTTTGGGTGTTGCTGAGGATCAAATATAGATCTACCATTTATTTTTTTATAATGATCATTAGTATTTTTACAACTTACTACATATTTACCAAAGTCTTTTATACTTTTCCATCAAACATGTAAGTCATAATTTATATAAACCTTGTCCTAAAGCTGGAGGCAGAGAAGGACGATTGCTACATAGTGAGGTCTAGACTGGCCATGGCTATGTAGTGGGGCCCTGCTGCAGAGGAAAAGTTCTTACTTTAAACACAAAGGCAGTATGAAACGCAGTTTAGGACATACCTTGGATCTGAAGCTGTACATAGGAATGCCTCACGCAGTGTTCTGCTTAGGACAGTGCTCAGACACAGTGGTCTGAGGGACCCAGCACTGTCTCAGCAGAGATAACCTTGAGTTTAGTAGGAAAGAACCCTTTCTTCGCCTCCAGCCCTGAAGGGAACCTTTATTTGTGTGTGAATAGTCAGAACCCATTGTCTTATCTTACTTGGTGTCCCCCAAGCATTGAGTCTCTGAGTTAGCCTCACTTTGGACAGAGTGACTCTGATCTGGAACGCTGGGCAAACTCCTGCTTCATGAGGGCAAACTCTTTGGTAGGCACAGAGATGATGTAACAGCTTTTCCTTCCTCGCCCTTTACCTAATGCTTCTACCCTCTGGAATCCTCACAAAGCCCCGCTCCCTTGAGACCCACCCCCAGCAGGTTATGCATGCCAGTTGTCCTGTGCTTCTCTTTTGAGGAAGCACAGACATGCAAAGTCTTAGTAGCTCGAACTGGGTCAGGGACACAGGATGAATCACATCACACTGTGAAGTAGTAATACTTTGATTGCTGCCTTCTGGAACCAGGCAGGAGAAGGCACACACTCAGAGCATGGCTGCAGTCTCCTTTACTGGCCACCCTGAGGCAGAGCACACTGCTTTGGTGATCTGCTGTGGAGAAGTGAGAAATGAGTAGTTAGGAGTGCGTAGATAAGCTGAAACCATCACCCCGGTGGGAAGGGGTGTGACATGGAAGGACTCCCACGAATACCTTTATCTTTCACTAGGGAAATATAAAAAGAAATCTGAAATTATTTTGTAAAAAAGTAAACTGCTTCATGACACATGTCCCCTCTTGTGGGTTCTTCCAAGGTCTCGCTGTGGCCAGTGCCCTGGTGGACATTTCTCAGCAAATGCCAATAGTGTACAAGGAGAAGTCAGGCGCTGTGAGAAACCGGAAGCAACAGCCCCCTGCACAGCCTGGAACCTGCATTTGATACTGGAGCAGGAACTCACCCTCCCAGAGGGGCATGTGGTCCACTAAGCTGTCTACAGGGGAGGCTGCAGGCAGGAAGCAGGTGTGGGGCAGAAGACTGGAAACCCTTGAAGCATCCAACTCACTGCATGATCACACAAGCTGTTTGATGGTTCACCCCTTCTGTGTCCAGCATCTAACCTTTTACTTCTGTGTAGGAAATAATTTAATTACCAGTCCAGGAGAGGTCTGCTCTGCTCTGCTCACGGTGGAGGAGACCGTGCAGACCCCGCAAGAGCTGAACTCACGTGATGCTGAGGTCCCTGTGGACGCTCCTCTTGGGAATCTCAACTGCAAGAGAGACGGCCTCTGCCAGCAGCTTCCTGGCACGGTCCTCTGACACTCCTCAGATGAATTGTTCTCATCTGAAGCTTGCTGTCTTTTTACAAGATGTTCTTTTATTCTCTTCCAGGAAGTAGCTTTTTTTCTAGCTGAGAATTAATAATAGTCTTTCTCTTTGGAAGTCATATCAAAGTATAATTGATGGGGGCCTTGTTTTATTTTGTTTTGTTTTGTTTTGTTTTGTTTTGTTTTTTTGGAGACAGGGTCTCACTGTGTAGTCCTAGCTGGCCTGGAACTCACTATGTAGATCAGGCTGGACTGAACTCACAAAGATCCACCTGTCTCTGCCTCACAAATGCTGGGATAAAAAGCATGTACCACCAGGCCCAGCAAAGAGGGCAATCTTAAATGTCAAGGTCAGTGGAGTTAGAATATAAACAAATGCAACTGATAATTCTCTATAGAAACTTGATTGATTTAATTTTAATCCATTCTTTCCTTCTCTTTCTCTCACTCTGTCTTACACACATGCACACATGCACACACACACACACACTAAGTGCCTAGACTTTAAATAGATCTAGCAATTGGAACATTAGTAAGCCTAAGTTTTTACATGATTGCATTCCTACATTCTTGTAAAATTTAAGTAACTACCATTGCAATTTGTTCTTTTTTTAAAGTCTAATTTGCAGCCAAGAAAGTGTAATTCTTATCCCAGGAAACATTTAATAGGGACTACTAGCAATAGGGACTGAATGACCCCAGCCCCAGCCTAGTGTCACTTTAGGCCTGATGTTTGATCAACCCTCTGGGCTCCTTCTGCCAAGGTACCACAGAATGCACTTGCTCATGTCATGTGCCTCTGGAGCAGAAAAGAACACTGACACCTGGGACACCTGACTTTGTCTTCCTACAGCTGCTCGCACTGACCGTGGGAACCTGTGGGTCCTCCCCAGGCTGAATGGAGTAGACACTAGAAGAGGGGTGATGCCTGGTGTTGGGGCAGCACCTGCTCAGCACGTGGAAAGAGACCTGGTTCCATCTCCCCTGGGTAGGAGTTGGTCCAGCCTCCTCCCAGACCCAGCTGGTGGCAGAGGAGGTGGTGCGTGTTCATGAGGGTGAAAAGCACATGGGGTGAGTGTAAGGGACAAGACCCACTTCCAACACGACCACCACATTAGGAGGGGTGAGCGGTCCTCTGCTCTGTGCCCAGGACCCTGCCTGGACGTTGCATTTCCCCACTTTTGGTGCTCGGTATCCTGGCATTATGCAGCAGCCTCACACCTGTCCTCTCTTGCTCCATGTCCTGCAGTTCTGCCATTACTGATAGAGGAGCCCTCTAGGCATCAGTGCTCCCACATGTGAGTCTGGAAAAGTTAACAGTCAGAAGAACAAAAGCTGTAGCGGTTCACCCTTAAATGCAGTGCTGAAGAGGGAGCCTTTCTCTAAGCCCCGCACTAAGCTCATTCCTCCCAAGATTCTTGGAGTGACATTTCCACCTGAACCATAAATCACTGACGCACAAAACACTGCTGTTAAGACTCCTCTCTCAAACAAAACTCTTTGCATCACTATTAAAGAGCAGAAAGTTCTAGAAATGATCCCAACCTCATCCCCTATGCAGTTAGGAGCTCCCCACATCCCTACCAAAACCCAGCACATAAGTGTCTGCGTCGTCTAGCCCTTCATCTCTGTAACAACCCAGGGGACTCCTGGCCGAAAGAAAGAAAGGGAAGCTGCACCAGGGCTTGTCCTTATGTAAGGAAATCCCTCTGCTTTGCTCAAAGGACCAAAGTTCTTTGGTCAAAGAAGTTGCTTCAGTTAGTCCCATACCTTGAAATAGTATGTACCACGGCTCCCACCTACATGCTCATGTCCCCCGCCTTAGGGATACTGTTGATTCTTTCAATAGAAGCAAATGACATTTATTTCTGCTCCTGTGATGGAGGAACAGCCAGCTTCACCTACATCTCCTTTAGAGCCACCAGCTCCCTTCAGGCTGAAAGCAGAGGGGAGTGGCAGGGAAGAAGAGCTCAGCTCAGAGCCAGTTACCACGACAGAATGGAGCTGTGACCAGTAACTGTCACGAGAGAACATGTATATAAAATAGTCATGAAGACACTGACCTTGCACTTGTACATAACTATACTGTAGTGTCCAGAATGTTCAGACATTCAGGGTGTACATAAACAGAAAAGTATCATAACGTATTTTTATTAAACATTAACATCTGAGTTTCACCTGATCTGTTTCTGTGCCATATACTGGGTGTCCTAGCACTGGGAAGTCATCTTACCAGGCCCTGATCTGTTGCTGAGGCACTGTCCACCATGCTGGTATGTTCGGTAGCCTTGTGCCCATTAGGTAACTAAACAGTGACTCAGCTCTTAGAATACCTAGGGAGGAGAGCAAGCATGGTAACACACAGCCGAGATCCAGGCATTCAGAAAACAGAGGCAGGAAGAAAATAATTCAAAGATGAGGCTGGAGAGATGGCTCAGTGGTTAAGAGCACTGGCTGCTCTTGGACAGGACAGTGGTTCAGTTCCCAGTACCCACATAGTGGCTCACAACCTTCTGTGACTACAATTCCAGATAATCTGATACCCTCCTCTGGCCCCCTCGGGTGCCTGTGGTGCACAGCAAACACACAGACAAAATACCCAATACAAAACAAAAATAAAAAAACTCAAGAATAGCCTGGGCTACATAGCAAGAGCTTATCTCAAAACAAAGGAACCTCTGAAGAGCCCAGCGGTGTGTCTGTTTACAGGGCAGGACACAAGAGAACTCAGGAAGCGAGAGTGTTCATCACTGTTGTAATCTCAAAAGCTCCTTGTGATTTCTGGCATCTCTGTGGGGTGAGGTGTTCTGTTACTCTTTAAACTCAAAGACTGTCACCTGTGAACATCAGACTTTGCAAAGGGGCTCTCTAGGCTGCATTGTGTGGCTTTGTCTAAAATTTTAATGACATTTCTGAGAATCATGTTCTTTTTATACTAAAAACTGGGGATGGGAGGGCTCATTTGTTGATAAATAGCACTATCTTCCCACACCTCAGCCTCCTGTCCCCATCCTGGTCTTCCCTACACAATCTGGAGGGGGCTCTGAAAGGCCCAAAGACGTGTGGCACGAAAGCAACCCATTGCTCCCTGATCTAACCTGGAAGAAGACTGTCAGCAAAAGGAAACTACCACAATATCTGGAAGGCTTGAAGTGTAAGATGGAATCTCACTAGGGAACTGGATGAAGCAGAGCAGAGCGCCTCCGGTAGGTGACACTGCAGCCCGCCAGCGCCTGCCCTGCTTGTACACAGCAGAGTGTGCATGATGGGAGAGATTCACCTCCTCGGGGATGGTGCTGTTTTTATGAAAACCTCTGATCCTTGGTGTCCTTTAATTGATCTGTTCAACAAATATTTACTGAACACTTCTAAGCTAAGCTAACATTAGGGAAGGGACTGAGCTGAAAGCCCAACTCTTTAGACAGCTGTCATCCTAGGAGTGCTTCCTGGAAGCAGAACCAAGAAGCCAGAAGGTTCTTCCTAGGGTGATCTTGGCTCCCTGAGAAAATCTGAAATGACCCTGGTCACAACCTCCCAGCACAGCTTTGGAATGAGACATCAGCATGGCCTCCAGCTGAGCAGAGTCTCTGGAGCTCCACACCCTGGCTGCAGGGAGCCCTCAGGGTGCCCTCCAGAGTGCAGAGAGGAACTGGCACCTTCTCTCCTAAAGGCAATAACAGAAGCTGCTCTCAGAACTTGACTCTGTGCACAAAACACTAGTGAAGCCTGCTGAACTAATTCTGCCTCTGGAAATCTTTTCTGGTTATTTACAGTTCATTGTTTTGTTTTGATCCAAGCTTAGTTTGTTAATATGTGTAATTTAGCATCTGTTGCACTTGTGTAAATATGGAGTAAGTATTGTAAACTATTTAATTGCTGGGATTGTTGGTGTTATACATACATTTAGGACTGCAATTTTTTGGTATTTTTTGTATTGTAAAATAACAGCTAATTTAATCAGGAACAAGAGAATAACGGGGGGGGGGTCTGCATTTTAAATGCAAATGTGAAGCACTTGTATATAAACAAAAGTAAATACTATAATTCAAAAATTCCTTCTGAAATAAAAGTAGATCTGGTAAAAATGTGGATTTTGTTCTGAATGTTTAATGCTGGGTTTTTTTATTTTATATTTATATTTTAGTCCTTATATTAGCAGTGAGGAGACAGACACAGACAGCAGTGTATTCCCACCCTGGGCAGCCTGAAGAATCCCCTAAGTAGGGACTGCAAGTCGAGGCTCTTGGCTTCCGCACTAAAGCAGAGTTTAGTAAGTTTAGTGAGGAGTTTAAGGATGGCTTTCAATGTTTGTGTCTACATGTGTGGGTACATACATGACACAGCATGCACATGGAGGGCAGACGACAACTTAATGGAAGGGGCCTGAAGAACAAACTCAGGACTTCAACCTTGGCAGCATAAACCTTTACCTGGTGAGCCATCTCCAATCCAGGGTTTAAAAATATTTACTTGCTTATGGGGTGTATGTGAACACATGTGCCACAGCACAAAGTGGGGGTCAAAGCACAACTCCTGGGAGTCAGTTCTCTCTTTCCTTGTAAGACCTGGAATTCAAACTCAGGTCAGACTTACCAGGAATATCTCTTTGATGTGATAAAGATATTTTAATAAGAGACTTAAGTAAGCAGAGGGGTGCTGGGCATGATGGTCATCTAGACCAGCCTGGTCTACATAGCAGATTCCAGGACAGCCAGGGCAACATAGTCAAGGCCTTTTCTTCCTCAACCCCAGTTAATCAGAGGAGTTAGAACAGAGTAAGACTGCTTGGGAGAGAGCATCATGTGGACTTCTTGAAGGAAAGCTGTAGGAAGACCAAATGTGGGAAGAGACTCCCTAAGAGAGGCACAGCTTGTTGGAGTGGTTTGGTTTGGTTTGGTTTGGTTTGGTTTGGTTTGGTTTGGTTTGGTTTGGTTTGGTTTGGTTTGGTTTGGTTTTGGCTGTTTTTGCTGTTTAGTTAGGTAGTTTTGCTTTTACAACACTCATACAGGATGTTGGTGAGGTTTGATTTCAAAGGGTTAAGAAACACATGAGATCAGGCATTCCCTGAGAGGCATCTGGCAAGACTGCAACTGATAAGATCCCCAGGACCCAGGAGACCAAAGTCATATCCATTCAGACCTTAAACCTGATTGTTACTTCAATATAAAAGTATGTATGAGAAACATAGTAACTCAGTTGGCAGCTTTGGCAGCAAATATTTTTAATTGTCCCTAGATTTCAGCTGGTGAAGATTTAGTCAGACTCCAGGATAAGATGCCTTTCCTTGCCATGTCCCATAATTCCTCTGTCTTTATATCTTCCCTCATTCTCAGCTTGATTATAACCACTTCAAGGTATAGTAGCTAGACTTCCTCTAGGCTTCATCCCTGTTACAGGATGCTAGACTGAAGCAGAGGATTGCTGCATGCTCAAGGCTAGCCTGGGCTACATGGTAAGACTTTTGTCTCAACAAAACGTAGCAGAGACAGTGCTGTGTGCTCACTGAGCCCTTATGGTTGAACTATATGATTCCATATTACCCAGGCGCTGAGACTAGGTTGGGTCCACACTGGGCCATGGCTGATAAAATGTTGGGAAAGTGATAACACCAAACTTTTGAACAGAAAATGTTTTCATTTGGGGCCTTCCCTGGAGTTCACAGGTTAAAGTGTTGGAAGGAACATGGGTCTCTGAGCCACCACCTACTCGAAAACTACCTGATCAAGAAGAGGTATTCTGGGTTTCTGTTGCTAAAATTCCTTCTCAGAAATGGAAGCACTGCCTGTCCCTTCAAGGGTCCCACCAATAAACCAAGACACGATTCCACCAAAATTCACTAGAAAACCAGTGAGTTTATTGGACTTCCTTGTAAAATATAGATGAGGGGTTACTTACAGAAGTGTGGATACTCCTCCCCCTAAAAATTCACACCCTGAAAAAGCCTTACCCAGCAGGGATGAGGGCTTCCCCAGACCCACATAGATGGATCTCCATTCTAGTTTTCCCTGGCATGCATAGAGAGATATAGACAGATTATGTATAATATATATAATATACATACAGATAGATTATATATAATATATGATACACAGATTATATGGAATATAATACACAGATTATATAGGATATATATATATATAATACATTATATAGAATATATATGATACACAGATTATATAGAACAATACATGGATTATATAGTATATATATAATACAGATTATATACTACAGATATATAATATATAATACAGATTACATATAGATACAGTACAGATATATATGATAAAATATACATAGATTACATATAATAAGCAGAGTTAGATTACATATAATAGATATAATACAGGTAGGTAGATAGACAGACAGACAAACCGACCATCCCTCCACCAGGTAACATGCAGTTAAGGCAGAGTTGCATAAAACAGTTGGTAGGGATACTCAAGTGAGAATCTCAGGCCCTGCTTCACCCATCTATGCTGGGGTGTAAGCTGTCAACAGGTTTAGCTGGGATGATGTTTTGCAAGAGGGCACAGCTGAATGCCCCAGGATGGTAGTTGCTTGGCTCAGAGGAGTCACTACAGCTCTACATCAAGGCAAACTGACTGATATGAGGGCCTTCATTTTCCAGATCTGTACCCTGGAGCATCATTCACCTGTTACTACACTGAAAACATCTGGTGTTGGTTTCATAACAGATGACAGGCAGTGAGAAAAGTAAAGCAGTGGACTGCTGGGGGTGGGGTTCTGTCAGAATGCGGGAAGTTGTTTGGTTAATAACTTGGAAAGCAACAAGATTTTAGCTAGAGTGAGAAAAGCTGGAGATAACTGTACTTGGTTTTTTAAATATCAATTTTTATTTTATGAATGTGGGTGTTTGAGCTGCATGTATGTCTATACACTACATGTTTGTGGTGCCCACAGAGGCCAGAGGAAACAGTGTGAGCCTCTGGAATTGAAGTTACAGGCTTTATGACTTGGGTGCTGGAAACCGAACCTCAGTCCTCTGGAAGAACAGCCAGGACTCCTAACCACTGAGCTATCTCTCCATCCCTGACAGAACATCATGTACTCAGGCTGGTCTCAAATTTGCTTTATAGCCAAGAATGGCCTTAAATTCTGATTCTCCTGTTCTCTCCTCCCAAGTATTG
This sequence comes from Apodemus sylvaticus, assembly GCF_947179515.1. NCBI lineage: Eukaryota > Metazoa > Chordata > Mammalia > Rodentia > Muridae > Apodemus > Apodemus sylvaticus. Next base: position 113,803,878 of record NC_067476.1, read on the forward strand.
GGATTACAGGTCTGCACTGCTGTGTTTCCTTGAGCAAGTCATCACAAGTTGAGTTCTAAGCCAGGTGTAGTGGTTCATGTAGTGACAACTTAGGAATTTTGGTTTCTTTAAAAAACACAGAAATATTATAAGAATGTATTTTCATTTTAATCCCAGGTGTATGGTATATATTGGACTGCTTTGGACTGACTGCAACAGCTATGATTTGGCTCATGTTCTAGTAGAGGTATGGTTATGCCAGCTACAAATAGTGTCTGTGATTGTGTGACATTTGGAATTCTGAAAACATTTTAGATGGTATATAAATACTAGAGCCCCAAAAGGCAGAGTTGATGATTGTTAGTCATTCAGAGAGGTTGATTGTGGTTTATTAGTAGCCTTGCTTGAAGAAGAAACAAGAACTAATTAGATTCAGAGATCTCTATCTCTCTCTCCCTTTCTATCCTCCTTTCTGTCCTATCTAGTGATAAAGGGTAAAAGCAGGGGGATAAAGGGGCAAGGAACCCAGAAAGTAGCAAAGGCTGGGTACAAGTGGCACCCAACTTGGGACTCAAAAATGCCATAGAGGAAGCAACAAGGGATGGAGGACTGGATTGTGACTGTTGCTGCTGTGATATTCCTCATTTTTGCTTCTAGAGGGGATTTTCTGGGATTTTGTTTTTGTTTATATATATATATATATATATATATATATATATATATATATATATATATATTTGGTTTTTCAAGACAGGGTGTCTCTGTGTAGCTCTGGCTATCCTGGAACTCACTCTGTAGACCAGGCTGGCCTTGAACTCAGAAATCTGCCTGCCTCTACTTTCCAAGTGCTGGGATTACAGGTGTGCACCACCACGCCCGGCTTATATTCTATTTTTGTCTTGTTTTGTTTTGTTTTTTTCCAAGACAGGGTTTCTCTGTATAGCCCTGGCTGTCTAGGAACTCACTCTGTAGACCAGGCTGACCTCGAACTCAGAAATCCACCTGCCTCTGCCTCCCAAGTGCTGAGATTAAAGGCGTGTGCCACCATCGCCCGGCATATATTCTATTTTTTAAGTAAGTTGGAATAATGGCTAAGCAGTTGGAAAAATTGGGGGTGAAAATGGAGCAGCCTGAGAAACAAACAAAAAAGTCTGAAATGGGGGGGGGGAGGTCACTCTACTCTCTTTTCTGAAAGGCTTGCAGAGTTGACGGTATAAATGGAGAGGTTATCTGTAGAGACGGAAGCTCTTGGGAGGCAAAGAGCATGAAAAAAGAGAGAACAAAAGGCTCAGTCCCGGTTACTGAGTAAGAAGATAGCAGGATTTTCCAAAGAAACTGCACTGGAGGGCTACTGGGTCAGAAAAAAAGTTAAAAAAAAAAATCAAAAGACAATCTGATGCACTAGCCCATCTCAAAAGAAAGGGGGTTCATCTCAAACCAGCATTCTGACAGAGTGGGAGGAGGGGTGGCTCAGGGTTATGAGATCACCACCAGCTTTCCCAGTAGTCATACAGCATATGCCTGCTAATGGTGTGGAACAAGATTAAGGCGAAATAGAATGGTGTCTTATAAAATGATAGATCTAAGGTGTTTTTAAAAGGCCATAATTTCATATGGGATGCACTCTCCTTATATGGAACAAATGCTAAATAACTTGGCTATACAAAATAGAATCATTTCCTAAGATTGGAAGGAATTGGTAACAGCTTATACTAAAGGTCGTCAGCAGTTGCCGTGGTTAATATGGTGAAGGAAAGATGCTGTGAATACTGAACAGTAAAATAGAGCAAGGGGAATTAATATAGTAAAAGACCAGTTGCTAGATAAAGGGCAGCACTCTAACATACAAGAACAGACTCAATGTTATGAAGCCACTATAGAACAATGGCTGTAACACCTTGGGACAAAGGAAGAGCCAGGAAAAAGTCCAGTTCATGTACAAAGATTATACAGGCTCTGTAGAAGCCTTCACTGATTTTTTACGAAGATTAGTCTCAGCTGTGAACAAAGCCATATCAGACCCTGACACAAGGCAGGTGTTTATAGAGACATTTGTGTGTGGCAATGCAAATACCAAATATAGAAAAGTCATTAGACCTTTAAAGGCATGAGCAGTGCCTATCGACGAGTTGATAAAGGATAAGAAAAAATATTAGTTCCTAACATGTACCATGCTAATATTATTGATCAAGCTGTAGCTAGAGGTCTCTGATGTCAAAATGCCCTGTACTTCAATTGCAGCAAATACAGTCATTTGCAAAGAGACTGTGACCAAGCCACTAAAGGTCTCAGATCTCAAAATGCCTGGTGCTTTAATTGTGGGAAATAAGGTCATTTGCCACAAAATTGTGAACAAGACATCTTTAAGGACAATGTTTTTTTCTAAATATAAGCCAGAAAGAAGTCCTAGGCTTCCAAGAGTGTGCAGGCAATGTGGCCAGGGTTGCTACTGGACCAATGAGTGTAGGTCCAAAAGAGATATTCAAGGTTATTACTTATTACCAGCAGGAAACGGCCTTGGGAGCCTAGCTTGAGGCCCTGCAGCAAAAAATATGAGCCATTTCAGCCAGGTAATGACATGCAGAATGAAAACCTTCACTGGGCACTGGAATGCACCCTGTTGCAGGCTCTAGACTTGGCCACAGATAAACCTCTTACTCTACACCTCAAAATTCAATGTTATAAAATAGCTACTGGAGTTTATGGTCCTTTGCCCTTAGGGACAGTAATCATGATCTTGGGAAGGAGTGGATTGACTTCCTAAGGATTCATTGTGCATCCAGGAAGTTCAGATGAATATTTCAAAGGAGAAATTAAAATTGTGGCATATGTAGAGATGCAACTTAACACAGGCGATAGGGGTGCTCAGCTGCTACTATTTCCCTACATCAGAGGCAAAGCCACTGCTGCAGAAAGAGGAGAGGCCTGAAAACCTTGCCTACTGACCCAAAAGTTGTTTATTTCATTGAAAATGTCTGTTTATAATTTCTCACTACATATCACAATTAATGGCTTGAAACAGAAGTGGAGAAATACCACAATTATGCAATTTTGGTTTCCTTAAAAAACACAGAAATATTCTAAGAATATGTTTTCATTTTAATCCCAGGTGTGGGAATTAGGGCTGTTTTGGACTGTTCCCAGCAGCTGGCTATGATTTGCCTTGTTCTGTAGCAGAATTATGTTTTTTGCCTGCCACGGATAGTTTCTGGGATTGTGTGACATTTGGAATTCTGGGAACTTTTCTGAGAGTACTGGCTGGTTTTGTGTGTCAACTTGACACAGGATGAAGTTATCACAGAGAAAGGAGCTTCAGTTGGGAAGTGCCTCCACAAGATCTAGCTGTGGGACATTTTCTCAATTAGTGGGGAGGGCCCTTTGTGGGTTATACCATCTCTGGGCTGGTAGTCTTGAGTTCTATAAGAAAGCAAGCTGAGCAAACCAGAGGAAGCAAGCCAGTAGAAACATCCCTCAATGGCCTCTGCATCAGCTCCTGCTTCCTGATCTGCTTAGGTTCCAGTCCTGACTTCCTTTGGTGATCAACAGCAATGTGGAAGGTGTAAGCTGATAAACCCTTTCCTCCCCCAAATTGCTTCTTGGTCATGTTTGTACAGGAATAGAAACCCTGACTAAGACAAATTGGCACCAAGAGTGGGGTATTCCTGTGACAACCTAACCATGTTTTGGGGAGGACTGTGGAAGGACTTTGGAACCTAGACAATGTAGTCAGTGTTAAGAGCTCTGTGTAGGGCCAGGCAGTGGTGGCGCACGCCTTTAATCCCAGCACTTGGGAAGCAGAGGCAGGCAGATTTCTGAGTTTGAGGCCAGCCTGGCCTACAGAGTGAGTTCCAGGACAGCCAGGGCTACACAGAGAAACCCTGTCTCGAACCCCCCCCCCCCAAAAAAAAGCTCTGTGTAGGAGCTTGGAAGATAATGTTGAGAATGGCATAGAAGATGGAGGCCTGGCTTGTGACATTTCAGAGGGAAGATTAAAGACTCTTTTCAGGGCCATGTTTTGATTGTGAAGATTCTATGGTTTTTATTTGCTGGGGCTGAAGAATCAGCTGTGATTAACAAGGAACCACTAAAGCAAACCTTTGTGTTACTGGGACTATTGATGCCGGTTAGCTGGAGCTAAGAAATTAATGGTGATTCAGAAGAGACCAGCATCACTGAGGTAAAATCTTCTAGGAGGTGTTTTCTGGGAACAGAGGCTGTGTTCCAGAGATAGCCATGGTTGTACTTTGTGCTCTGGCTAGACTTGGTAATGTGTAAGAGTCACCCAGGTGGTATTGGTTTTGAAGGCATGAAGGGGTCATGAAGAGAAGCTGAGGCTCGGCACTTTGAGAGGCCGCAGAAGGTCATTGGTGGAGGTGCAACCTCCCTTGCAACTGATGGCCCAGGACTGAAGGGGTCATGCATAGGAGTTGAGGCTTGGCACCATGAAAAGAGCCTATGAGAGGCTATTAGTGAAGCCTAGTTACAGCGCAAGACAGCAGTGTTTTGGAGATGCCAGTGCCATGAGATGACCACCAAGAACAGCAGCAGCAGTGGAGTACAGGCAGCTGGCACCTAGAAGACAAGGTGTGTGCTACAAAGGGCAGAGCTGGAGAAGTGACCCAAGGCCTTGGAGGAGCCCAGAAGATCATGACTTTGATCCCAGACATTGGATGGTTGGAGTTTGAATTTTGCTTTTGATTATGACTGTGCCCTGATATTTTTCTTTTTGAAGAAAGTATTTTAGTGGAGCCCACAGTTAAGAGACTTTGAATTTTTAAAAGACTGAATTTTAAAAGATATTGGACATTTTAAAGGGATTGAACTTTTAATATGTAAAGACTGTGGGACTTGAAAGTTATTTAGATCTTGGGGATGAACAAGAAATTAAGGGTTGAGGCTTAATAGAGATGTTTGTGTGTCAAGCTGACAAGAGATCAACTGTACTGGCTGGTTGTGTGTGTCAACTTGACACAGGCTGGAGTTATCACAGAGAAAGGAGCTTCAGTTGGGAAGTGCCTCCAAAAGATCCAGCTGTGGGGCATTTTCTCAATTAGTGATCAGAGGGGAGAGGGCCCCTTGTGGGTGGTGCCATCCCTGGGCTGGTGTTCTTGGGTTCTATAAGAAAGCAAACTGAGCAAGCCAGGGGAAGCAAGCCAGTAAGGAACATCCCTCCATGGCGTCTGCATCAGCTCCTGCTTCCTGACCTGCTTAGGTTCCAGTCCTGACTTCCTTTGGTGATGAACAGCAATGTGGAAGTGTAAGCTGATAAACCCTCTCCTCCCCAACTTGCTTCTTGGTCATGATATTTGTGCAGGAATAGAAACCCTGACTAAGACAGTATATAAACGCTAGGGCCTGACAGAGAGGGTTGGTGGTTGGTGGTCATTCAGGGGGGTTGGCTGTGGTCATTCTGTGGAGCTGTTTGTAGTTAGTAGTCTTGCTCAAAGAAGAAACAAAAAGAAATTAGATTCAGGACATCTTTCTTTTTCCCCTTCTTTCTCTCCACCCCCCCCTTCTTTCCAGATCTAGTGAGAGGGGTGAAACCAGGGGGATAAAGGGTGGGAAAAAGAAGAACCCACAAAGTAGCACTGGCTACAAGTTCATGCCTAGAATCCTAAAACTTTGTTGTTTAAAGGTTTGTTTTTATTTTGTGTACATGAATGTTAAATGTACATACATGTTAAATGTATGTATGTACACCATATGCATGAAGTGCCTACAGAATCTAGAAGAATGGGGCTTACAGTTGTGAGGCAGCATGAGGATGCTGGGAACTGAACCCAGTTTCCCCACAAGAGCAGTAGGTGCTCTTCACAACTGAACCTTTCCTCTAGGCCCAATCCTAGCATTTTGAAGGCTGATGTAAGAAGACTATCCCAAGTGTGAGGTTGTCCTGGGATATATAATGAATTCAAGACCCATATCAGATCCAGAGTATGTACCTGTCTCAAAAACACAAGCATGGAGAGATGGGTCAGCAATGAAGAGCACACACCATTATTTCAGGGGACCTAAGCCTGGTTCCAAGCACCCTTGTTGGGAAGCTCACAACTGCCTATAACTCCACTTCCAGAGGATCCTAAAACACCTTCTGGCTCGGCTTCATGGAGGGAAAAGGTATGTGGGTGTGTGAGATAAGTGTGCCAAATGAGTACCAGTTGAGTGTTGCTGTGGCTAGCACGAAGTACGGGCTAAGAGGAAGAGTGCAGCTGGAGTGGCCCTTCCTGGTGGCTACGTTGGTCTGAGCAGCTGGGCCAGTTCTTGTTTCTCCCTGGCTGCTTGGCTGGTCTCTGTGCTTATAGACTGCACACTCTGAGTCTTTTCCTAGGAGCCCAGCTTGTCCAGGGGTTGTCTTTGCAACCAGCCTTGGTCTAACAGTGGCTCTCAGCAGTCTTAACTGCTTATATATCGTCTTAGGAAAGGAAGCGCCTGGTGAATCTGATCAGTTTCAGGAACTTCTTGACGCTATTTTGAATTTACTTTACAAGCTTTCCTGCAGAATGGAGGATCTCAGCTCTTTATAAACCTCCTATCCCAAAGCAGCCTGTTTTTCCTCTTCTCTTTTACATCCTGTGTCTTGAGAAGTTTGCCTCCAGGGTGGAAGATGTTCAACTCAGAGGACATTGCTGTACAACCTCCCAGCACCTACCTTTAAGTTCAGTGCTCTCCTTTGCTCTAGCCCTGCCCAGTGAGTTTTTGTATTTTGTCATCATAATCTTTCCCTGTATCCTTCCTTGTTCTGGGAACTTATCTGGTTCATTATTTTGGCATTTTGAGAAAAGATCTCACTGTACAAGTCAGTCTGCCTCAAACTCAACTTTTTGCCTTAACGAGTAGATCTTCACACTTGACTCATTTAATTGTGAGGAAATGTGGACCAGAAGATAACCTGGGAAAGCCTGGGAGAATCTGTAGCTCCATGGCTTCTGTGTTGGAACCACCCTAGAAACTGCACTGCCACTGTCTTAACCTTCCAGAAATTATGAACAGAATTTGGTTCATGATTTTTCCACTTAAAAAAACAAGTAAGGGTGCACAGCCTGACAGGAGAGAGTGATCTCGCAGCAGCGCTTTCACTTCTGAGCACAGAAGTGAGATCTCCACCTTCTCTCTGGAGGGGACCAGCTAGGAGCACACAGGGCCTAAGATCAATGGAGCAGCTGGGACAGAAGTCTTCCTGCCACCATTGGCACCAGGGAGCCTGGAAACTCCACAGCCTTCTGTGCACAGCCCACCAGGAGAGAGAGATCTCCCAGCAGTGCTTTCACTTCTGAGTTCAGAGGAGTAAGGACACAGGCTTACAGGCCCATAGGAGGAACAAACTCCAGCCAGAAACAACAATACCAAATAGCATCAGAGATAACCAGATGGTGAAAGGCAAGCACAAGAACCCTACCAACAGAAACCAAGGCCACATGGCAACATCAGAACCCAGTTCTCCCACCACAGCAAGTCCCAGATACCCCAACACACCAGAAAAGCAAGAGTTGGATTTAAAATCGTATCTCATGATGCTGATAAAGGGCTTCAAGAAAGACTTAAATAACTCCCTTAAAGAAATACAGGAGTACATCAGTCAACAGGTAAAAGCCCTTAAAGAGGAAACACAAAAATCCCTTAAAGAAATACAGGAAAACACCAACAATCAAGTGAAGGAACTGAAGAAAACCATCCAGGATCTAAAAGTGGAAGTAAAAACAATAAAGAAATCACAAAGTGAGATATCTCTGGAGATAGAAAACCTTGGAAAGAATTCAGGAGTCATAGATGCAAGCATCAACAACAGAATACAAGAGATAGAAGAACCTCAGGTGCTGAAGATACCATAGAAAACATTGACTCAACAGTCAAAGAAAATGCAAAATGCATAAAGCTGGTGACTCAAAACATCCAGGAAATCCAGGACACAATGAGAAGACCAAATCTAAGGATTATAGGTATAGACAAGAGCGAAGATTTCCAACTTAAAGGGCCAGTAAATATCTTCAAAAAAATTATAGAAGAAATTTTCCCCTAACATACAGAAAGAGATGCCCATGAACATACAAGAAGCCTTCAGAACTCCAAACAGACTGGACCAGAGCAGAAACTCCTCCTGGCACATAATAATCAAAACACCAAATTCACTAAACAAAGAGTATTAAAAGCAGTAAGAGAAAAAGGGCAAGTAACTTATAAAAGCAGACCTATCAGAAACACACCAGACTTCTCACCAGAGACGGTGAAAGCTAGAAGATCCTGGGCAGACCTCATACAGACCCTAAGAGAACACAAATGCCAGGCCAGGCTACTATACCCAGCAAAACTCTCAATCATCATAGATGGAGAAACCAAGGTATTCCATAATAAAACCAAATTTACACAATTATCTGTCCACAAATCCAGCCCTACAAAGGATAATAGATGGAAAATGCCAACACAAGGTGGGACTCATGTAAATCTTCAATTTTATCAGAAAATGTAATTCCCCTTTTAATTAGTAACTTTTTTATGTCTACTGTTTTATCTGCATTATTTTTCATGATAATCTTCAATTTTAATGTCTTTTTATATATTTCCTTTATTTTATCAGAAATTTTTTAATGTAAATCTTTGATTTTTTTCACAAATGTTTCTAATTCCACTTTCAATCAATTTAGTTTTTATATCTACCATTTTATATGCAAAATTTTCCATGAAATAGTCAATTTTAATGTGTTTGTCTATATATTTCTTGAATTTTACCAGAAATACTTTCCATGTAAATCTTCAATTTTATCTGAAAATGTTTATAATTCCACCTTCAATCAACTTAGAATTATCTTTATGCCTATCATTTTATCTGTATAATTTCCATGATAATCTTTAATTTTAACATGTTTTTCTATATATTTCAATTTTATAAGAAATATTTTCCATGTAAATCTTCAAGTTTATCAGAAAATGTTTATAATTCCATTTTCAGTCAACCAAGGAATACTTTCATGCCTACATTATTATATCTATATAAAGTTTTCCATGATAATCTTCAATTCTAACATGCTTTTCTATATTTTTCTACAATCTCAGAAATGTTTTCCAGGTAGATCTTCAATTCTATCATAAAATGTTTCTATTTCATATTTCAATTAATTAAGCAATGTTTTTATGTGTACCATTTTACTCTTTAATTTTCCATGAAAATTGTCAATTTTAACGTGTTTTTCTATGCATCTCTTCTATTTTATCTGAAATATTTTCCATGTAAATCTTTAATTTCATCATAAAGTGTTTTTACTTCCCGAGCTGGCAATCTGAGCAAACAGTGAGTTAACATCTAGACATCTGCCCTGCATCTCCTCGCCAGCTGGCAGAGCATGTGTGAGGAGGGAGGGAACAAGGGTGATCAATCACCCTGCGGCTCAGGCTTGCCCTTGGGTCAGGCGGTCTGCCGTTTCTGAGAGACGTGACGTCTGCTTCTCTCGTCCTCTCCTCTCCTGTGGATGTTCTGTCCCGTGTATCAATTTCACTGGCCAGTGTCCACATTTCCTGCAAAGTGGTTTGATTTAATGAGCTTGACTATGCCCAACTCCTTTAGGGAGGGTGGGGAAGGCCAGGAAGGGCAGCACCTGGTTGCTGGGCCCCAAGCCAGAGGAACATGCGTGAACCGTGAAGTTTCCACTGATAAATCCATAGATGCTTCTAGCACCTGCCTTTCTGCCTCAGCCTCACCGTGGCCACCTGCCAGCTGTGAAATCAGTGCCAACAACAGGTAACCGAGACCCTAGGCGCAGGGCCAGGACCGCTGTCTGACACTTCCAGGCAGGATGTGGAGGCTGACAGTGGAGATGGGGAAGGGATGGGGAGGACAGAGCTGGGCTCAGCTTTAAGGCACTGTGCCAAACAGCACCAGACAGAAGCCAGGGCCGCCTTAGGTAGAAGTAACAGAAACCGAACGGGCAATTCTACTCGTTCCCTGGGTCTGCTGTAGCACTTGACAGTCTTGGCAGTTTAAAAATCAAAAGTGTGTTCTCAGCACTGTGGCAGAGCTGGGCCCCTCTGGAGACTCCTGGAATCCAGACTCTGCCTCCTTGACATATTCCCTGCCTATGGCTGCCTCACTCCCGCTCTGCCTGGCCTTGAACCTCTCTCTGCACTGGTTTATAGAGGGGGGCATGAGATTGTGTTTAGGGCCTGCTTGGGTGCCCTCCTCATGATCTATAACGTAAGCACACCTCTACCATATGAAGTGACTCTTTGGCCCCAGTGGCGCCCAGCCTTGGACAGTGACTGCCACCCACTGTGGAACTTGACTATTTCCACTTCATCTTCCTACTAGCGTTAGAAGGCTTATATCCACACTTTCTATCCAGAATTGTATTTTTATTTAGAATCATTCCCACTTTTAAAAATGTCTCCATGGTTAAGAGCATGGCAGAGGGTCTGGGTTCAATTCCCAGGACCCACAGTAAATGGCTCACAGCGTCTCTGAACTCTAGTTCCAGGTGATCTGATGCCCTCTTCTGGTCTCTGTGGGCAACTGCATACATAATATATGTATGTGTACTCAGGCACAGGCATAAATTTTAATGTCTACATTTTATGCTAAATATCAAAGTTATGCAGTAGAGTTGAGCACACTCACAACAAGGAAATCATCAGACAGACACTTCATCCTGTGTTGGAACCACTTTGAGGTTGTAGTGAGCAGGGCTGAGTGATAATGTCATTGATTCCTGGCCCCAACACACCCCACCACCTCTCCCCACCCACGTGTGCACAGGTGTCCATTTCCACGCAGGTGGGAAAGGGAATTCTCTTTGTGAAATGGGATGTTGGGACCCTGCTTCACTCTCACTCTGCCCAATACCTCCTTTGAGAAACCATCCCTCCTGTACCAGGTGACCTGCTGGCTGTGACTCTCCTCAGCAAAAGGCCCACGACCCACCACGGCCACTAACAGATCATCCACGAGTGCAGGAACGGAAGGATGCCTTTCTGAGCAACCTCTGCTGAGATGCTGAGTATGAAGCTCCAGCACCGCATCCTCCTAAGCTACCCTCCAGAGGGGGCCTTTCCCAGCTACAGAGCAGCTATGCAAGGGCTGGCAAGCACAAGACCCTTGTGACCGCTGGAGACAGGCGTGTCTGAGCCCAGTGAGCTCAGGCGGTTACTCAGCCCCGTTTGACCTGCGTTAGGAGAGACATGACAAAAGCCCAGAGCCCTTGATAATGCCAGCAAACACCATCTTTGAGTTTGCAAAGGAATTGCAACACATGCCAGATATTCATTCTCAGGTATTCAGACTCAAGAGTAGTTCTGGAGGTGTCCAAGGCCACACGGGTCTCCACCATTTGGAGGTCAGATGACAGGAAACCAGGTTGGTCTTGGTGCACAAGGGTTTATTGAGCCACTGCAGGTACTGGGGATACCATAGCAGGGAGAACCTGGGAAGCAGTGGGATGCTGAGCAGGAGGGACCTGAGTGTGTGTGTGTGTGTGTATGTGTGTGTGTGTGTAATTTTTGAGTCTCTCTCTTTAATGCCTACACAGCAACAGGTCATAGGTGACAAGCAATGTCAGTGCTGGTCCTGGGGCACAGGTAGGCTTAATGGTGAGTCATGGCTAACTGGGAGGGTATTTAGGCTGTAGTGCTAACTTGAGGCAGTCTTGTCTGTCAGTCTGTTCCTATGATCTCCTTAGTGCCTTGTCTTCTTGGAAAAGGACAGTTCCAAATTCTAGGAGTGGGGCCTAGTCTATCCTGCTCTGTAAGCCCAAGGGGCGAAATGAAGTCTCATCAACTGGTACTCATCTCAAGGATGGTGAAGGACACAGACAAGATGCCTACTGACAGGGGAACATGGGCTTTTCACTCAGACCCTAGCCTCCAGCCCTCAGTCCAGGGCACAGAGACACAGGGGTCCAGACCCGCAAAGGACAGCAGACCTGAGGGCAAGGGAGTTTCAGTTGAGTGAGCAGTAATCCAGAGATATGCAGTCAGCTGTGTTGTCCACGGTTCACCTTCCTAATTAGAGCAGGGCTTGGAGAGCCAGGGTAGTGAGTACACACAGCCAGGACACCTCGGGAGAGAGGACAAAATGAGAACGGTTTCTGCCCCCATCTCTTCTCAGGCCATTCATCACACACACACACCACCCCCTGGCCTGGGAAGGGTAAATACATAAGGGAATGATGCAGAAACTGTCAACTCCCTGTCCTCTCCCCATACCCACCTGCAGGAAACAGCACCCAGCGTTCTGGTAGGGGTTCCGCTGGTCCTGCAGAATTGTCGGCTGCAAGCTGTCAAAGGCTTGTATGGCACCATCTACAGAGTGGAGAGATCCTGAGAAGGCTTGGCCAGGAAACCCTAGAAATAGCCCCACTCCCTTGGGACAAAATGAGACGCCCCTGGAACCTGCCAGGCATGGCCTGACATGGAAGGTCACTGTGCTGAGAGTGTCCCACAAACTTCTAGTGAGGTTGACAAGTGCCCCCCCCCTTACAGGTGAACACAATCAAGATTAATAAGAATTTAACTCTCAGCTCCTAAGTGGCAGAGACAGTCGTCAAAAAGGCCCCCAGAAATCTGGAACTGAGTCATTCCACCCCGAGGCGAGAACAGCAGCGTTAAGTTGGGAACACATGGAAGAAAGGGCCTCCTATTAGTGTCAAAGGAGGTCTCAGCCAACTCCTGGTCACTGGACACGTTTTAACTCACCCTTTAGCCCTCAGAGATTGCTGACACCTCGAGGATTCTCTAGTGATCTGCTATCTGGTCTCTGGAAACAGCTACTCAAAGAACCTCAGTTTCTTTCCATCAAAAATGGGCTCACATCAGCCAGCAAGATGGCTCAGCAGGCAAAGACACTTGCCACCAAAACTGAGGATCACGGTGCTATTCCGGGGACCCACATAGTAGAAAGAGAGACTCTGACAAATTGTCCTCTGACTTCCACCCATGTACCATGGCATGTGCACACTGGCCATCACCCTCACCAGATAAGACGCGACGTAAACATTTTAAGGGTCCCCACGGGCCCGGCGGCTTGGCCTGGGCCATAGACATCCATGTTTGCGGGGATCTCCAGCCCCCTCACCCAAGCAGGGGTTCCTTGTAAAGAGCTTGCGGAAGGCTTCGCACTCTTCGCGCCGGTTTCCGCTGGCCTCACAGCCGCACCAGGGCGCGACGCGCGCGCTCACGTTGTCCAGGTAGTTGGGGGTGACCACGGTGCCTGCGGGGACCCCCAGGGCGTGTGACGGGCGCCCCGAATCTGCCTCCGCCGCCCTGCCCGCCCGAGGCCGCCCAGCCTACCTACGAGACCTGCGTAGGCGCGCAGACAACGCGGGCCCCCCTCCTCCGGGCAGCCGTCGCGGGAGCCGGGCGCGGGAGCGCACGAGGCCTGGAAGGCAAGGAGACGGGGCCTGCGCGCGCCCGGACGCGGGTGAGCGGCCCAGCCCAGCACGCACGCACCGGCACAGGCGGCTGCGCTCGCAGCGGTCCAGGGGCTTCAGGCAAGAGGGCGGCGCCGGCCCGGGGCCCGAGAACGCGCAGGCGGGCACGAAAGTCTGGCGCCGGCGCTCGGCGCACGCGGGGCCTTCACAACCGCAGAAGAGCAGCGCTTGCGTGAGCGCCGGAGGCCCGCGGGCGAAGAAGCGGCGCAGGGCACGGCGGCAGCGGGAGCGCACGCAGCCCGCGGTTCCCGGCCAGCCCCCGGGCGCTGCCTGGCCCAGGCACCGTGCCACGTACTCGGAGCGCAGCTGCTGGCACTGCTCGTCTGCTGTGCACGCCTCGGCCGCGTCCACGCAGCGATTCCCGTCGGCGGAGCTCGCAGACCCTGGTGAAGGGCGGGCAGGCTGCAGTCCTCCGTGCTTGGTTCTCCACATTCCACACCCGGGAATATTTTTGGTGTGTGTGGGGGGCCGGAGGGGGGCAATACCCAAACCCAAGGGGAGAAAAGTGTGGTCCGTAGGCATGACTTGTTGAGTCTGAAGAAGGGACATGAGCAGGTAGATACTAGGGATATCTGCCCAGGTCGTGAATGGATTTAGTTCTGAGATTGGACCTGACCTTTCCCCAGAAGCTGAGGTTCAGCCCCCCACCACCATCTTCAGAAATGGCCTCATCCACAGAGGGTCCACTGGGCCCCTTCCAGGACACTGAGGCTTAATGGACACATTGAAAATGGCACTTGTCATACTCCTCTTGACACACTGAGGTTCCCTTCTCTGAAACATGGAAAACCCTGTGAGTAAGGTTTCTGGCCCCCCCTTCCGTCCTGACCTGTGCCTCCTCAGATGCTTCTTCACTGGTCTGAGTCTAACTCATCTTGCCCCATCTGGACTCTGGCTCTGGTCTACAAAGGGGGGATTCTGAGCCTTGGATTCTCCAGACAGGTTCGGTATAGTGAACAGCACATTCAGGCACTGACTCCCAGATGTGGATTCAGACAGACCAGACCCCTGATGGCAGACCATAGGACTTCATCCTGAGGCAGACCTGGACGTTTATCAGTAGTTTTAGTGAAGACTTATCTAAGTCACAGATGACAACCTATTCGGGCAACATAGAACATCTGACTCCATGGAAGTAGCATCAGTAGACCGGGCAGCTGTGTCCGAACTTGCCGTGACATATGTAAATCCCGCCAAGTCACCAAATCCAGGTTTATGGCACTTCCTTTTCCCACCCTCTTACCTCTCTGGCATCCCAGACTCAGTAAAACTGCCTGGCCTGGCTCTCCTCCATCGCCCCTAAATGCGTCCCACTCCGCCTGGCATGTCTCCGCTCTAAGAGCCCCCATGAATCGGGAGGGCACTCTCAAGAGCAGGGGCTCTGAGGACCACATTTGGGCAGGGGGAGGAAAGGAACAAGAACGTTCCGGGGGCACAGGTACCAAGGCTAGATTTGGGAAGGGTGGCTCATCTGAACGGAAAGACGGGGTACACGGCATTGGATAGCAGGGACGTATTATGACGGGTCCTCGGCCACAAAGCCCAGGCCATTTTTGGCCATCCTTTCCAGCAACTCCGCTTTTTCTTTAGTCACTCTTAGAAGCCCACCTTGTCCCTGAGGATCAGGGCCAGAGAGGGCAGGGCAGGGCCCGGGGCCAAGGAGGAGATGGGTTCTCACCCAGCAGCAGCAACAGCAGCAGCGCAGACTCCAAGCAGCCGGCCATAACGATTGGCAGAGCCCCAGTTGGACAGATGCCTCTTCCGAGAACCGGCCAAGCCTGGAGGGCAGCGGGCACCTGCCGGCAGATGTGCTTCTAGCTTTAGAACGGAAATAACATCCTGCTCTCTTCACTCTGTCCCCACCCCCGGAAAGCACCTTCAGGTGGAACCAGAGTCACTAAGCCAGGGCCTGAAATGACCTGGATAGATCCAGAGGACTGGATTGCCTGTTGCACACAAGCAGTTGGCTCCTAGTGGGAGCAATTCCTCCTGGGGGCGGGGGCGGGGGCGGGGCAGGGGCGGGGAGCTTCATGAGACTCAAAACTTAAGCAAGAATTAAATCTCACAAGTCCAGAAAAGCTGGAACGTGTAAGATTCACAGGGCCTCATCTCAAGGTTATAACCAACTGCTGAAAGAAATCCCAGCAGGCAGGCTACCTGCCAGCCCTGCAGGGACCTCCAGGGTCACCACCCATGTTTGGGTGGATGTTTAGGTGACAGTCATACCCCTGTAAGCTATCCCCATAAACTCAAATAAGTAATGAGTAAAAATAATAATAACAAATTCCCCCAAAATAAATATTTGCCAAGTTGGACATTGGTGGATTTGTTTCTCTGGCCCATTGTCAGTTGTGTATCTGAGATGTAGAGGCATGTGTGTTGTATCTCCTCGGGAAGCCTCCACACACCCATATGACTCCAGGAAACCTGTTCCTCCCATGCTGAGCCAGGAACTTTAGGAAGTAAATTGTTCTTTTTCCTTCTTAATAACTTTACTGTCAGTTTTTTGTTCACTAGTTTTATACATGTAGAAAAGTTATAGAGTGGTACTCCACCCTCACCCCACCCCACCCCACCCCATCCCCAGTTTCTAAACTCTGCTCTCTGACATAGCATAGCATGAGGACCAACACTCGGAAGGACACTGTGAAGTTAAGTATAGACCATTTAACTTCTCCAGTTTCCCCGTGCATGCCCTTTATCCGTTCCAAGACTTGGGGCGTGCTGGTGTACACTGTAAACTATTACTAGGAAGCAGCAGTTGGCAAAAGGATCGGGAATTCAAGGCCAGCCTGAGCTACATTGAGACCTTGCCTCAAAAACAAAGGGTGACAGGATGGCTCATTGAATAAAGACTCCTGCTGCCAAACCTGACACCCTGAGTTTAGCCTGGACCCACATGGCAGAAGTGAACCAACTCCCTAAAATTATCCTCTCACAGGGTATGTATACACACACACACACACACACACACAAATGAAAAAATTCCGAGTCAGAATCGCCACTAAATTTGTCATGCCTCTTCCCAAGTGAGGCAGCCTCTCAGTGTTTTTTTTAATCTATATTCTTCCTTTAAACAATGGTGTGGGGTTCAGAGTGTGTGTGTACATGCCCAACAGCAATGCCAGGAGCCCTGTGTCAGCTGGGATAGCCGGCAGGCCCCATGGGTTCCTGTCTCTCTCTCTCTCTCTCTCTCTCTCACACACACACACACACACACACACAATGGGGTTGCTGCACTCAGCTTTTTATGGTATTGCTGGGGATTGAACTTGTGTTCTCATGCTTGTATGGGACGTCACTAATTACATCATCCTCCCTGGCCCTCTTTATAACAGGAATTTTGTTGTTAGCCAGGATCATTCTGTGGGAAAGGCAAATAATTGACTGTCCAGGAAAAGCAGACCAAAACCTGAAGAGACCATTGGGAACCATTTTACAGAGCACAAGTTGACATCTAACTCCAGGATAAGAAGGGTAACCTAGAGTTGGGAGTCTGCCTGGGGGGCTCAGAGTGAGGCATTTTTGACTCCTGCATCTCTTTTTCCTTACCTTCTCAAGGTCCACCCGGCCACCATTCCCACAAGAAAGGAAGCAACCCTTTTAGGAAGCTGGGCCCAACTCTCCCTGTATATTTTAACTCTCTTTACCTTATCCCCATTTCTGGATAAGAATTCTGACTAGTTATTTCCTGGCTATTTCTACTGAGTTAGTCTTTTCTTCTGGTCAGATTAAAACACAGCATTGTAAAAAAAAGATTTTGTTTTATGTGCCTGTTTGTATGCTACCCAAGGCCAGAAGAGGGCACCAGATCTCATAAAGCCTGAGTTATGAGCAACACACTTGGTTGCTGGAAACCAAACTCTTGTTCCTCTGGAAGAGCCCTGCAAAGGGGGGGGGGGGGGGAGCAGACGGGGCACACCTCAGCTAGGAAGTCCAGAGTGGGCTTGCTAGGGGATGGTTTTGTGCTCTGTGTGTTCAGATGCTGACTTCTATGCCCAGTCATCTGGTTGCAGTCTGGAAGATAGCGTCTCCAGATCTCAATGTTATGTAAACGATGTTTTCCATCACCTCTGATTAGTTAATAAAAGAACTGATCAGCCAATTAGCTGAGCAGAAGAGATAGGAAGGGACTTCAGATCCCAGTCACGGGGTCCCAAAGGAGACCAGAGAGTAGAGAAGGACCACGAGGAGAAGGTGTGGAGAAACCACATGGAGAGACCAGGAGGATTTGCCATGAGAAAGCAGCCGTGAGAAGATCACAGGCCCGAGTGAGCCAGGGCAAGACCAGATGGCAAGTAATGGGGCATTCGGCTGGGGAGCAGGTAGTCAGGTAGTCAGGTTAGAATAGATAAGACTCTGCCCAGCTTTTAGAGTGTGTAGCTTGTTAATAAAAATGCCAGGTCTCACAGGAAGCTCAAGAAGAAGGAGGACTGAAGTGGGGGTGCTTTGGTTCCTCTGAGAAAGGCAACAGAATACTCATAGGAGCAACAATGGAGACAAAGTGTGGAGCAGAGACTGAAGGAAAGGCCACCCCGAGACTGCCCACCTGGGGATTCACCCTATAAACAGTCACCAAACCCCGACACTATTATGGATGACAACAAGTGCATACCAAAAGGAGCCTGTTATGGTTGTCTCCGAGGGGCCCTGCCAGAGCCTTACACATGAAGCAAATGCTAGCAGCCAACCATTGGACTGAGTGTGGGTCCCTAATGGAGGAGCTGGAGGGGTTTACAGCCCCATGGGAAGAACAATGAGGTCAGTCACACAGATGCCCCAAGACTCCCAGGGACTAAACCATCAACCAAGGGGTACGCATGGTTCCAGCCAAAAATGTGGCAGAGGAAGGCCTTGTCGAGCGTCAGTGGGTGGAGAGGTCCTTGGTCATGTGAAGGCTCCATAGATGCCCCAACAAAGGGAAATCGAGGGAGGTGGAGGGGGAAGTGGGTGGGGTGGAAGGACATATACTTGGAGGCCGGGATGGGGGTGGGAGGAGGGGTTGAGGGTTTTTGGGAGGGGGAAACAGGAAAGGTTTTAGCATTTGAAATGTAAATGAAGATTATATTCGAAAGAAGGAAAAAAGAAAGAGAGAGAAAGAAAGAGAGAGAGCCAGGTCTCTGTATCTTTATGGCTAGAGTGGGCATAGAAACACTGCAATTATTTGGGAGCAAAAGGGACATAGAAACACTCCCCCAAGATTACTATTACAGGGGCTGGATCAGTGCATTGACCTGGGACTAGGCTCGGGGGTTGGCAGAACACAGGACCGAGGAGTGCTACGTGCCAGATAAGCAGTCAGCCAGCTGTAGCCTGGAGTCAGGGCGGGCAGGCAGGCCAGGACGTGTTGGAGCCCTGCCAGGGATAGAAGGCCTGAGCATGGAAGCAAATGTCCCCGACATTTCATTCTCTGGAATGCAGCCTTTTGATTTTATAGAGAATTTATTTATACAGCATTGAGACTAAGGATGATTTTCCTTCCAACGTTGAAGAGCAACAGTGACATGATTATGAGCCCAGGGCAGGGTGACAGTGTTCTACAAGAACTTGCTCAGCAGCTGGACTAACTGCCCCAGACATACAGCCATGTACTGTGGGGCTTGCGCTGTCTGCAGAAGGGCCAGAAGGGACTAGAAGTACGTATTCACAGTTTTCCAAGCTACACCCTGTTTCCCAGAACGCCCACACTCAGTCAACACAAGAAAGAGCCTGGTCATGTTCCAAAATCTATTTCTGAACACTAAAGTTTATGCTAATTTTCACATTCATGATTTTCTTTTTTAGAATCTATTTAAAATGCAAATACAGAGACCGAAATCATGGCACAATGGTTAAGAGCACTGACTGTTCTTCCAGAGGTCCTGAGTTCAATTCCCAGCAACCACATGGTGGCTCACAACCATCTGTAATGGAGTCTGATGCCCTCTCTTCTGGTGTGTCTAAAGACAGCTACTGTGTACTCATATATATAAAATAGACACACACACATACTCACTTCTTAAAGAACAGCAATTAGAGGCCTGTTCTTGGCCTATTCTCCACAGGTGGGCTCTCCTCTGTTCAGAGGCTGTTAGTAACCTGGACTTGGCCTGCTCACCACAGTTTTTTTTTTTCCCATGCAGGCCTTTAGCTGTTGTGTGCATGGCAGAATTTTATGAAAATATCTCCTTCATTCAAAGAGACTGAACATCTGCTGACCCTCACAGGCAAGTCAATATGCCATAAAATCGGCCTGTTTATTTAATCTCCCTTTAGGAGAACTACGGAAAAAATCTGTATAAAGAAGACTTGATGTCTCGGATGAAGGGCCAGGTTTTTATTATAGATATAAGAAGGAGCCAGAGGTAACTGGAAGAGTCCAGAGCAGAGAGAGGGAAGGAGACTGAACACGGCCGGAGCCTGGACCTGGCAGGGCTGTCTGTGAGACAGGGTAGCAAAGGCCAGAGAAGAGAGAAACAGAAGCAGGAGCAGAGCAGAGAGAAAACAGCAGAATAGCAGGGTTTTACACTGGTGTTTATCAGAAAAGACGAATATTTAATGTTTCTTACTACATAAACCAAGCATGGAGGTATACCCCTGTCCTGGTGGTTTGGATGTCATGGCTTCCATATTTGTGGGCATTTGAATATTAGGCCCCCCAGTTGGTGACCCTGTTTCGGGAGGTTTAAGAGGTGTGGCCCTTGCTGGAGGAAGGGAATTTGCTGGGGCGGGAGCTGAGGTGTCAAAGCCTCCCACAATTCTCAGCTTACCCTCTCTGCTTCCAGTTTGTGCTGAGTCTGAACCCCCAGTTCCCAGCTCTGCTACCCTGCCTGACACTGAGGTAGAACTTCCCCAGGAACCTCATGCTGGAGAAGGAAAAGGTGCCAATCAGTCTGTCATAAAGAGATCTCATGCCATCTCACAGGGTGAGACTGGAGCCTAGGTAAGTGTGGTCAACGAAGCTCTGTGAGTCTGAGGCCAGCCTGGTCTACACAGTGAATTTCAGGGACAGCCAAGGCTGTTACACAGAGA
Source organism: Apodemus sylvaticus (assembly GCF_947179515.1). Classification (NCBI taxonomy): domain Eukaryota; kingdom Metazoa; phylum Chordata; class Mammalia; order Rodentia; family Muridae; genus Apodemus; species Apodemus sylvaticus. Next base: position 113,824,277 of record NC_067476.1, read on the forward strand.
ATCCCTCTCTCAAACCAAACAAGCAAACAAATATCCAAGTGCACTTCCCACCTGGTGTGTTTGGTCTTTGGCATGCACTCTCTTGATGAAGACTGTAGTTGTGTCTTGCTGGGAGCTTGGGTAATACTGTACCCTTGGGTAATTTCAGTATCCTTTGTGTGATACTGAAAATATTTCTAACAGGTAGGGACCAAACCCAGGACTTGGTCTATGCTACCCAAGCACTTTACCAATTTGAGACCACACTTCGACTTCGCTGTTTTAGATTTATCTTATTTTTAATTGTGGGTGCCACGTGTGTGTGTGTAGGTGCCTGTGGAGGCTACATGTGTCAGATCTGCAGCTGGAGTTACAAGTGATGGTACGGCACCTGATATGTTTGCTGGGAATTACTGGTCCTCTGGAAGCGTAAGATATTTTAACAGCTGAGCCATCTCTCCATGCTACCTCGTCTTTAACCCTTTTGTCCCAGGGGCCAGCCCCAGCTGTTCTTCTTTCTGCTTGTTTCCTCTTGAGGCAACAGAGCGGGAAGAGCGTCAGCCAGGGTAAGGCTTGGTCTTAGGGATATTTAGGGTTGCTGTTTAATAATAAAATGTTTACCTACTGTCTTAGTCAGGGTTTCTATTCCTGCACAAACATCATGACCAAGAAGCAAGTTGGGGAAGAAAGGGTTTATTGAGCTTACACTTCCACGTTGCAGTTCATCACTAAAGGAAGTCAGGACTGGAACTCAAGCAGGTCAGGAAGCAGGAGCTGATGTAGAGACCATGGAGGGATGTTTCTTACTGGCTTGCTTCCCCTGGCTTGCTCAGCCTGCTCTCTTATAGAACCCAAGAACACCAGCCCAAAGGTGGCACCACCCACAAGGGGCCCTCCCCCACTTGATCACTAATTGAGAAAATGCCCCACAGCTGGATCTCAAGGAGGCACTTCCCCAACTGAAGCTCCTTTCTCTGTGATAACTCCAGCCTGTGTGAAGTTGACACACAAAACCAGCCAGTACACCTACCTTAAGTTTAAGTCACTTTGCTACTGTAGCTGACCTGCCTGAGTCCCTTTTTGGGGCCAGAAACTGCAAGTCTCTGGCATTTAGCACCTCATCCTAAAACAGCAGGGAATTAAGTAAAGCAGCCTTTGCTCGATCTCCCCCAGAACTGTGCTGTGTGGCTCTAACTCCCAGTCTGCCAGTAGAAATCATTAGGGAGAAAGGGAAACAAAAGGGAGACAGTTTGACAAGTGATTTCAGCCTTTGTTTCTATGTTCTCTCTAAACAGTTTCCTAGGAAAGTTCTCTAAGAAAAGGGAATCAGGAATTAAAGGATTAATTGCTAGAGACTTTCCCCTCTTGTCCAGAAGCCTCTCACTTGTCAGGCTAGGGGGAAGTTTGGAGTAATAAACTTCTATTGAACCAGGAGAGGAGAGTCACACTTACAGAAGAAAAAACTTTACACATGCAAATATGGATTATATTCACATAAACTCGATTACAGACTCATGCATATACACCCACACATCTCCATTCAAACCAGTTGGGCCCAGCTTACATGCTATCTCATAATTACACACTTACACACACACACACACACACACACACACACACACTTACATGTGTATATGGAGCAAAAGCCCAAGCACCAGAGCAGAAGGAACTCATTCTTGGTAAAATGAGCTCCAATCTTTATTGCATAGAGAAGGAAAAAGCTTCTACACTTTTATTGCTAAATGAATTAAACCCAAGTCTATAAGGAGAACGCTCTGTCTCCTTATAAACTAAGACTAAGCCTGCCTTGCTATTAAGAAAAGACCTGTTCTGTGGCACGGTAAGGAGACGCCCTCCTGCTCCTCTGCTCTCTTTATGGTTTCTTCTTTTTCCCTTCCCTCTGCATTTTGCATATCACTCTTAATTATTTATGTTGCCTTATAATTTCTATGCAATTCCACTCTGCATTCTCCTTCTAATCTTGCTCTCTCCTCACGCCCTGATGCAGCAATGCTCTTGTTCCCAATGCCTCACTCCTACGGCTTTCTCTCCAATGTTCTATCTTCGAACGTGATCTTTCCCAGTCTTTTGTACCTTTTCTAAAAGAATAGATCACATGGTTTTTCCAAGCATCCCCCCTTTTTTTCTTTTTACAAAAGTTCACTATAAGTTCAAACATAAATAAGTTTACAGCAGAGAATGTTTACATGCATATTCATTAGGAGTAATTATCTGGCTAAACATTTATTATTTGTTACCAGTTCTATGGGTTCATAGAGAATTAAAAACCATAACTTTTGTGGGTATGTCTTGTATTGATAAACCCAGTCAATATTTTATCTTCTGTCCTTGCACCTATAGTATATCATTAGTTCCCTTTTTAAGACCATTTGTTAATGGTTTTACAACTTCTTGGAATGTGCTTTAAGTTGTAGATGCCTGTTGCTAACTCAGAAGCAATTAACTCTTGACACTTGAAGACTGGCAAGAGTTCTCAATGCAGTTTTCATATCAGAGAAGACTTAATAGCAGCCCTATTATAAAAGAGCATAATAATTATTAATATAATTTTAGGAATTCTTATGGATCATCATTAAGAATTAATAAATCATCTATTTGTCTACATCACTGGAAAACAGTACGTCTTCGTTGTTCTGTAGAGATCTGCTCAGAAGGATGGGCTAATACCTAGTGACTGTTATGTATATTTAATAATTCCAGGAAAAGCATATTAATATCAGGAATCTTTCCTAAAATGAAATCTCCTCATCCTTGCCTGTAGAAGCAAATCTATCACTAATTGTCCAGTCTATGCATGGCAAAACCATTTCAGGGAGATCACTTGCTAGTTTTTCTGCTTCTTCTTGATGGCACACAGCACATTTGTAGCCATTCTGTAACACACACACACACACATACACACACACACACACACACACACATACACACACACATACAACACATATATATAACTAATATCAATTAAAATCATATAATTAATATTAAAAAATAAAATAACATTATTTTAGATTATACATATATTGTGAACATTATTATAATTAACATATAGTAAAATAATATCAATTGATAGGTAATAAAATTAAATAATATTAATTAAAAATAATATATATCTGTACTAGCATATATGTACATATATATGTACTGTGATATATATTTTATACACATTATTAGTTAATATTGGTAGTTAAAATTTGTGGTAGAAGAACCTGTGTTTGTCAACAGCCAGATGTCAAGGAAGTCACGATTACCTGGTATTAGATTATGGGCTGGATTTGCATTTCCCTAATGGCTAATGATGTTGAGCATTTCTTAAGGTGCTTCTCGGCCATCCAAATTTTCAAAACAACCCTGAGATTTCACCTCACACCAGTCAGAATGGCTAAGGTTAAAAACTCAGGAGACAGCAGGTATTGGCAAGGATGTAGAGAAAGAGGAACACTCCTTCATTGCTGGTGGGATTGTAAGATGGTACAACCACTCTGGAAATCAGTCTGGTGGTTCCTAAGAAAACTGGATATGACACTTCCGGAGAACCCTGCTATACCTCTCCTGGGCATATACCCAAAGGATTCCCCAGCATGCAATAAGGACACATGCTTCACTATGTTCATAGCAGCCTTATTTATAATAGCCAGAAGCTGGAAAGAACTCAGATATCCCTCAATGGAGGAATGGATACAGAAAATGTGGTATATATACACAATGGAGTACTATTCAGCAATTAAAAACAATGAATTCATGAATTTTTTAGGCAAATGGATGGAACTGGAAAATATCATCCTAAGTGAGGTAACACAATCACAAAAGAATACACATGGAATGCAATCATTGATAAGTGGATATTAATTAGCCCTGAAGCTCTGAATACTGAAGATCCAATTAGCTTATCAAATGATTCCCATGAAGAAGGAAGAAGAGGGCCCTGATCCTGGAAAGGCTTGATCCAGCATGGTAGGTGAGTACCAGGACAGAGAAAAGGGAGGGGGAAAGATAGGAGAATGGATGGAGAGAAGAGGACTTATGGGACATATGGGGAGGGGGGAACTGGGAAAGGAGAAAACTTTTAGAATGTAAACAAAGAATACAGAAAATAAATTTTAAAAAATCTTTAAAAAAACAACAACAACAAAAAAAGATTATGGGCTGGAGCTAATTTGGCCATACACAGTTGCAGCAACCTCTCCCTCTCACAGCTGCCATAAAGGCTAGTGCCCTACCCAGGGGAGAGAAGGCCCTAAAATGCAAATGTTCAAATCCAGGTGCTGCTCAGGCCAGTGCCTTTTCCCTCTCACAGACTGAGATGCTGACTGGTTGATTCCCTAGCTAACAGACATCCTGGGGTGAGGGTCCCTCAACAGAGTGAGCTTGCATTAAAGGATACTTACTTACTCCCTGCCTGTCCCACACCCCCTTTGGTTTGTGCTGTGAGTAGTCAACAAACTGAGACAGAAGTTGGTGACCGGGCAATGGGAGGGCCTCGGGGTGTTTCCATACCATAAGGATTGGGCAGGTCTGCATGGCACAAACCTTCCCTACCTTCAGGAAAGACTAACAGATCCCACTTTTGCCACATGGGCTTTGAGACCCTGCCTTGGTGTCTCTGGTGCTGGGGCCTGAACTCTCTCTCCTAGGAGCCCCACCATGCTGTTTTCTCTCTATACAAGGTGTTACTAATTTTGTTTTCTTTTTATTTGATTGTTTGGTTTTCAAAACAGGGTTTCTCTATGTAGCCCTAGCTATCTTAGAACTCAATCTGTAGACCAGGCTGGCCTTGAACTCAGAGATCTGCCTTCCCCTGCCTCCCCAGTGCTAGCACCTCCACTATCCAGATGTTGTTTCTAATTTCTTTATTTCTCAGTAATCCATCTCAGTGTCTCTCCCTTTCAACAAGTCACAGCCAACAACACAGAATAGCTTGTGGATTTATTGTTATTAGATACACTCTGACATTTCAGAAGAGCACAGCTCTCAGGGAGGGTGGGGTACATCGTGATGGGGCTCTGGGCTGCCTGTGGGGAGTGAGGAAGATCTCGGAATCCAGCCATCGCCCATCGGAGTATAGGAGAGCATCTGGCTCACTGAGGACAGGGGCGAGGCTGCAAGCCATGTGCCTGCCGGGCACATCTTTCCTCCCTCAATGAGGACCCAAGAAGAACCACAGTGCCTCCCTGCCCCTAGGGCTTCCAGCATCCTAGCCTCTATAACAACAGCTTCTCTGAGGCCAGTGTCTCGTTTCCTGATTTATACAAGCCAGTAAATCTGAGGAGCAGTCAACAAACTGAGACAGGTTGGTGACTGGGCAATGGGAGGGCCTCGGGGTATTTCCATACCATAAGGATTGGGCAGGTCTGCATGGCGCAAGTTTCAGAGGGTAGTTCTTAGGTAAGCTCAGAGTTCTCAGGGTCTGAGAACAATTCAAAAGATGAAGGGTGCAAGCGCTGTTGGCAAGAAGTCCCTGGGGCTGAGCAGGGCAGAGGATCGAAGTGGTTGAGTGTTAGGTAAAGAAAGGGAGCATCTAGAAGGAGGCAAGGACCCAGCCCTCACTTCCCTCTCCCTGTCCCAAGTGCCACACTTACGAGGGTGCAAGGGCTCTCCAGCGATGATGGAGTTAAACTCCACGGGGTACACACTGCCCAGGGGTTGGTCCCTGCAGGGGCCATGATAGACCAGATCAGAGTTCAGAAGGTCAGAAAGTGACCATGTATTGAGATTGCTTCCCCATAGCACAACACAGTCCCAGTTCTGTGATGCTGATCTTTCCACTTGGGCTTCAAATTCCTGTTCCGTCCTCCTTGGTCCCAGCACTTGGGAGGCAGAGGCAGGTGGATTTCTGAGTTCGAGGCCAGCCTGGTCTACAGAGTGAGTTCCAGGACAGTCAGAGCTACACAGAGAAACCCTGTCTTGGAAAAACAACAACAACAAAAAAAAACAAACAAACAAAAGTCCAGACCTCACTTAAGACCCAGGGCCTCCAGGGCTGTGGACTTCCTTTCTCCCAGGGTGACTTCACTCCCTCTAGATGCAGGCCTTACCCAGGTCCCATCTAGAGCTGAAGTGCAGAGATGTCTTCCCGGGCTACGCTAGTATAGACTCTGGACTGCCTGGACCTTTCCCACAGGCTCTGCCATTTCTTTTGATGGCTCATCCACATATTCCCACTGTCCTTGACACCCCATCCTGATGACGGTGTGCAGCTGCCACCCCTCTGCAGTGACCCTCCCAACTGCCACTCGGCCATTTTCTCTGCCTGCAGACGCCACCCCACCCCAGGGGCCACCTGGCTTTTCCCAGATCTCACTGTCTCCTGGGGCCTGTGGGTGCTGTTGCTGGCTTCAGGTGGCCCCTAGTCACATCTCCAGCCCCAACCCTGCCCTTTCCCTCATCTGGCTTGGAACACTTCTAAATCCAGACATGGACATAATGTGCCTGACTTGCCCAGGGGCAAGTGCCCTCGCCCAGTGAAGAGGCGGCCCTCGGTAGACCATGCATGCTATCAGGTAGCATTTCTGCCAGCCAGAGAACAGGATCTACAGGGGACAGAGGCACTGAGTCCTGCCACACAGCGGTCAACACTATAGCTGGCCACTGATAGGAAGCACGAAGAGGTGCTGGGCTTAGCACTGAGGGACCTGAAGGGAGTTAAGACTAATTAGGGCAGAGGTCATGGGAGATGGCTGAAATACTGAGACAAGGAGGCTAAAGAAGTCTTCAGGGACACAGTGGAGCACAGGCTGTGCTGAATTTGTTTAAAGCAGAAAAGGAAAAAGAAAAAAATCAAGGTGAGGTCACAGAAAGGACCGCACCACCAAGTACTGGTCAGGACAGTGATACACACCATGGGCTTCTTCCCACTGCCTGTGGGTTCTCAGTACATCTAGAAGAGAGTAAGGACCCCATCTAGTTTCCTACAGCCCTGGCTTCCTGTAGTTTTCCACTCTCCACAGCCCTGATGGATTCTGAGAAGCAGAAGCCACAGGGGCAGGCTCAGGAAGAAGGCACTGAGCCTACCTATCACATAGGGGGTCCCTCCTGCAGCACCGTCCTGGTCGATGGCAGAGTGTTGGGAGCTGGTAGTAGCACCAGGCTAGACCAGCCCCAGGGATCAGAGGCAGCAGGAAGCTGAGGAGCATGGCCACGGGGAAGGCATCTGGGTCTGCGGAATACAGGGGTGCTGAGTCCCATGCAGGCTGCTGCCCCGGTGGCGCCAGCCTGCTCCCACCCCACTGACATACTTGCAGACTGGGCAGGGCCACTATCCATGCTGCCGCCCAAGCCAGGCTTGTCACAGAAGGGTGGAGCCCAGCCAGCAGCACAGTGACAGTTATGATTGCTATTGCAAACCTAAGAAGAAGGTAGAAAAGTCACCAGGTATCAAGGATCTCCAAGGTCACTCTGACCCCTTAGGATACTCACCCCATTGTGATGGCAGGCGGTCAAGCAACGGTCCAGCTCCTGGGAGGTAGCATTCTGACAGTGCCTATCCCAGCACACCTATGGGCATTGTGCCCACTGGGCAGTGAGGAGAACACTTTGGCATGGAGGACTCAATAACCAGGAGGGGTTGGGTGGGCAGGGCTCACCATTCTAGGTCCACAGCGGGTGCCTGGCTCCACCAGACCCAGGTCAAGCTGGTACGGGTGAGTATCAGGGAGCACGAAGGCCCCTCGGCAAACCACCTCGCGGCCGTCTAAGAGAACGGTGGAATCCATGGTCACTACGTGCGGCACTAGTGGGTTTGGCTCCCCTCCCTGGCACAGCAGCTTCCCACACTGTGAGTCCCTGGAGAGGAAGCGGAGGGTGGTCACCATCTGAGTGCTCCCTCCACATGTTCCACCCTATTTTACAGCTGTAGACCCTCAGCATCACAGCTCACCTCTGTGCACAAGGCAGGAAGCTACCCTTACTGTCCTGGCCACAGTTGCCCTGCGAATTCCCCATGGAGTTCATCTGCTGGAAACACGGCTCCGGGGCCGGCTGGGATCCTGGGGGGATAGAAGCGGGGCATCTCGGACCTCTGTTCCACATGAGGAGCGTGCCCACAGTAGAAAACCGCAGGTTTTAGTAATGGTCAGGGCACCAGGACCAGCATGCGGTCTCACCAGGCCCCCATAGCTGCTGGCACTGCTGCTCCAGCGTGGGACACCAGCCGTCTAGGCAATAGCCACGCCCCTCAGCGCAGGGTGAGCCATCCAGCAGGTAGACGTCCGCGGGACAATGCGGGGCGGTGCCGGTGCAGAACTCGGGGAGGTCGCAGTCACTCGTGGCGGGACGACAAGGCGTGCCTGCCGGCTTTAGCTACACCAGTGGCCCATTAAGGGAAAGCAGAGAGATCTTTGCTGAAAGCCGGAGGGAGTGCTAAGTGAACCCAGATACAGGGTCAAGCACACTCAGAAAGAGGACTAGAAGGTCCCGGCCCAGCTAAGACCATCAAGCCGCTCCCCAGTATCCCGAGTCCTCACCAGGCACCTCGCACAGCAATCACCGTGAGCGCATTGCGACCCTGCACGCAGGGAGCAATTGTGGGCAAAGCAGCAGGGATCTGGGCACTTCTGAAATCAGAAAGGAGAGAACAGAGCACGCGATGGCGGAGCAAGCTAGTCCTGGGAGAGGCTGGGAGCATGGGTCAGCCTCGAACCCCAGAGACAGAGAAGATTGACCTGACCTGGCCAGAGCCGCAATCGCACTCTTCTCCTGCTTCCACGAAGCCGTTTCCACAGCGGCTGGGCAGCACCAGGAGCCCCGGCGCGGTGACATTGGAGAGGCACGTACCTTCCCCTTTGCGGAAGAAGGTGCGCAGCTGGCGGCGGCTGCAGGCGCTGAAGACGCGCGGGAAAGGGCGCCTGCAGAAGGAAGCCGCATGTCACTGGTGGTGCGGAGACCACTGGGGCGTAGGAGCCACCTCTAAGCTCAGGCAGCTTCTGCACTTTGGGCCCTGAGGTTAGCCACACAGCCGCGGTTACCTCTTAAGCTAAGCGAGCAGTCCAGATAGGGGAGGGGAAAGGAATGCTAGGAACTCCAGACAGGAGGAGGCTGTGACGCTAAGATCGGGCAGTCCGGACCCCAAGGAGGACCAACGATCGGGAGTCCGACAGTCATTCTGAGACTCCACCTTCCCAGCATTTCTCCCACCGACGCCCTATTAGCAGACTGTTGTCACCCTCGCTTTACTCAAGAGGGAACTGAGGGGTAACCAAAGAAACGCAGTCGCCGCGTCCAGGTCCGGTGCCACCGACCTGTGCGTACCCTGTGGCTGCCTCCATGACGCAGCCTCCTTGCTCGGCGTTTGCCTCCACGCAGCAGCCCTCTGGGTCGTGGTGGAGGCCCAGGCTGTGGCCTATCTCGTGGGCCATGGTGGCTGCTGTGCCGATGGGGAGCTCCGCGTGGTCCTGGGGAGCCGGGCTTCACTGAGGACCACAAACCCTGCCCAAACCTCTCTCGCCTCCTACACCCCCAGCAGAGCTTACTGTGCTCACACCTCCGGAGCTCTCTGCGCGGCACATGCCCTCCACCGGCGCCAGGCCCACCGTGGTACCCCGGAAGGTGCGGCCCCTAAGGATGGTGGAGCAGGGCATGACTGGGTGGAGCTGGAAATAAGGACCTCCCGCGACCCTGGTGTGTGTGTGTGTGTGTGTTCGCGCGCGCGCGTGTGAATGAAAAGGTCACCCACGTGAGCAGTTGTGTGGAGTCGTGTGGTCTCCTGGCCCACAGCCCACGGCGCCACTGTAGAAAAGCCCAGAGCGTTTCGTTGGCGTCCTGTGTGACGCGACTGAGATCCCGCTCGGTCCACACTTCCAGCCCCGTCAACACCAAGTGAATATCCAGAGTCCTGAGAATCTGAGGGAGAGACCGACTGGGGCCGGAACCAGGCGCCCATCGGCGTGCGGGGCCGGAGCTTTTCAATTGCCTCCCTCCCAGCCTTCAGCGCCCTAACCACCCAACCTGGTCCACGCAACTGGCAACTTCCAGGAGGCGCTGTCTTGTGTGGTTCAAGTTCTGATGATGAAGCAAGAACTGAGAAGGCAGAAATCCCTGGGTTACAAGGGGGCCGAGCAGGCTCCAGACCAGCCCAGGCGGGGCTCTTAGGTTTCCTCTCACCAGGGTGTGGTCAGCCACTATGTACAGTTCCAGGTACCTGGGACTCCTGCGGGCCTCTCGCCGCACCTGTGAGGGGCAAATGGTGAGATTTTTTTTTTTTTTGACAGGGTTTCTCTGTGTAGCCCTGGCTGTCCTGGAACTCATTCTGCAGACCAGGTTGGCCCAGAACTCAGAAATCCACCTGCCTCTGCCTCCCAAGTGCTGGGATTAAAGGCGTGCACCACTACCACCAGGCATGAAGGGCAGGCTGAATCCTGGCCACACACCGTAATTCCCCGGGGCGGGCAAGGGGACAGTTAAACTTCTGCTCAATTCTTCTGCCCCCGAATTAAAATAGGGAGAACCCGTCCAGGCCCGCCATCCCTGTCTCCTGGTTTGAAGGAGCAGTACCACTCTAATCTGTGCCCCTTACCCGGTTCTGGGGGACATGAGGAAGATTGGCCATTCCTGCTTTGTATTGAGAGTTCTTGTCTCTCCGGACCCCTCCCCGGGTGAACAACTGCTCCATCCGGAAGATCTTGTGGGTTGGGAAGTCCTTGGTGTCCCCAGGAGCCCGGGGTTGCAGATAATAGCCGACTTTGTCGCTGAGCACAATAAGGCCGCTAGAGTGCAGGGGAGGAGGGCAGGGAGGAGGGCAGGGAGGTGTGAGAAGGAGCTCTGGCCTCTGCAGCAGCCCCAGGCCCTCACCCCCAACTCCTTACCTCATCCCAGAGCAGGTGCTGAGAACCACCCAGGACTCCCGGAAGCCCCTCACGTGCCCGCGATAGAGGCAAAGATCCTAGAGAAGAAGCGGCTCACACCCAAATCTCAGTGGGGGCCCAAGTGGGAGGGACAAGGAGGAAGTGCCCCCCCCCCCAAGGCAGACCACAACCTCCTTCCGAATGCCAAACAGGATAGGGTAGGCCTGTAGGCTGCACCTCCCCCACTGTTCTCAGAGTCCAAGAACAACGTGTCTCACCTTGTGGTTGGGGGACGTCACTCTGGGCAGCCCATCCTGGCTGTAGTGGGTTTCTGTGTAGCCTGGGGCCAGGAGCCTGCCGGGAAGCAGGAGGTTTAGGAGTCCCTGAATTTAGACCTGCCTCCTACAGCTCGCTTCCAACTCTCCTCCCCGAGTGCGAGCTGAGCCGTTTTGAATGAGGCAATCTGAGTCTGAGGAAAGGACAGGAAAGGCTGTGCACTGTGCCTCAAAGAGAAAACCTCAGGCTAAAAGAAGACAAAAGGTCTGGAGCGAGCCCTGAGGTGAGTTCGACACGGCCATGGAAGTGTGGGAAGCGCTGGAGGAACAGGCTGGGGGCATTTGGTGCTGTGGAGCCTGCAGCCACAGGCAGGTGAAGGGGGGAAGGGAGTCAGGAGATACTACCTCAGAGGTGCCACTCCTGAAAGGCCTGGGTCCTCCTGCCTTTGCTGAACAGACCCCAGGCCCTTCAGGTCTCCTCAGACTGCTAGATCCCATGTCTCCATCTGTCCCTCGGTGATGGTTACTTCTGTTTTCCACGGAAAACAAAGCCCCACCTGCCTGTAGCTGCTTCTGTTCAGCCCACCTGGGCAAGGATCCCTTTACCTAGAGCTAGACTCTACTCTAGACTCGTCCTTCCTTCTTTCCTTCTCTCTCTCTCTCTCTCTCTCTCTCTCTCTCTCTCTCTCTCTCTCTCTCCTCCTTCTTTTTCTCTTTCCCTCTTCCTCACTCCTCCTTTATATTCTGAGACAGGGTTTTGCTAAGTTGCCTAGGCTGCTTTTGAACTCACTCGACTTGTGTGTTTCTCCTGTCCAGCCTCCTGAGGAGCAGGATTCACAGGCCTGCACCACCATGCCTGACTTTAATTGTTCTTATTCCTTACAGAAAACCCTGACTCCGACTCCACCTCGTCCTTCCAGGTCATCCACCAAAACCCCAGGGTGTTGTCCGTCCTGCTGTCCTCACACCCATTTCAACTCTGCTTCTTTGCCGACTGTGCTCATACATGCTAACTTTCCATGTGTGCACACACATGCAAGACTGTTTCCTAGGTAGGGATGTGGCGCTCTCAGGAACTGGTTTGGCGTGGTGTTTACTGTTTGTTCCCAGTCTGTCTGATTCCATGGGGGAGAATAAAACGCGTGGGCGCCTTCTGCAATGGCAGCAAGAAAGCAGACAGAAGAGTGGTGCGCTGTGATCAGCGGTGGGGTCTGAAGTTCCGTGTCATCTCCTTCTTGCCCACCCTCTGCACTCAGGGCCCGGTCCTTAGACACCGAGTTTCTCATTTGCAGCCTCCCGTTCTTTAACTCTTCAGGTCCATCCAAGATCTTTAGCACTAAGACGCCTTCTTCGATGGGCCCCACTGGGACTCCCCAGCTCTCTCCTCCCTGTTCGCCTCCACACAGATGGAGACATGCCAGGTAGACCAGATGAACTGTCACCATCAGATTTTGACCTTTGCAGCTTTTTTTTTTTTTTTTTTTTGTTCCTGCCATCTGTGGAAGTTCCCTTTGCCTAGGAATTAATTCCCTTTTAGCTATCAGGAAATGTCTGTCCACTGGGTGCGGCTCCCCCCAGTAGGGGGGCCTCCCAGCTGCTCCAGGATTTGAGGTGATGGCAGGTGTGTACTTAACCCACAGCTCCATTCCGTCCACTCTCTCTCCCTGTTACTCACACTGCCGCTTCCCACCCAGCCTCCCCCCCCCCCCCAAAGCACGGATCCTCTCCAGAGAGGGTCTGTGTCTGGGCTTCAGCAAACCCTGGCCTGGTACTCACTGGTTCTTCTCCAATTCAAGCAGGAGATCCTGGCCTTCAGCCTTTAAAGCCACCAGCACGGACTCAGGCTTCAAGATCTGACCGAGAAGGAATGCAGTGACACAGTAGGCCTCCCGGCCACCTGCCTGCCAGGGACTGGTAGATTATAGAGCCACCTAGTGAGGAAGCTCACAGGGGCAGCTGGCTCCTGCACTGCAGCGAGTGGAGAGCTGTGGGAGCTGTAGCTCAGAGCTGTTCCCAGAGCTTGTGTTCGTGACAACGGACCTTAAAGATGCATAAACCATCATATAAACATAGCAGTGGCTAAGGACTCTAGGTTGTTGTGTCTGCTATGGACATATGGACATATGCTATGTCCGTAAACAGGAGCCCCAGGAAAAGGCAGGAAGAACAGAAGTCAGTGGGCACTGAGGGTGATGCGGGTCATTGGCTGGGCTGCGGCCTTGGCCATTTCTCGTACTGCCTGGGGCCTTGTTTCTGTTTTGTTTGTATACTTGCCTGCTTGTTCGCTCGTTCGTTTGCTGTGGGTGCTGCAGATCGAACCCAGGGCTTTGCATGTGCTAACAAGGGCCAAATCACCGGGCTGCATCCGCAGCCCCTTGTTACACATCTCTCCATCTTGCTGCCTTCCCCTCATTCCTGATGGAACCCAGACTTTTCCCTCCACCTCCAGTCCCGGCAAACTGCCCAGTCCTCTGAAATTCCTCCAAGCTGGCCTCATAACTGAACTCATGAAGTAAACATGGACCCCAACTTTGGGTCCCCATAAAGTGTTGATTCTCAGCTAGATGTCAGAAGGGCCGGTCTTGGCCCTCTAGCTACCTCTCCTCTCTCACTGATTTTGCCTCTCTCAGGCTGTCTGCCTAACCTGGCTAGAAGCCAGAACTGGAACTAGCCCAAGAGATTCCAGGGGAGGCTGCTGTATTTTTTAAAAACGTTTTCCCCACCTGCGTAGTTTTCCCTTTTTATCCCAAAATGCACTGGGCTGGGACCCTGGCCAAGAATCTTGCAGGGCCCCTCCCTAGCAGGTGTAGAGAAAGAAGATGGCCCTCACTTCCCCAGGCACAGGCCCTACAAGGGCCCAAACATGAGCTTATATGGTTGGAGTGCCTCTTGCTTTATGAGAAAATGTCTGCTCCAGGAGAAGGAAGCAGCCGGTGGAAGGCCCCTCCCCCTGCCGCCCTTGCTGCCTTTACTTCCAGGGTCCCCCTCCCCTCTGTGCCCATCCCCATCCTGCGCTATGATCCTGTTTGTGAAATATACACACCCTGCCAAAGTTCCTCCTGGCCTGTCCTCCCAGGCTTTCTAACGCAGAGCACAGCCCTCCACCCCCACCCCATGGGACACTCTCACAGACCAAGCCAGGCAAGGAGAGAGGCCACAATCAGGGGAACCCGTGTGTGTCTGCAACTCATCTTTACTTGGCTAGTTGAGAGAAATCCTAGAGGTCTGAGGGACCCCAGTGAAGGCTCTGACTTGGATGCTTAGGTTTCTGGGAACCTACAGTCATTGCGGCAACACCTTCAGGTTTGGACAGTGGCACTGCCCTCTGTCTGAGGTACAGAATCAAACTCTCTCCAGCTTGAGTAGTTGTAAGAAAGAGGGGAAGGCAGCCAATAGTTTGAAGCCCTTAGATCTTAGGAGGCGGGGCCTCAGGCTTCAAGCATGAGGGACTAGGGACTTTACAAGCTCTGTGGGACTCAGTTCCCCTCTCCATAAGACAGGCAGACCAGGGCCGGCCTCCCTGTGTGCAGTGCAGCTGTGATGGCACACACAGCTCTTCTGGGAGAATGCAATGATCAGGAGTTAGGAGGAGGCTGGGCAGGTTTCTGGAGAAGCAAACTGGAGTGAGGATACATCTGGGGACACAAGGAGAATGGACCACGGCTTTCTTGTCCCAAGTGGCTTCCAGCCATGGAAGCTAAGGTTACAAGGCAGTACCCTGTCCACAGAGTCATATGTTCCCCCATAAACATGGCCAAGGGGGGATTTTTGTGTCCTTCCTTTAAAAGCTCATGACTTGAAGCCCACCAGGGCTACATAGCAAGACCCTGTTTCAATCATAACAAAACAGAACGGAACACACACACACACACAAAGCCCTTGAAAGGCTTTAGGCCCCAAACTATGAACTCATCTTCGCCTAGTTGAGTGGGGATAGCCTGGATGTTCCCCCATGGAGAAGAGAGTTAGGGCCAGGAATAGAAGGGGGTGGGAGGGAGGAAGCCCAAAATGACTTCCATGTGTGCAGGCTCACGCCATCAAGATGTGTCCTTGTCCCACCCACCCGACAGGGAGTGGCTTAATGGAACAGTGACTTGGTTCTGAGAACCCCAGAAAAACTGTCAGGACACATTTGGAGGACACACAAAGAGGCTGAGATGCAGGGCCCCTAATAAGAACAGGATAACAGCTCACCGGCTCCTCCAGGGTGACCTTGCGCCGGAATCCGCCCTCCAGGATCAAGTGGGGCGTGACTAGCTCTCCACGGGCATTCCCTGGGGTGAAGACAGAGAATAGTGCTAGAAAAGCAGTCAGGAGCTTGAAGCCATCGGGAAAGGAGGGGTCCTGAAAGGAGGACTCCATTTGTAGCACTCGCAGGGAGTGGTATTTATAGGGCATCTCTCGAATGGAGCAGCAACCAGAGAGGTGGCAAAAGAGAAACTGAGGCACCAGGAAACATCCCCATTGGGAAATTTGAGAGCAGCCAGAGCTTGGGAGCTGGTTTGAGGTCAGAGGCCCCGGGAAGAAGGCCAGACTCCAGTGCAGAGGGGCTGGGGAGAAGGAGGCAGCCTTGGGTATTTTTAGACTGGGCAGTAGATGCCTTTAGGGTGAGGGACTGTAACCAGAGGCCTCCTCTGCCATCTGAGTAAGGGAGCTGCCAGATGTCTGTCCCAGAGCTCCTGACTCCCACTGAGGCTGATGCTGTGCTGGACTCTGAGGGACCTGTCCAGAACCCCTCCTCTTTTTGTCAAGCTGAAGAGAGAAGCTGGGGTTCAGAGGCTCAGTGATCCTGGACCAGGCATTTCCAAGGGGGCTCCAGGAGGAGTATCACAGCCAAGCATTACTCAGAGGGTATTGGAATGTTCTTCAGGAATGTTCCTACCTCCCCTCTCTTATCTGGTCCCAGAAACACTCACAGGACCTCTCCTGCAGAGGAGCCAGGCTCCAGCAGCAAGCCCATGTAGTTTTCCGGCACTAGATTTTCCAGTTGGCCCAGGTTACAAAAAAACAAAAAAAAATTAAAGAAACCCCAGTCACCCCAGCTCTGGCCCTAGCCCTGCCTGACTGAGAACTCTCATTGGCTCAGCCCTTCTGGGCATCCCAGCTCTTTGTTTCTCTTCCCCCTCCTCTCTGGATCCCAGACATCAAAATCCTGGGATAGGAGCTGGAGAGGTGAATCAGTGGTTAAGAGCACTCGCTGCCGGGCGGTGGTGGCGCACGCCTGTAATCCCAGCACTTGGGAGGCAGAGGCAGGCGGATTTCTGAGTTTGAGGCCAGCCTGGTCTACAGAGTGAGCTCCAGGACATCCAGGGCTACACAGAGAAACCCTGTCTCAGAGAGAGAGAGAGAGAGAGAGAGAGAGAGAGAGAGAGAGCACTCGCTGTTCTTCCAGAGAGCCGGGTTCAGTTCTCAGCATTCGCATGGTGCCTCACAACTCTCTGTAACTCCAGTTCCAGGGGATCTCTCCCTATTCTGGCCCCCAGGTTTCCCGGTACCTCTGTGGTACGCAGATGTATATGCAGGCAAAATGCTCATACACATATTTGAAATCTGAGATGGCAGCAGCTCCAGGGATCTCATCCTTAAAATCCCACGTGCTTCTGAGCCATCAGGCAACTGGGGAAGAGGGTGTGGCTTTGGAAGGGAGGCTGAAGAGAGAGAAAAGGGAGAGGAGGAGAAAGAAGAACAGAGAAGCCTTCCTGGAGATAAAAGATCTCCCAGTCAAGAGAAGGCTTAACTGGTTATGGAGAACCATGTCTTGCTGGTTTCAGGTCCCCAAGGGTTCAGGATATGGATTCATATGTGAGTTTTCTCTGCAGTCCTGCAAGGATGGAGCTAGGAGTCTGGGCAGACTAAAGTGGATACCAAGAAGGCAGTCTGCATTAGTGAACACAGAGGCTCGCTCTCCCCACCATCAACTCTCCCCTGGCTAAAGGCAATACCGCTGTCATTCAGCCCTCAGAGCCCTTACAAAACAGCAGTCCATAGGTATAGCGTGGCTTCCAGGCTGCCCAACAACCCGGCCCTCAGCCCGTGGTCCTTCTGCCCTCTGGCCAGCCAGGTGCTTGCTGTGTGGAGTTTGGAGACTCACCCTACATGCTTGGAGATGCTAAGGACCCTGTCCTGCCGGAGTAAGGAGAGGTTACAGTAGGAAGAGAAAGTGGCAGTCCCAGGCACGGCTAGGCCACACCCCTGTTTAAAGAACTGCCACATAAGGCAACTATACCAACACCATACACATTGCCCACACCCGGCATGAAGAGGATGATCCGAATGAGACAGCTAGGCCTGTGGGCAGACCAGGACTGCAAGGACCCCAGGGCACCGGTCCTTCCCGGAGGAGCAGGAAGACACTCTGGCCTGGCAGTCTGGAGGTGCAGAAACTTAGGAGCAGAGCTGGGCAGCACTTAAGAGATGGAAGTGTTGCCTTTCTAAATGTGGGCAAGTCTGCTCCAGGGCCAAGCCAGAAGCACGTCCCCTTCCCATGTCCTGGCCAGGTAGCCCAGGGTCGGGAATGCTGTGTTCCAGTAGTTACACTGGAACCCATGACCACCACCGCTTCACCCTGCCCTGGAGGCGCCCTGGCCCGCATCCTCACCTGGAAACATCCGAGTGCTCCGCAGAGGACACGCGGGAAGCCACAGCAGCAATAGCAGCACGGGAGACCCCCCAGGTCTCCTGCACCCCGAGCCCATGGCTGGGAGTGCTTTTGCCTCTCACTCCTGCTGGGCTGTAGGCTCCACCCCGGCTGGAGGGGGCCGCCTCCTCCCTCCCCCCCCCCCCACCCTTAGCGGGCCTTGCGCCTCCTTGCAGGAGCCTGTCCCTACCCTGGCCCGCGAGACCGGAGTCCGCGCTGCGGGAGCCAGGACGACCCTCCCTGGCTCATTGGCAACGATCCTTCCCACGCTGGCAAAGGGAGGCGAGAGCGGGGAGCCCCGGAAGGTTCTTAGAGAACCTCTCTGGTGCTGAACAGAGGCGTTGGCTAAGCAATCCCCTCAGCCACTCCCAGGGCACATCTCTGGTCCTGCTCTCCCTAGTGACATGTGGACCCGCCTTTCTACCTGCCTGGAGCTAGGATTCCTCCCAGGATCTGTCTACCCTCACCTAGTGAGGCTAGGCTGTCCCACTGCGGCTGAGGTGCATCTGGGCACCTACGAGTCTTGTGGTGGCTGAGTTGCTGAAGTCTGTGGTTGCTGGCAGTGGTGGGCGCAGGGTAGAGAAACAGCGATGGCCAGGACAGAATTATACTATACCACAGACCCCCAGGCATGAGGGATCCTTCCTCGAATTTTAGGGACATTGCTTTCCTGTTGAAAAGATCATTTCATACACTTGGTATGATTTTGGATAGCAAGAGACTTAACTTTGAAATAAGCTGGTTGATAATTTCATTATGAGAATATGAAATGTAAAAGTTCCAACGACAGAAAAAAACAACATTTATACGGTTCAAACATCAAACAGTATGATAGATCAGGCAATTGTATTAAGACAGGACACTCAGGTGGTCAGCCTGGGCAATAGAGAGAGAGGGGTCTCATGGAAGCAAGAGGGGAGAGAGAGAGAAGAGAGAGAGAGAGAGAGAGAGAGAGAGAGAGAGCGCCTCGGTTGATATAAGCTTGGGGCCCTGAGCTGCATCCCCAGAATCCCAGCATCCCATAAACTGGGTGTGGCAGCACACACCTGTATCCCAGAAGAGGGAGGCAGAGGACAAATTCAAAGTCCTATACAGAAAAAGTGTGAGATCAGCCTGGAGACCTGGGGACAGGGGTGGGGGTGGGGTGAGGTCACCAAGGAGATGGCTTACTAAGTAGAGTGCCTGCAGGGCCTTCCTGAGCTCAGGTCTCCAGCAGCCACAGAGAGGCTCTGCACAAGCCTAGAAGCCATGTATTGGACTGGAGAGAGACAGGCAAATTGTTGAGGTCCAGGTTCAGTAAGAGATATCCCAAAAAATCTGATGGAAAAAAAAACTGATGGAGAGTAACATTGGAAGAAACTCAGAGTCAGCCACACATGCATGCACAGATAGAGAGAGAGAGAGAGAGAGAGAGAGAGAGAGAGAGGAGACTGAAAGATAAGATAACTGGAGTTCATGTCTGTAATTCCAGCACCTCAGAGGCAGCTGAGCTACACAGCAAGACCCTGACTCAAAAACCAGTGGCAGCAGTGGCGCACAACTTTAAGCCCAGCGCTTGGGAGGTAGAAGCAGGAGGATTTCTGGGTTTGAGGCCAGCCAGGTCTACAGAGGGAGTTCCAGGACAACCAGGGCTCCACAGAGAAACCCTGTCTCAAAAAGGCAACACCAAACAAAGAAAAAGAATCAAAAACAACCACCACCACCGGGACAAAGCAAACCAAGGAAAGAGTATAAAATGCTTGGGGAAGCCTTCCTCATCTCCATCCTTCCCGCGCTCATTTTCTACAGGAAGCCACCACTACCAATTTCTTACATAAGCTGCTGTTTTAGATACAGGTCTTAAAAAACTATGAGGACCTATTCATATGTAGCTCATTTTTCTCATGAGTGGTTGGTCCTTCCTTTAACAGTTTAAAGGGCCCCTGTGTGTAAAGGAGACCGGCCCTTGTCTGGAGTGTGGGTTGTATTTTCCCCATTTGTGAGTCCCCCAGCCTGTTGCCGGTTACCTGTGCTCGTTTATTCTTGTTGATGAGTAGTTTCCAACTGTAGCACTATGAGCACAGTTTTTCATGGATTCTCCTGCCACTAGACAGCCCCAGGGGTCTGAATTTGAGCGGTTACAAGGGTGATTGGCCCTGCTTCCTGGGAGCTGTGATTAAAGGCACGCACCTCCACACCCAATTTGTTCTGCTTTTTAAGAGATGAGGTTTTATTGTGTTGCCCCGGCTGATCTCAGTCTCCTGGGTTCAAGGGATCCTCCCATGTTGGCACATAACGTGAGATGCGAGTAAGGTGGCAGATTAAAAAAAAAAGCTTTCCTTCCAAAATGTGTATTCAGAAATGTGCGCAGTTCATCAGATTTTCACAAAGTGAGCCTGTTCATTTCACTGGCCCTCGAAGCTCCACTGTGGCTCCTGCCAGTCCCTTTTGCCCACCAGCAGCTATTGTATCAACTTCCATCTCATTCCTTAATTGTGCCTGTCCTTGGACGGCACTGTGAACTTGTTTGGATTGAGAATCACCTAGGAGATACACCACATCTGGCCACATCAGGCCAGTGAGGGTGTTTCCAGGGAGTTTTAACGGAGACCAGAAGACCTGGTCCACTTGTGGGCGGCAGTACCTGATGGCCTGGCAGCCTGGACCGGGTAGGAAGAGGAAAGGGGAAGAGCAAATGGTGCCCCCACCTCTCTGTCTGCTTCCTCACCAACATGCTGTCACCAGCTGCCTCCCACTCCTCAGCTAGGCACACTTTTGCTGCCACCTTCCCGAGCAGGGTGACACTGTACCTACTAACCATGACCCCAAATAAATGTTTCCTTCTTTAAGTTGCCTTTGTCAGAGCCTTTGATCAAGTGGCAGAAAAAAAAAAAATCATGGGCAGCTGCAGCCCTCCCTGCCAGTCCCTCCCACCGAGCATCTGCAAACCACACTCAGCTGGGGGCGGAGCTTCTCACAGCTGTGTGGGTGTGGTTTGGTCTACTCAGCCATCCCCCTGCTGCTGCATTCATTGTTTTCAGTAACTGGCTGTGATGGGTAACACTGTTATAAACATTCTAATACAAATCTCAGGGTGACACACGCCCTCACTTTTTTCTGAGAAACTGCCTCAGAATAGAATGCTAGGGTCAGGGAAAGAATATTTTACCCTTAAGAGACACTGGCCAGTCATCTCACAACGTTCTCGTGTTTAAAGTATGATACCATTTTTATAAAGCTGAAACACGGGAAAAATCAAATCTGTGGTATTATATTTGATTTTTAGATTAGCTTGATTAGTCAAGCTAGCAGCCACACGGGCAGGGGTTGGGAGCGGGGTACTCTGGAGTGCTGGCATTTCTGATTTCTTCATTGGATATGTATTACATAAAAAGCCTTTATGCTTTAGACCCCTGGAGATTAGGCCCAACGTGCTGTGCAAGCAATCTCCAACACCCCTTTTAGAAGTAAGTACTTGAGAACAAAGATTCAAGTCACATGTCCCCAAACCCGCAGTAGCCACCACCCTTTGGGTGTGGCTTTTGCTTTCGGGTCATCCTGGAACATCTTGTCATCTTTGGTTTGTTCTCTCCCTGTCTTGCCTCTGGTAAAGCTGGTTTTCTGTGCTTCTACTCAACAACAATGCACAAGAACCAAGTGCCACCCACCATTCGCCAAACCTGTGCTGGTGCCTGTGAGTGAGCAGCCCACTCTCCCATTCTGTGAGGCACCGTGAGGAGCTGTGGGGAGCAGGGAAGGACCCAGATGACTTCAGCAGACAGTGCACGGCGAGCATTGTGTGATTTATACTCGCTGGCCACATGCCCACAGATGGTGTCTGAGACGCTAGCGTTTAATATTTGAATTCTCTACATTCTGGCCTAGACATTTTGGTTGCAAGAAGAAAATTGACTCCAGTTGTATCCTGGAATGAAGTTTATTGGAGGAAAATGCTGGACAGGCTCCCAGAGAAAATACAATATCCAGGCACAAAAAGAACTAGGGACTGAGGATCAGAAGTTCAAGGTCATCTACTCCCAGCTATGTCATGAGATTGAAGTCAGCTCCAGCTACATGGGACCTGGTCTAGGGGGGGATGGGGAAGAGAGGGGAAGGAAAAGAAAGAAGGAAGAAAGGAAAAAAGGGATGGAGGAAGGGATGGATGGAGAGACGGAGGGAGGGAGGGAAGAGGAGGAGAGAGAAGGATGGAGGGAGACAGGGAGGAAGGAAAGAGGGTGGAAGGGGAGGGGGAGGAAGGGGAGGGGGAGGAAGGGAGGGAGGAAGGGGAGGGGGAGGAAGGGAGGGAGGAAGGGGAGGGGGAGGAAGGGAGAAAGCAGGCCTAGAATGAGCAAGGCCCAGCCTTGGTTGCACAGTTACTCCTTTTCCAATTCATCCCCAACCTTCTACCTCCTATTGCAACCCCACTTTTTCCGGGTTCTCAACCCCAGGCCCTTTGTTCCCTTTACGATCTACTACCAATCCACAGCAGGAATCTCAAGCCTGCTGCAGACATGGCTTCCCTCCATCCCTGACCTCCCAGGAGCACGTCATTCCTTCCTGGTGATGCTCGGTTTTAACAGACACTGGGGCTTAGGCGTAAAGGAACTGTGCAGTTGTTCACTTTGCTGTGGCACGGGCACTTTGTCAGGACCCAGGGCAGGAGCAAGGACACTGCTAACATCCCTGTCTGCTCCTGCTCGTGAAAGAACTGATACAGCTGTGGGGTGACAGAGAGTGGGATGAGTTACTTCTTCTTCCAGGGGCCAGACCTGGTACAAGGATGTCTTCCCGGCATGCCCTTACCCTAATCAATGTGTTGGTTTGAATGAGAATGCCCCCACAAGCCCATGTGTCTGAATGCTTTGTCCCCAATTAATGAGCAGTTGGGAAGGTGTGGCCTTGTTGGAGGAGATGTGACACTGGAGGTGGGCTTCGTGGTTTCAAAAGGCCACACCAGGGTCTGTCTATCTATCGATCTATCTATCTATCTATCTATCTATCTATCTATCTATCTATCTATCATCTACTTGTCTTTCTCTCCCCTCCCCCTCCCCCTGTCATAATATCTCTATCTCTGTCTTCCTGCTTCTCACCATGATTATGAACTAACACTCTAAAACTGTAAGCAAACACCCAGCTAAATGCTTTCTTTTATAAGAGTTAACTTAGTCATAGTCTCCCTTCCTCACAGCAAAAGAACAGTAAATAAGATACCTAGGGACCACCGAATTTTGGCTTCCTCGGTTTACCATGTAAGGGGGACTGTGCCTTTCAGGAAACTCCGAAACAGTATGACCCAGGACACTGATTCAGACCCTATCCCTGATAATGCCACTCTTTTCAAAATCAAAAGTCCTAGGGCTGTGTGTCCACAGTTGGTATCCTTCAGAAAGACAGGTTCCAATGTTGCCAAGACTCAGGATGTAAAAACTACATTTTCCAATCTCCCTTGCTGCATGGTATGTTTATGTGACGTTTCTAGCTGATGAGAAGTGGGTGGGGTGCAGTTGCCCCGTCCACCCATGGACCTTGGGGATGGGCGTGTCTCCTCTTCACTCTTCCTTCTCACTGTAGGGTTCATGGGCACTGCAGTCACCTGAGCTTCATAATCAAAGGCAACACTTGGGGAGTGTAGACAAGCGAGAGAAGGGTTCTGATACCAGCACAGCAGAACCAGGCTGGGAGGGAGAACTAACCCTATGCCATGCTGTGGTCACTGTATCCAGCCTCTGTCAGAGCAGCCTGACTTATATCCTGCCTGGTACAGACCATCTTAGAAAGTCCTTGAGGAGCTGGATGCTGCTCTAACCCACCAAGAAAGTCCAAGGTGAGCTTTGAAGAGAAAAGCAAAGGGATACAAAGGAAAACCACACAAAAAGACACGGGTGACATGGCTGGGTCAGTCTCAAGAGCCCTGGATGCAGAAGGTTGATCTCTACTCCAAAACCTCCCTTCATCCATTTTTCTTAGGATCAAGAGGCTTGGAAGGCAAGTCAGGCAGGTCAGGAAAGCCAGATGTCTCTGTGCTGCTTATACAGAGGTGAGCAGGACCTTGTTCACAACACCTGAGGGGTTATCAGCGGCAACCACTTCTGCCTGAGGGCAGGTAAGTCATCATCAGCTCAGGGACTAGACGTGAGATGAGGTTCCATTTGTGGCTGCGTCAAGAGCTAGGAGCTTCCCGTTAAAGAAAACCTGGGTCACAGAAGGTCCCACACTGACTTACGGTCCTAGGAAGGGGTCATCTGCAGGAGAGGATATATTAGGGAGGGGAAATGGCCTTTCACTCCTGCCTAGGTGACAGGATCCAGACAAACAGACTTAATGAAGAAAGACTTCAAAATGGAAGGGCAGGGGATCAGAAAAGCCACCCATGTCACCAAGTTGTGCACCCTTAACTACACTGAGCCTTAGTCAGAATTGCTCTCCTTGTTTCCCAAGGACATCTGGGCTCCTACACTCCTTTCCAGCTGCCCCGACCCTGGCGTTGTCCTTTAGGTAGAAACACTGTCTAGATGCCAGTTACACCTCCATGCGCTCACATGTGTTGAATGGATACCTGGATAGTATCTTTCTGAGAGGCCATCTCTGCTGAATTCTCGTTCACATTCAGCTTAGTAGAACTCTTCTTTCTGCATGGGCAAGAGCAGACTCCGTGACAGACCCCTCCCTGCTGCTTCCCACCCTCCCCAGCTGTCCAGAGCAGGAGAGCCCTGCACAGTGTGGGGCATCCTGGTTCTTCCCCCGCCCCAGCCCTTTCTTCAGCAGGAGTAGATGCCAGCAAAGGAAAGCTACAGCAGGACAAACTGTGGCGGAGATTCAGAAAGGGAAGCCCCACATTTGGAGAGGGCAGAGTAGGAACTTTGAAGCCTGTGGACTCTGTAGGGAAGAACTTTCTTCAAAGGTTTTGGGGGACAAAGGAGGGAACAGAATAAGCAGAATAACATATTCCTGCCCCCCTCCCCCAGATCTGGACTCACCTCCAGGTGTGCCAGGCCACCAGACCCAGAAGCAGGCACAGGAAGCCTGCCACAAACCCCAGGACCCAGAGCAGCCTCTGGAAGAGCTGTAGCTGGTGCAGAGCTGCAACAGGAAGGAGAAGCTGAAGGAGCTATCTGGGCTT
Source organism: Apodemus sylvaticus (assembly GCF_947179515.1). Classification (NCBI taxonomy): domain Eukaryota; kingdom Metazoa; phylum Chordata; class Mammalia; order Rodentia; family Muridae; genus Apodemus; species Apodemus sylvaticus. The sequence goes on from NC_067476.1 coordinate 113,849,066, forward strand.
CAGGCCTCAACAGTCCCTCCCAAGGTGACCCAACCAAGAGAAAATTGATTTTAACTTTTCCTTCAACCCCAAAGCCCTGTGCAAGTGATCCATTTGGACTATTCAGACAAGTTGTCTGTTGGCAGAAGGGGTGTGGGAAGACCGCCTTAGGACACGAGAATCTTCCTGCAGAGAGGTTCCAGAGGGTACAGCCTTCATTCCCCCTCACCGCTGGTCCCAATGTAGGCAGAGGCTGAGGCGGAGCCCAGAGCATTGGCAGCAGTGCACACGTACTCCCCTTGATTGCCAGGCCCGAGCTCCTCTATGTCCACTCTCAAGGCATTGGGAGGGGCAGTGACTCGGGTGTGGGGCTGTGTGGGAGCACTATGAAGTTGATTGGAGGCGACTAGTTGACTGCCCCGGTGGAGGGTGAGGCTGGCCAGGGGTTCACTGTCCACCCGACAGTCGAGGATGCCCTGGCGGCCACCCTGAGGCTCCACAAACACTGTGAGAGTGGGCGTCTTGGGAGGATCTGTAAGGAGGAGGAAGAAGAGTACACTGACTTAGAAATCCCCTACAGACCCCTCCCTCTGCCGTGGCTCTGCTGCACTTCCAGTGCCTCTTCTTTTGCTCTTGGGGCAAAGGTGACATCACCGATGGTAAGATGCCTTAGTCAGGAAAGCGGTCACCACGTAAACACGAGGGTGAGCTGCGTTTGACCCTGGCACTCATGTGACAAACTCTATTAATGCTAGCACCGGGGAGACAGAGCCAGGAGGATCCCTGGAACTCTGTGAACATCCAGTCTTCCTGAATTGGTTCTGTGAGAGATCAGGTGCACAGTGATAAAGATGGTGACCTCTGGCCTCTCTGCACAATGCACAAACACATACAGGCATATACACACCACACACACATATGCAGCATACAAATACACATTTTTTTTAAGCCGCACAGTGGGACTTTGGAACTGGATACCTTGAAGCTTCTCTTCTGCTTCCTGGAACAAACATGTGGAAAACCCAGGCCAACCCATCTGCAGCCTCCGGGTGAGGTTATCTTAGACAGTTCAATCTCAGCAGAGCCACCGGACAGCTGCCGTCAAGAGACCAGAAGAACTGCCCAGCTGAGTCCTGTCCAAATTTCTAAGCCACGGAATTGTGAATTTGGGGTAACTTGTTACCAAGCAGCATGGTTGGCACAGCATAGGCACCGAGGACTAGAGTGTGAAAAGCAGAGCTAGTGATGGCTGCTGCACCAGGCACTCAGTCTGCTCCATCTTCTGTATTCATCCCAAGATGGTGAGAGGGGTGTATCCTTCATTTCAAAGCTGGGGATACAGGCAGAGATGCACAACCACATGCAACCAGCCAGTGGGGAAGCTAGTGTTCTGAGACCCTTACCTATGAAGCCCTTGCTTTGAGAAGAGGAAAAGACCTGATACAGATGGACCAGTGAGATGTAGAGACAGATGCTGGGCAGAGGTGGGTTCATACTCACAGAGGACCCGGAGCATGACCGGGGCAGAGGTAGTGACCCCAGTGGGGAGCTCAGCCCTGCAATGGTACAAGCCAGCCTGAGCCCGGACCACCGGGGAGAAGGAGAGTGTGGGCACAGGAGCTGAGTGGAGTCGCTGGCGATTCCAGAACCACGTGAAGGAAGAATTGCCCATGGGCTTGGAGCCACCAGGGAGGAGGCAGCTTAAGTTCAGAGCTGTGCCCTCTGGTACATCCAAGCCTGGCTCAGCTGCCACGCGTATATCTGTAGTGCAAGGATGGGTAAACGGTGAGGGATCTGGGCATCATGGGGCGATCTCAATCTGTCTTGGGCTCAAGGCCCTCCACACTGGGACTCTGTCTCTCCTTGGTCACAGAACAGCATGATCACATTTGTGTAGTGAGGTTCCCGACACAGGCTCTGCCTCCGGGATCAGAGAAGGCCATTTGAAGCATGAGGCTGTACCACACCCTCAGAATGGGCTTCCCAAGGGTAAGGGCTCTGCTACCATCCCAGGCTTCTGCAGTAAAGCATGTGTGAGGTGAGGACATGTCTCCTCCCACTCTTTCCATGAGGCATTAATACCCTTCCCTACTCCAATGGCAGGGCTGGATCATCCCCTTTCTCTGAGAGCCAAGCCTCCTTAAGCAGATTAGGGTTCTTAAGGAAGTAGTTCATACTCCTTCGGGACAGCAGCCCCTCACATGGGCTCCAGCCCCACAGCACAGGAATCCCAAACCTCATCCCGGTCCCACTCACCAGTCTCTGTCAGGAGCTTCTGGGTGGTACTGGTGGAGCCCAGTGTATTCTGGGCTGTGCAGACATAGGTGTTGTCATCACCTACAGTCACATCTTGCACCTGTAGTCGAAGAGCATTTCGGGCTACCTGGAGGTGGCCTATCCCTGACGCCGGGCTGTAAAGCTCGCGGCTGGCAGCTAGCACCTTGCCGTTGTGGGATAGGATCAGCTCAGCAGGTGGCTCGCTGTCCACAGTGCACTGAATCACGACCATGAGCCTGGTCCTTGAGTCTCGAAAGGAGGACAGCACAGCATCCCGAGGGGCATCTAGAGGTAGGGCAGGGCACAGATAGGGGCCCTGCTGAGGCATGTACGGCTCGCTGCCCAGTGTTGGTGAAGCTCGGTTTCCAAACAAGTGTCCCCTTCTAAAAATTATGCCTGATTGGGAGTCTGTGGGCAGAGTCCCTCAAGCAGGGTTCCTGCGGCCATGTCTCCACCTTCATTGCTAATCTCTCTTTTCACCAAGTGCTCATTTCTAGGCTCCCAATAGTGCCACGCCCACCCTAACCAATTTGTGGAAGCACCCTCTGCCACCCTCCTTCCGGAAAGCCACGGCTAAGGAGCCCCCGCTCACAGAGAATTTGCAGGCTGGCAGGTCTGGAGCTCCGTGTGCCCTGAGGATCATGCACCTGGCAAAGGTAAGCGCCAGCATGAGCCCGTGTTGTCACCGGGAACTGGAGTGAGGAAGCCGGGCCCTCCTGAAGCCAATGGCCGTTGTGAAACCAGGCATAGAGGGTGGGTGAGAGGGCAGCAGGGTCCTCGCAGGTCACGGTGACAGGCTCTCCCTCGGGTACAGTACCAGAGGGATTCATTTTCACTTGTACACCTGAACCAAGGAGTCCAGAGTCAGCTGGGCCCGGCTGGAC